>NC_134142.1:124664469-124967500 GCF_033958435.1 Carettochelys insculpta | reverse complement strand
ACTTCAGCGCCCCTGTGAGTCCAGGCATGGGGGACAGTGGGGATTCACTGCCTCTTGTGTGGGGCTTGCCTGCAAAGAGGGGGTAGCCATCTTCCTTCCCCTTCTGCACAGTGATGCTAATGAGCCACACCCTGCTCAGCCCTTGCTTACCTCTTACTGTGGGCTAAAGCAGCAGAGCCCAGGAGGCTGAGTGTGATGCTTTCCAATTTCTCTCTCCCGCTCTGGGAGTGCAGTGGGCTCTCATGGCGTAGGGATGGGGGGGCCTGGGTCCCAGGACTCCTGCGTTCTATCCCCAGCTTTAGGAGGGGAGCGGGGTCTAGTGCGTTAGAGCAAGTGGAGACTGGGACCAGGACTCCTGGGGTCTATTCCCCAGCTTCTGTCTCATTGTATAACTTAGGGCACGTTCCACTCCCCCTTATGCTCTGTGCCTCAGTTTTTTCATGTGTAAAAAGAGGGTAAACCCCCTTGGGCAGGCTTGTGAGGGACATTAATTGTTCTGGGTAATGCACACTGGAAGTATTTGTGAAAGAGCTGCTCAATCACGCAGTGTTGTCGCTTGCAAAGTTGTAAACCACATGGCACTGGGAGTTGCTCTGCATGTCAAATTCTATTGCTCCATTTCTGCCCCTCTGTGAATGTGTGTTTCTGATGTATCTTGCTGCCCTGCCCCAGAGATGCCTGTTAAAGCCAATAAGATTCTGAGGGTGGCTGATGACTTGTAAAACTCTCAAACCTCAGCAGAAGGTTTCCCGTCATGGCTTTATAATTTCGTGTGGTACTGCGCTAACTTGCCTCAGTTTCCCCTTCTGATTGTCGTTCTCTGACTCCCAGCACTCTCCAAAGTCTGTCTCCTTTTGGATATAAGCCAGAGATCCCCCTCAGAGGTTCTGTCTTCATTCACCAATCAGACAGCTCCCAGCCCTCTGCTCTTCCCCTTCAGCCTCCCCATTAGCAGTGATCTCTGCCCCCTTGCTAGGTGGCACCCCTCTGTCCCTGGGAGCCCTAAACAGCTGGGCTATCTGCTCACCAGTCCATGCCATCCTAGTTCCCAGGGCTTCCTTCTGTGCCCACAGCCCTCTGCTCTTTAGAAAGTGTGGGCCCAGTTCTCCTTTCCCTGGCCTCATGCTCTGTTGTGTATGTCTTTGCTGAGCTGCAGGCCTTGTGGGTCTCCCTGTGAGCCTGCTCTTCTTCACAAGGCTCTTTAGAACATGGAGGTATATACACAGTCCCTGGCCACCACTGGTCACTGTTACGTTTTTAAACAGGCACCTTGTGCTTTCTCCCATGCTGCCCATAAAGAGGTGCACAGCTACTCGTTGTACCTTAGAATCCCTCCTCCAAACCCTCCTTTGTCCTGATGCTGCCAGAAAGGTGTGCGTGGAGTGTACTCCCCATCTGTCTCTCCCCTGCCTGTTGTCTTTCTGTTCTCACCTGCTGGCTCTTGCCTTACACTCAGATCATAAGCTCTCTGGGGCCGAGAACATCGTTCTCTTTAGTGTTTGTACTGCATCTAGCACAGGGAGGCCTGGAGCCAGGGCTCTGGCTTTTGGCCTTACCAAAATATAAACCTGTGGTCAGGATATGCTGTAGGGCAGGTCTACATTAGGGGAGAAGGTTGACCTAATATACACAACTCCACCTAGGAGAGTGGCATAGTTCAAATTGTTCTCCATCTCCACAGCGGGTCAGTCGTGAGGAGTACAGTACTGGGGTCAATGGGGGCGCCCTCAGCATTTGATTTAGTGAGTCCATTTAAACCCGCCAAATCGAATCCTGGAAGATTGACCTCCGGCATGTCGACCTGGTGGTAAGCCCAGACAAGCCTGCAGTTGCGCTCCAGAGGGCTCTTGACTTACATTTGTAAGGGCTGCATGACTTCAGACCCATCACACAGAGGTCTGTCCAGCAGCAGAACCACCAGCAGTCTCCCAGATTCTCCTCTAAAGCATTTGAAATTGGCTTCTTTGGGAGATGGGATCCTAGGCTAGATAGATCT
This sequence comes from Carettochelys insculpta, assembly GCF_033958435.1. Classification (NCBI taxonomy): domain Eukaryota; kingdom Metazoa; phylum Chordata; order Testudines; family Carettochelyidae; genus Carettochelys; species Carettochelys insculpta. The sequence goes on along the minus strand of NC_134142.1, from coordinate 124,965,504 downwards.
CAAAGAGGGGACAGGATGCTGAGCTGGATGGAACGCTGAGTCTGACCCCGTGTGGCAGAGTGGGAGCCTGGTATCAGGTTAGATGGGCCCATGGATCTGCTCCCGTCTGCCTGCCCGCCCCCATTCTTGTGCAGTTTATGCTGTAGAGTTTTTTCCTGTAGCCATCCTTTGTCTGAATGGTCACAGGTGTCCAAACAGATAAGATTTTGCTACAGGTTTGAAACCAAATGCGTGATTAGAAACATACTTACCACCACAGATCTGACCCATGGTCCCATCAGGACTGGTGTCTTGCTTCCATCCCTGCCCTGCCCCGATGAGGCCCAGGGACCCATCTAACCTGGTATCCTGTCCTCTCCATGCTGTCCTGATATCACACCACCTCCCCTTCACTCCAGATGAAACCCATAGTTTAGTATCCCATCCTGGGCCCGACTGTTGGGCCTCTCTAGCTCTCCTGTCCCCACCCCTGCTGCGTCAGCTCGCCTGTCCCCACCCCTGTCAAGGCTGTGTCCTTCCACTCCAGATCAGACAGGCTGTCCCTTCCCCAGCAGAAGCCAACAGCGCCTGCTGTGGAGGAAAGGCACAATTCTAGAATAACCTACCCTCTTGGGCAGATCTCTTGCTAGTTCCCATCAGAACTGGAACCCTCTAGCAGGAGGGCTTCTATCCCAGGCAGAACTCCTGCCTCTGATTTACTGCTATAGCTCTGTACCCTCTTGTTAACCCAGTCAAAGTCCTGGAGTTCCGAGAACTTTGATAAACTTGTAGCCCCAAAGCAGTGAATTCCATAGGCTTTATTGTACATGGCAGCAAAAGTTCTGCCTAAAGAAACACTGTATACCTAAAAGTAACCTCAGCCAGCCTCACAGAGGTATAACCATGTGCCGTTATGCACTATAACCAAGGAATAGAGGATAGGTTGTATATCATCTAAACAACCACAGTCTGAATGTAGAAATAATCTAGCCCTGGTTGTGTGTGTTTTATATTCTACAACAGATTTGGGTAGGGCCAGATTTGTGTGTGTGTGTGTGTGTGTAAAAATGCAGTATTAATTTGCTGAGGCCCTACAGTTAAATAAAATAATCTTCTCTGTAGAATATGCATGGTTAGAGCAATCATATCCTTCCCAGCCTTCATTTGATGGCATTCTGTCTGGGTAGTGTTGCCTCCCCCTGCCTTGGCAGTCTCTTTCCCCTATTGTTTTGTTGGGTCTTTCCCACAGCAGAAGGGAGGGCAATGAATCTTGTTTCTAAGGTGTAAATTTAGAAATTTGTGAATTTTCAACAGTGTGCGTAATTAACCATTGGAACAATTCCACAGAGGTCCTGGTGGCTTCCCTGTCACTGACCGTTGGGAAATCAAGTTTGGATGCTTTTCTAAAAGCTCTGTGCTAGGAATTGTTTCGGAGTTTGCCTTAAGTGAGGGGATTTCACCGTTGGAACCACTTACTAAGGCGGTGGTAGATGTTCCATCCCAGGCATTTTAAAACGAAGATTAGAAGTTTTGGTGGCATGACCCAGTGGGTAAAGCACTGGGCTGGGATTCAGGAGATCTGAATGTTAGTCACGGCTCTGCCTCTGGCCTGTTGGGTGACCCTGGATAAGTCTCTGTCTCCCATTGTACTTCAGTTTTTTCCTTCTGTAAAGTGGGGCTACTGAGCCTGACTTAAGAGCTGGGGTAATTATTGTTCGCTCTTGTTCAGGCAAGAGTGCTGCCTTGTGGCCTAGGCAGACCAGAAAATAGGGGAACAGGACCCCGGCATCCGGGCTCCCAGCCCCATTGTCCAACTGTTAGCCCCCCTCTCTGCTCCCGGAGCTGGGGATAGAACCCAGGAGTCTGAGCGTGTGTATCCCTCTGGGTCTGCCTCCTGCTGAGGTCCTTTGAAAGGTAACCTTCCGCTGGCATCTCTTCCTCCTCCCCCAGGATTCAGGGTACCCCCCTGTGGGTGACGTACGAGACCCCAGACCTCGCAGGATCTGGTCCAAGCACAGAGATCTGTCGCTCCCTGTTCCCAAGTTCAAGGTAAGCAGGGCAAGGCTTCCCTGGTGTCAGCCTTCCAGCTTCCCAGCATGGGAGCGAGCTCTGCTCTGGGGCTCCCTGAGCCAACCCCAGGGATGTTAAGCCTGGGACTTCCAGTGAGCTGGGTGGTTCCTCCTGAATGTGTGCTGGGATCTAGCCAACTTCTGGGGTCTTTTGGCCACTGGGGGTGCTGTGTAACAAGAGGGAGAGATGAGGTTCTCAGCATGGGTTGCATGGGAGCTAGGGCCCCCTAGAGCAAAAAGGCCTAGTTCCATTGATCATCCCTGTTGGCCAGGCCCCTGCCCTGGGGCCAGGTGGGAGCTGGGGCCTTCTGCAAGCCCAGGGAAGGGCCCCATTCCCCATCCCATGATCCAGTCAGTCTCCAGCACTGGGGCTGGATGGAAGCCACCCTCGCCAGCGGAGAAAGGCCACATGGCCTGCTCCCTTCTTCCCTGCACCGGCTAGTCTCCCATTGAAGGGATGGATGGGAGCCAGGGCCCTCCAGAGGGGAAGGCTGGTGACTCGTTACCTCCCTGTGAGCCAGCTAGTCAGTCCCCCTGGCCTAGAGCTGGACCCCAGTGGTTGCTCCCTAGAGGAGAAGGCCCCCCTGGCCTGTCCTCGGCCAGCTGGTCCCCCTTTCCCTCAGCCCTGGGGCTGGATTGTCGAGGGCAAAGACCCCATCTCCCCCTCCCTCCCCACCATGGGGGTCAGCGTGGAGCTGCTGATCTTTCCCCTCTCCCCATGGCAGCTGGATGAGTTCTACGTCGGGCAGATCCCACTGAAGGAGGTGACCTTTGCCCGGCTGAACGACAACATCAAGGAGCCCTTCCTGGCCGAGATGTGTAAGAAGTACGGGGAGATCGAGGAGATCGAGATTCTCTACAACCCCAAGAACCGCAAGCACTTGGGCCTGGCCAAGGTGCTTTTCACCAGCACCCGGGGAGCCAAGGAGACTGTCAAGAACCTGCATAACACCTCAGTCATGGGCAACATCATCCACGCCCAGCTGGACATCAAAGGTACCAACCCCATCCAGGGAGCCTTCTCCTTGGGCCCGTCCCCTAGCTGGTGCACACCACTGCCGCTCAGTCAAAGGCGGTGGGGCTGAAGCCAGTGTGGCAGCTTTCGGGGCTCAGCAGGGGGTGCTTTCCACTTAGTGCCATTGCAGAGCTGGGCACTTAGTTGGCAACAGGGCAACACCCAGCAGTTTCAGAAGGATCACGGCCGAAGCCTCTCTTCTCCCTGGACAAGGTGGCTGTGCTGGCGGGAGGGCTGGGGCAGAGGGCTGTTCAGAATGCAGGAGCGCATCTGCGTCCTGCCCTGCCAGATGGGCCCACTCTGATCTCCTGGGGAGCTCCGGCCCTGGGATTTCTGTCTCCCGCCCACAGCTCCTGTCAGTGAGCAGATCTCCTCGCCATCCAGAGCCTCCTCCGCAGGGAGCCTCCTTTCTGCCCCAGCATCTCCCACTGGGCAGGGTTCCTCTGCTGGGAGCCTGTATCACAGCAGATGGAAAGCCCAGATCAGACCCTGGCACCTGTAGACTCTCATTGTTTCACACCAGAAGGGACCAGTGGGCAGTCTGATTAGACCTCTGCATGACCCGGTGACTGGCTCCACGCACCCCTCTGTTGAGCCCAGAGACTCCAGACTAAAGCAGTTCAGTCCTCAGGAAGCTAAACTGTGCCCTGGGGAGTGACCAGAGGACAGCGGAGAGGAGCAAGCCAGCAGGGTGACCCAGCTTCCCAGGAATGGCTTGGTGGTCCCCTTTCACTCCTCCTTGGGCTGTTCCTGGTGCATAAAGGGCTCTGTCCACCTCCAGGATATGCTGCAGTCACCGCCTAGCTGAGCAATCTGTCATCACCTCAGGCAGCAACCTGGAAAGAATGGGGTGCACCACTGAGTTATATTTGGCCCCACTGTGTGCCTGTCCCTCAAGTGCTCCACCCCAGAGGTAGCTGCATCTCAGTGCTGGGTGAACCATCCCTGAGCATTGTTCTCCAGATACCCTGCCCCAGAGGTGGCTGCATCACTTACTGGAATTCCCAACCCTGACCTTCCTCACAAACGTGCCCTCTTCCTGCCCCCACAGGACAGCAGCGGATGAAGTACTATGAGCTGATCGTCAATGGCTCCTACACACCTCAGACCGTTCCCACCGGGGGCAAATCCCTGAGCGAGAAGTTCCCTGCGCCCGTGACCCAGGCTGAGACGGTACAGGATGCTGGGCGGGTGGGTCAGGAGCCGGGCTCTTCCCCACCGTCTCAAATTCAGGCACACACTTCCATGTTTAGGAATGGGGATAAGTAGCTGCCCCAGAGCTGGCTGCATCTCACTGCCAAGTGAGCGCTCCCTGTGGCACTGCTGTGCAGTTGGTCCTCAGGTGCTGCACCCCAGAGGTGTCTGCATCTCAGCTCTGAGCAGGCTGTCCCTATGCAATGTTGCTTTGCAGCTCTTCCCTCCCGCGGAGGTACCAGCTGCCTCTGAAGTTCTCTTCCTTCCTGTTGTAGTCCGAATCCCGACGGCGCCCATCCACTGACTCCTCCTATTCAGCCAGCACAGTGGGTTCGACACCTGGCAATGGCACCCCTTGCTCTCAGGACACCCCATACTCCAGTGGTCGCCAGGACACACCCTCCTTCTACAGTCAGTTTACCCCTCAGTCGTCCCAGGGGACCCCGCATACCCCGCGAGGAGGAACGCCGTATTCCCAAGACTCGGCGTATTCCAGCAGGTACCTGCTTTGCGCTCGGGGTCATCCAGTGCACAGCTCCCGTGTGCCATTGGTGCTCACGCCGGGTAGGAGCTGAGCCTGGGTGGGAGGCCAGGAGGGAGCTGCAGGGAGTGGGGCTGGGCTCGGCTCGGTAGCGAGTGCTTTTTCTGGCAGTCAGTTCTGGCCTCGGTGCCCCAGTGCGGTAATAGGGGGCGCGGGGCAGGGCTCATTACGGGGCGCTCTCCCCCGGCGGGCACGGCTGGCCCCAGTGCGGTACTAGGGGGCGCGGGGCAGGGCTCATTACGGGGCGCTCTCCCCCGGCGGGCACGGCTGGCCCCAGTGCGGTACTAGGGGGCGCGGGGCAGGGCTCATTACGGGGCGCTCTCCCCTGGCGGGCACGGCTGGCCCCGGTGCGGTACTAGGGGGCGCGGGGCAGGGCTCATTACGGGGCGCTCTCCCCCGGTGGGCAAGGCTGACCTCAGCATCTCGGGGCTGGAGGAGCCAGCTGTGTGCGCCAGTACATGGCTGTGATCCAGCTGGCCAGCCCCTGCAGTGGCTGCAGCTCGCTGGTCTGCGGTGCCGGGATTTCACTGTCCATGTCTTTCCTCCCCTGTCTTCTAGGCAGGGCACGCCCAGCTACTCCAGCTACCACCCTGAGCCACCGTCCTACAAGTCCCGCAGGCATGAGAACAGTTACACAGAATCGTACTCCCGCCGGCACTACTCTTCCTCTTCCTCCTCCTCTTCCTCCACCACTGCCGCCACCACCGCCTCCTCGTCCTCGCATTACCGCTCCAGCGACTCCCACTACTCGCCCTACAGCCAGCAGTACGAGGGGGCAGGCAGCCGTTACCAGCGCCGCCACTCCTCCGAGGGACGCTCTTCCTCCCACCACTCCTCCGCCTCCGCCCACCGCTCCCACCAAAGGGAGGACTCCAGTTACCACTCCCGGCACCGGGAGCGCCCCCAGCGGGATGAGCCCACCCCTCCTTCCTCCACCTCTTCCTCCTCCTCCTCCTCTTCCTCCTCCTCTTCCACCACTACCGTTTCTTACCCCGTGGCTCCCTCCACGCCAGACGGGCCCCTCTTCCAGAACAGCCACAGCTTTGGGCAGCCAGGGGAGCCCTTCACAGCCTCCGGTGCCATCTACCCTCCCTATCAAGCTGCCCCGGAGCCGCAGCCCTGTGATCAGGATTACCGCCTGCTGCCCACGGCCGAGACCTTTGCTGCCAACTCCCTGCCCCCAACGGAATTTCTGGCTCAGGAAAGCAAGGAAGAGCCCAGCCCTGCAGCCGGCGGCATAGAAGATCAGGCCCAGTCACCGGCCCCCCAGGCCTCACCAGCCCGGTTGGGCTCCCCGGCACCGGAGACCACCAACGAGAGTGTCCCCTTTGCCCAGCACAGCAGCCTGGATTCCCGCATTGAGATGCTGCTGAAGGAGCAACGGTCCAAGTTCTCCTTCCTCAATTCAGACACCGAGGAGGAGGAGGAGGAAGGGGCCAGGGCAGGGGCCAAGGGGCCGGAGCCACACGGGCCCTGCACCCCGCCCCCACCTTTGCCCGTCAGCTTTGAGGATGTGGTGCCAGCTCCAGATGCCGCGGGAGACTCGCCCAAGGCCAATGGGCAGGACCGGGTGAGATGCTCCTCTGGGGATTGGAAGGGGTGGTGGGCAGGGGCCTAGGAATCCGGATCTCTGGGTTCACGCACCAGTGATGCGGGGGGGAGGAACTAGAGCAAGGGACTGGGAGCCAGGACTTGGGGGCATGGGGTGGGCTTAGAAAGGGAAGGGCAGGGATGGAGGTCCTGGGGGTGGGTGTCAGGTGGCCCAGGGCCTGTGGCAGGAACAGGGGGACATGTTCTGACCATGTCTCCTTCCCCAGGCCTCCCAGCAGTCGTCCGGCGAGGACATGGAGATCTCGGAGGAAGAGGCGGAGGAGGAGCCCACGGGGTCGGCACCAGCCGAGCCGCACTTCTCAGGGCTGCCGGCAGGCCTTGGCCACCTCCCACTGGGCGTCTCGGCCTTCGCCCGCCCGCCAGAGCCACCACCCCCCAGCTACCCCCTGCAGCCCCTCATGTCGGTCTCCCTGCCCCATCTGACGGGTGAGGCTGACTACTCCCAGGCCCCTCCACCCCACCACTTGCAGGCACCAGGCCTACCGGACTATGGGGCCCAGGCAGGCACAGCGGGCACAGGACCTGGGGCAGCTGCACCCCCCCACATCTATGACTTTGTTAACTCCCTGGAGCTGATGAATCGGCTGGGCAACCAGTGGGGAGGGATGCCCATGTCCTTCCAGATGCAGACCCAGATGCTAAGCCGGCTGCACCAGCTGCGCCAGGGTAAGGGGCAGTTCGAAGAGCCCTTTCCCTACCACCAGGAGGCAGCGGCATTCGCCAGTCACCCGCTCTACGGGCACTACCTGCTGGACCAGGACAGCCGCCACTTCCCGAGAGACCAGCTCTTCATGCAGCAGCCGGCTAGTACTGAGGAGCCCCCGCCTGGCGCGGAGCAGCCCCCACCCCCACCCTCACAGCCCCCACGGCTTCTGGAATACCGGGCGGCGGGGTGGAGCTACCAGGAGGAGGAGCCCTGCGACCCTCACGCCTCCACTGTGGACAGCGTCCTGGCCACTCTGACGCAGGAGATGAAGAGCATCATGCAGCGGGACCTCAACCGCAAGATGGTGGAGAACGTGGCCTTCAGCACCTTCGACAAGTGGTGGGAGCGCAAGGAGCAGAAGGCCAAGGTGAGAGCCCTGAGCGCGAGAATCGCCCCTTGCCCTGCCAGCCCCCCGGCAATCAGGGGAGCGTTGCCCTGCACTTCCCCATGTCCTGAGGCTGCCCACTGTCCCTCCAGCTCCAGCAAGCCCCACCTCTCCTGCGGTTAAGCCATGAACGGGCACTGCTCCTGACTCAGGCCGTGTGAGTGGGAGACAAGCTCTGTTTAGGGGTCTGGGTGTCGGAGTGCGCTGTGGTTCTACTCCTGGGGCAGGGAGTCACGGTTCTCACCCCAGTCCTGGGAAGGGAGTGGGAGTCGGTGGGTTCAAGGAGGGGGCTGGGAGCCTGCTGAAGTGAGCAGGAGGTTCTGTGGCTGCGTCCCAAGGCAGAACTCAGCCCCTGGTGTGTGGCCTTGGCCTGGTTGGTCTGGGCAGGGTTTCTCACAGGCTGTCCTGCCTCCAGCCCTTTCAGAACGCAGCCAAGCAACAGGCCAAGGAGGAGGAGAAGGAGAAGGAGAAAACCAAACTCAGAGATCCAGCCCTGCTGTCCTTGGTCGACTGGGCCAAGAGTGGCGGCACTGTCAGCCTCGAGGGCTTCAGCTTCGGCACTGGCCTCCGGGGGGCGCTCAGGCTCCCATCCTTCAAGGTAAATGCAGCTCAGCACAGGGGCCTTTCGACTTGGAGGAAGCTGGCTCTCATCTGGTCCCTTGCTGTGGGCCTGGCTGGCTCGTGGGGGGTAGGGAATGGCCTTCCCAGTCCAGCGGACGCCAGCTCTCAGCTCCTCCAAGGTGCTGCTGTCCCTGGCAGCTGCTGTGCTCTTTGCAGGTGAAAAGGAAAGAGCCTTGTGAGATCTCCGAGAGCAGTGAAGAGACGCGCCCCCGCCCTTCCACTCCCGCTGAGGAGGAGGAAGAGGAGGATGGTGAGTGGTTTCTTCTGGCTGGTGTCAGCGGGGTTGGGAGTTTTGCCCCTGGGACCTGAGTGCAGGGTTAGTGGGCTCGAGCAGGACTTCTAGTTCTAGTCCCATTTTTGGGATTGGGGTCTGATGGGTTAGAGTAGTGGGGTCCAGGAGCCAGGACTCGTGGGTTCTCTGCCCAGCTCTGGGGACAGTCTGGTTGATTAAAGATGTGGGGCTGGGAACCAGGACTCGTGGGTTCTTTGCCCAGCTCTGGGAGGGGAATGGGCTCTAGTGAATTCAAGTAGTGGTGTGGCAGGGTTTGCAGCCAGGACTCCTGGGTTCATCTCCTTGCAGGTGGTCCCTTTAACACCCTGCCCTTGCCACTCACAGACAAAGAGGCTGCTCAAGGACCAAAGGGAGCCAAGCGGGACGAGGAGTGGATCAAGGGGCCGGGCAAGCGCCGGAAGCTCTTCTGCCTGGACAGCGAAGGGGAGGAGACCTCTGAAGAGTCGTCCTCAGAAAAGGTGAGAGCAGCCACCACTTCCAGCCCATCTTCACTGCTCTGTCCCTGGCAGAGGTGGAGACGAGGACCGTGCGTGCATGCGCGCGCATGCGTCAGTTTCCCCCACCCCGTTAGACAGCTCCATTTCGCATGTCGGTTGAGGCTGGTCGGGGGTGCTGTGCTGTAGGGAGCTGGGCAGAGGGTGCCCACACAGGTAAGGGCTTCTACAACCCCTAGAGGTGTCTCCATGGGCCCTGATTTGGTCCTTTCCAGGAGGATGACGATGACGAGCAGGAGGAAGAGGAGGAGGACGAGCAGCGGCGGGAGGAGGAAGAGGATGCAGCACGTAGTGACAAGGAAGAGGAATCGGAAGGTAGAACTGGGATGTTTCCTGTTGTTGGCGCTAGGGGGCGCTGTGCTCCAGGGAGCCGGGCAGAGGCTCAGCAGGGGGTGCTCTCCCCTGGCAGTCTGGGTTGGCCCCAATGCCACAGTGTGACGCTGGGGGCACTGTGCTGCAGGGAGCGTGTCCAGAGCTCAGGAGGCGGCACGCTCCGTAGTCAGGGCTGGCTGCAGTGCCCAGCGTTACCATCGCATGCAGAGCTGTTTTTCAGGCGAGGTGGAAGCCAGGCCGCCGGCCTTCAGTGGTTGTCAGAAATCCTGGCTCCCTGCACAGCATGAACCCGGTTCCTGGCCACATCTGAAGCCCCTCACTGTTCTGGCTCCTTCGGTCCCCTCAGTGCAGCCCAACCCGGAGATCTGTGTCACTCCCACTGTGTTCATGTCACCAATTGTCATGTCATGTCATGCCACCCAACTGCCCCTCAGTGCTGGATGAGCTGTCCCTATGTGGTATCTAGCGTCAGCTGCCCTGCTCAGAGGTGTCTGCATCTCAGCACCGAGAGAGCCATCCCTGGGCCGTGTCACTGACCAGCTGTTCCCAGCTGTCCTGCCCCAGAGCTGGCTGCATCTCAGCAGTCAATTGCTAGGCAGTGGGGACTGAGCTGCCCTTTGCTTTGCCCAGAAGCAGCAGAGAGTGAGGACTCCTCCAAATACTCCCTCTATGAGGAGTCTGACGAGGACAGCGATAGCGCTTCCGACTCGGAGAGCAGCTCGTCATCGTCCTCCTCCTCCTCCTCCTCCTCCTCCTCCGATGAAGCTGAGAGTGTGGAGGGGACAGCAGAGGACAGCATGGACGAGTCCACCATGGACAGCTGTCCCGTGGAGCCAGCGGGGAAGGAGAGCAAAGCTGAGGCCTTGGCAGGCACGGAACTGGAAAAGGTCAAAGTGGCCACACTAGGTGCGTAGCCAGTTAAGCCCATCGCCTCGGAAAGGGCAGGGACCGACCGCTGCCTGGCAGGGGGAGATGAGCCCCATCGCGCAGGAGTGGCACCCTGCTGCATGTCTGGGGCTGTGGCAGGACTGGGGTCCAAGTCCCTTGAGTGGTGGGGGTCCAGGGGGGGCCAGGCAAAGGGGCCCTGGGTTCCATCTCAGTGTGCAGCCGGGGCTCTCTAATTGTGTTGTCCCTGGGAGCTGAGTGCTTGGGCGGCCGCCCAGCTGATGAGCAGACACCCGCAGCCGGCCACGTGTGTGGGTCTGCTGCTGGTGCGCATGCGCACGGGCCTCTGTGTGCAGAACAGAACATGTTCCACGCATGGATGACAAAGATGAGGGCGCGTCGTCTAATCCCTCTGATCTCCCTCCCTCCCTCCCTCCCCACAGCGCCCGCAGTGGAGCAGAGAACCGGCCCTCCAGAGGAGCGCAAGGCTGAGCCAGCTCCCCGCCCCTCCTCACCCATCCCCCTCCTGCCGCCCCCCAAGAAGCGCCGGAAAACGGTCTCTTTCTCAGCTCCCGGTGAGGAGGCGGCGGCCAGGGCGGGGGCGGAGAAGGTGGCCGAACCAACCCCAGCGCCCCCCTCCTTCCCCCTTCTTCTCCTGGCCTCAGCCCCAGCCCCTCCCAAGGAGCTGGTGCCTCCTGCAGCAGTGCCTCTGGAACCCGCCTCGCCGGTGCCCCAAGTGCCCTTAGCGCAGGACACCCCCCGCCCTGCCACGCCGCCCCCTGCCCCCAAGCCTCCCAGCAGTGGGAGCCGCAAGCGGGAGGTCCCCAAAGCCAGCCAAAGAACCATCAGCAACCTGCCGGCAGACCACGCCTCGCTGGTGAAGTGCTGGCCCGAGGAGCCCCCTGCAGGCAGCAGCCGCCGGCGCTCCCGATCCCAATCCCGCTCCTCTGAGCCCCCGCGCCCCCTCGCTGCTGGGGAGGCAGAGCGGCTGCGGCTGCGGGAGCAGCTGGGCGCCTCCTCCCTCCTGGAGCTGGCCAACCAGCCGGAGGCGGGTGGTGTGGACCTGGCCGTGCTGGCCGACATTGCCCTGAAGATGCCCATTGGCCGGGCCCAAGAGGAGACTGAGGATTCGGAGGGCACAGAGACATCGGATGAGGCGGAGGAGCAGTCGCCCCCCCATGCCCTGCTGGTGCCCCGAGACAGCAGCATCCTCCTGGAGCACAACTATGCCATGGCTGTGCGAGCGGTGCCGCCTACTCCCCGGAGAGCAGCCAGGGCCGAGGAGGACACCCCAGGCCCAGGCGAGCTGCTGCGCTTGGATCTCTTTGGCGAGCAGGTTGGGGAGGTGCTGGAGGCACCGGAGGAGGTGGTGGCGGAGGTTGGCGAGGCCAAGGCCGAGCTGGAGGTGGGAGCGCTCCTGGCCCTGGCGGGGGAGGAGCGGCCTTGGAGGAAGCACCACAGGGACAGGGAGGAGGCGTCGGACTCCCCAGCCTCGGAGAGCGAGGAGGAGGAGGACAGTGAGGACGCTGACGCTGCTGAGACCCGGCGCCGGACACTGCGCTCCCACGCACACAAGCCCTGGCCCCCCGCCCCGCCCTCCTTCGAGACGCGCAGCGAGTTCGAGCAGATGACTATCCTCTACGACATCTGGAACTCGGGTCTGGACGTGGAGGACATGCACTACCTGAGACTCACCTACGAGTGCCTGCTGCAGGAGGACAACAGCACCGACTGGCTCAACGACACCCACTGGGTGCACCACACCAATATCCTCTCGGGGGAGCAGCTGGGCTGGCTCCATCCCACCCAGGGTGAGGGGGCGGGGCGGGCATCAGCTCCTACCCAGGCCGGGGCAGGGGGACACAGCCTCACCTCTCTGTGGGCCAGTGGCTGCCCTTGGGCCCCAGCCTCCGAGCAATCAGCTGCTTGGCTGGGGTCTGGCACAACAGGTGAGTGGGGGATCTCTGGCCTGAGGGGTGAGCACGCAGGTGTGCCCGGCCTGCCAGCAGTGGGGCGGGAAGGGCCCTGGATCCGGCCCCCTGGAGGGGAGGAGGTGTCTGGGCATGTTGGTCTCTCCCAGCCGTCCTTTTCCTTACCCTGAGCCCCACTCACCAACATCGCCAATCCCAAGCGGAAGCGGAAGTGGTCGGACCTGCGGGAGCACCAGACCGGCTGTGCTCGCAGCGAGGGCTACTACCCCATCAGCAAGAAGGAGAAGGACAAATACCTGGACGTGTGCCCTGTGACGGCGCAGGCGCTGGAGGTGGTGGACACACAGGTATCGGGAGGAGACCTGACAGCCTGAGTCCCTGGCGGGGAGGAGACACACCAGCCAGGCCGTGCTGGCTGTCCCCATGGGGCCGGATGGTCCCCTGGCGGGGAGGAGACGCCCAGCCAGGCCGTGCTGGCTGTCCCCATGGGGCGGGATTGTCCCCTGGCAGAGAGGAGACGCCCAAGCAGGGCCGTGCTGGCTGTCCCCATGGGGCCGGATGGTCCCCTGGCGGGGAGGAGATGCCCAAGCAGGGCCGTGCTGGCTGTCCCCATGGGGCCGGATGGTCCCCTGGCAGGGAAGAGACACCTCAGCTGGGCCCATCTTGCCCATCCCCGCGCAGGGCAGAATCCCCTCTGTGCCTCGTTCCCTGGAAGACCTGGAGATGTGGGTGGGGCCTTGCAGTGGTAGCTGATGTGATCCCTTTGGGGGACTGATGCTCTGACCCCCTCTCCCTCCCAGGGCACCAACCGCATCCTGTCGGAGCGGAGGTCGGAGCAGCGGCGCCTGCTCAGCGCCATCGGCTCCTCCGCCATCCTGGACAGCGACCTGCTGAAGCTCAATCAGCTCAAGGCATGTGCTCAGTCTGCAGCTCCTTGAGGGGGCGCGGGGGGCAGGACCAGGGCCAGGATTGTCCTGGGAGGAATCGACCCCAGTGCACTAGGGGATGTTGCGCTGCAGGCGGTGGGCAGCGGGTGCTCTCCCCAGCAGTCGGTTCTGGTCTGTGCGTGGGCAGACGCCCCACACTGAGACCTAGATGTCCCTGCCCCAGCAGTCCTGTGACCTTCCTGTCCCCTCCCTCCAGTTCCGAAAGAAGAAGCTGCGCTTTGGCCGGAGCCGTATCCATGAGTGGGGCCTGTTTGCCATGGAGCCTATCGCTGCCGACGAGATGGTGATTGAATATGTGGGGCAGAACATCCGGCAGGTGCGTCTGGAGGGAGCAGCAGTGGCGCTTCCCCTTGGGTGCCAGGCTGTGTGGGAGCGGGGAAGGGGGGGTGTCTGCTCCCCACTGCCCTACCCCAGAGCTGGCTGCATTTCCGTGCCAGGTGAGCTGTCGATGTGCGGTGTCACTGTGTCTGGTCCCTGACTGCCTCTGTCCAGAGTCAGCTGCATTTCAGTGCCAGGCGAGCCGTCGGCGTGCGGTGTTGCTGTGTGGCCGCTCCCCAGAGGCGGCTGCATTTCAGTGCCAGGCGAGCCGTCGCCGTGCAGCTGTTCCCCTGCTCCCCCAGGGCTCAGTGGCAAACTGCAGGGCAGTGCGTGGCCCAGTCTGTTAGTGTCCCCATTGCTCTGCCCCGCCTGCAGGTGGTGGCTGACATGCGGGAGAAGCGCTATGCACAGGAGGGCATCGGCAGCAGCTACTTGTTCCGCGTCGACCACGACACCATCATCGACGCCACGAAATGTGGCAACTTGGCACGCTTCATCAACCACTGCTGCACGGTGAGGGGGCTGCTGGCTCCTCCCCATGGGGGGCTGGGGGCCTGGGGGGAGGGGCTGGTGGCTTCGTGCCAGGGGCAAGGGGTGGGGGAGGGTTACTGATGTCTCCCCAGAGAAGCACCTGCAGGCTCAGGAGAGAGACTCAACGTGGGCCCATTTTACTGCTGGGCAAGCCAAGGCCCAAAGAGATGCAGTGCCTCTGTGTTCACACAGGGAGTCAGCGGCCCTGTCTCCTGAGTTGCCCCCTCCCCTCTGAGAGCAGGGCCTGGTGGCCATGGGGGTGGGCTGTCTCTACCCTCCCAGAAGGTGCCCCGGAGCTGTAACCCCACTCTCTATCCCGCAGCCCAACTGCTACGCCAAAGTCATCACCATCGAGGCGCAGAAGAAGATCGTCATCTATTCCAAGCAGCCCATTGGCGTCAACGAGGAGATCACCTATGATTACAAGTTCCCCATTGAGGAGAACAAGATTCCCTGCCTGTGTGGCACCGAGAACTGCCGCGGCACGCTGAACTGAGAGCCCTATTTATTGTGTTCCCTGCCTCTTCCCCCGGCGCTGTCAGAGCTCCGCGTGGCCTGGGAATGGGGCCTGCGGCCCGTCTGGCGCTCTGCCAGGATCTGCCCCCCGTTCGTGACCCTGCCTCCCTGCAGATGGGCTCCAGAGCCAGCTGTTAGCAGCATAGTGGCATGAGCTGAGTTTGAAGCAGCTTTGCCCAAGCCAGACCCATTCCTTCCACTCCCACGACTCCCAGCATGCAGCTCTGTTTAGGACCAGGGCATCTGACCCAAATCCCCAGGATGCTTTGCGGGTAACAGAGCAGAGTGCATGCTGGGAGCAGAGCTGCCCTTTCTGCAGCCCAGTCAGGAATTTCTCTTTGCATTTATATTCCTGGCCTCCGAAGAGGAAATCCCCACCCTTCCTCCCGCCCCCTTCCCTGTTTCCCGCCCTCCGGCTTGATGGACACCTGTCACCAAGAGCCAAGAATGGTGGGAAGTGCCAGTCTTGCCTTTGGGGTGACCACAGCATGCAGACAGCCGAAAGGGCCAGAAATGGATCTAAACATCCAGGGGGAGAGGGGGGACAGAGTCCAAGGCATTGGGGTGTGAATCGGCCTCTTCGTGTTCCCCCATCTGTCTTTCCTTGCTGCTTCCCCACCCCCGCCTGCCCTAGGTAGCTCCTGAGCCGCCTCTACAGAGGGGAGGCCTGTTTAGTATGGTTGGGTTTTACTGCCCTGTTCCCCCAGCATCAGTTTCGTAGCAGGTGTCACTCGTGATTCGCTCCACGAGCACAGCCTCAAGCTTGGATTACAGTGCCTGGTAAAGTCCTGTTCCCCTTTAGCATTAAGGCCCGATATGTCTGTCCCCTCTCAAGTGGGGGGAGTCTTGCCCTGTGGACAAGACAGAGCAGTACCCAGCCCTCTCATAGATCTAACAGAACCAGTCGGATCTCTTCATCTCCACATCCTGCTTCCAATCCATGTGTCTTCCCTTCCCCCATAGTGAAAAAACAAAACCACAGATAATAATAAAGGGGCTGGATTCTCCTCTCGCTGAGCCGGGGACTGCTTGGACCCAGTGAATCTCCAGCAGAAGCCGAGAACAGAATCGAGACCCCCTGTTACTTTTTCTTTAGGAGAAGAAAGTTTGTGTATATATTCCAGATGGACTGGCTGTTTCTTGTAGAAACACACAAAAGTTATTGGTATGTAAATATTCTTTTTATTATTTTTCCCCTCTTCCTACCTAAAAAAGAAAGAAGAGATTGTAAATACCAGCTATCTGTTCCCCTAGCCCCAGGTGAATCTCTTTCATTACAAAGTTTGCTTTCTTATTCCTGGGGTGAAAACAAAAGCCCTTTACAGACGGGCCCTGGGAGAGAATAGTTTGAGTTGCTTTTTTTACAGGAGTCGGTTCTGAAAGACGGGAAACGTGAAATCTGGCTTATGGCTGCAGAGCCAATAGTGCCCCACCTTTGGCAGTGGTGTTTGCGAGTCTCAGCTGACGCTTTCAGAAGGGGACTGCTTTCCCTGGTGGAGTTTGTCAAGGTGGCTGGACTGTCCAGAGACCAAACTCCTGTTGGCCAAGATGTTGATTTGCCTTCAGCTCTGTGTTGTGAGGGGATAGAGCTTGGGAAGGCCGTTAAACTTCTGTTCTGTTTCTGAGCTTTGAGCCGTTCTTTCTAATCATCAACTCTTGTTTGTTGTTTGCTCTGTCTTTCCGAGAGTTGGATTATCCGCACCACAGTTCCATTCCCCAAACCCTCTTCTTGGTTTAGTTTTGCCTTCACCTTTCCAATGTTCAGGTTATCCACGCATCTGCAAATCTTCTTCTCTCATCCGCTGAGGCCTATCTAGGTGCCAGTACATTGCCTTGCTGCGTGAGACTCCAAGGTTTAAAGCCAGAATCGAGCGCAACAGCCAAATTGTAACCCTTAGCGTGGTTCTCCTTTACCAGGGTAGGCTCTGCTTTTCAAAACGACTTGTGATTTTTGGGGTGGCTAGCTTGGTTGTGTGCGCACACCTCCTCCAGGGGCAGTCAGTGAACATTTCCTGAAAGTCAGCCTCCTTTTGGGTGTTGGCATGAGCACCCCGGAAATAGCAGTGTCTGAATAACCCAGGGCAGTTCTTTCCTCAACTCTGCTTCAAAAGCTTTTTGTCTTGAGCTCAAATCTTTGTCCCAGTGACATCCATCCAGAGGCCTTGGCATTTCATGAGATCGGCTGTTGGAAATCTTCCTGGTGCTGATTGCAAAACTGCATCATCTGTCAAGTCTGGCAGGGGCTGTCCTTGTCCCCAGAGAGTTTTTAGCTGTGAAATTGGGTGGGAAAACAGTATAGCTGAGATGGGCAACTCCTGCAGGGCTGGGGACACATTCTGGTCCCAGTTTCATCAGTCTACTCCTAGAGAGAGGCTCCACTGAAGTCACTCCACATTTCCTCTGGGGTAAGAAACTTCGTCTGGAGTCAGTGGCCTTGGTTGCAGATTCACACTGGTATTGGCAGGTTCACCCTGACTTTATCCCTGGAGCAGATTCTGCCCCTTCTGCCCGACATTTGGGACCAGTTGGTTTCTCGCTGAATCCTAACGGTGTGTGTCTTGTCGAAACTCCACCCGGAGCACAGTGAAGAGCTCTAAACCTGCCCACCTCTTCGTCCACGTTAGGGGTGTGGGGGACTAGACAGAAAGGCCTGCTTTTAAAATGTTACACTTGAGCTGTAGTGAAAGTCTTGTCGCCAACATGTCCCCTCTGCTGATCAAATTCTCAGCCGGACAGCAATCTGGAGTGCTGGCAATACAGGGTATTTAGCATGTGCCTAACAGCTCAGAACTTCCCCAGTTGGAAATGGGTTTTAAACTCACCAACCCCGTGTTTGGGGTTTTTAACTGTTTCTCTCTGCGGTTGTTAGTAACTTGCTGTGTTTTCTCAGCATTCATTGGGGTCTCTGGGCTCAGTTCTGGCCTTTAGTGTGTGCGGCTCCAGACGTGGGGGGACGGGGACCTCCTGTCAGCACAGAGGTAGTCAGCTCCTGGCTCTGGAATATGCCTACTAGTCAAGGCTTCCAACTTACCACGGTCCCTTGGAGAGACAGGCTCAGACTCCGATGCCAGACTCCTTTGATGTCGGTGGGCGTGGCCACAACTCCTGTTTCTCGCTGGATCTCCGCATTCCCGGTGTCTTTCCAAAGCGGCCTGGGAGAGAGAGCTTCAGTGAGAAGCGAGAGTCAGGTTTCTACATGGCCCTGGCTGGGAAGACCCACTGCTGAGGAATGGGTGTGTTGCTCCACCAGCCTGCCGAAGGGGTTTGAAATGGATGTCCTCCCATCAGCCCTGGGCAAGAGCTGCCTATGGAGCTGCCCATTCAGACCTCTGACAGGACGAGCCACCAGGCCATCTGCTTAGGTTTATGTCAGTGTCTCTTGTGGCATCAGTTCCAAAGCCCCAAACTCTTACCCTAGACCCACAGGGATGGAAAGTGATTCAAGCTTGTCTGATGGTCTTCACTTGAAGAGTCAGCCAGCCCTGTGTCTTGTCGAGATCCGAATGCATCAAATGCCTAGGCCGCCTGTCTGAACTCACATGCAGTGGGTCTCATCACCACGTGCCTCAGCTGAGATTTCTTTTCTTCTTCGGGTGCTGGGCTCTCAGACAGGGGAGGCTCCAGAGTGTCTCCTCTCCGCTCTCACTGAACCACTGCTTTCGTGGCGGGGGCATATAGCCAAAACTAGAGCTGGATGCAAAGCCGGAGCTGAGCATCTGTGTCTGGCTTTCGCTTCTGCGCCAAGAGAAACTCCGCTGGGAGAAAAGGTCACCCCAGTGATCTGTCTGAGACAAACCGCCTCCGAACCGACTCCCGGACCGCAAGGGTAGGTCAAAACCCCCTCTCGGTGCGTGTTGGGTCAGATCTCTCCAGCGGAGGGAGCTGAGCTACCTTGCTTGTCCAGCAGCTGGCATCTGAGGCTTGCACGCTTGGCTCCGAGGGGGAAGAAAATGCAGACACATTCCCTGACCCCTTCTTCACCAAAGGATAGGTCGTCCGCCGCCCCTCTCTTTAAGTTGCTGTCCCTGGTTTCCTGTTGTACATATGTTAATATGTTGTGGATTCAATACTTGGTGCCAGATAGCACATTTTTATAAATGTCATTAAACTTTTATTGTAAAAAACAAAAAATACAAACACCCAAAGGGGTTATTTATATTGTTTCTTATCCTGCCTGTGTCTCTTCCGTGTTCATGTGGATAGTGGATAGTTCTCTGAAGACATCCACGCAGTGTGCAGCGGCAGTTAGTAAGGCAAATAGGATGTTAGGAATTATTAAAAAAGGGATAGATAATAAGACAAAAGATATCATACTTCCCCTATATAAAACTATGGTACGCCCACATCTTGAGTACTGTGTGCAGATGTGGTCTCCTCACCTCAAAAAAGATATATTGGCATTAGAAAAGGTTCAGAAAAGGGTGACTAAGATGATTAGGGGCTTGGAAAGGGTCCCATATGGGGAGAGGCTAGAGAGACTGGGACTTTTCAGTTTGGAAAAGAGGCGATTGAGGGGCGATATGATAGAGGTATATAAAATCATGACTGGTGTGGAGAAAGTGAATATAGAAAAATTATTTACCTTTTCCCATAATACAAGAACTAGGGGACACCAAATGAAATTGATGGGTAGTAGGTTCAAAACTAATAAAAGGAAATTTTTCTGCACACAGCGCACAGTCAACCTGTGGAACTCCTTGCCCGAGGAGGCTGTGAAGGCCAGGACTCTATTAGGGTTTAAAAAAGAGCTTGATAAATTTTTGCAGGTTAGGTCCATAAATGGCTATTAGCCAGGGATAAAGTATGGTGCCCCTAGCCTTCAGAACAAGGGCAGGAGATGGATGGCAGGTGATAAATCACTTGATCGTTGTCTTCTGTTCTCCTTCTCTAGGGCACCTGGCGTTGGCCACCGTCAGCAGATGGGATGTTGGGCTGGATGGACCTTTGGTCTGACCCAGTATGGCCATTCTTATGTTCATGTCTCTCTCCCTCTCATCTCCCACCACCCTCTGAGAGAGACAGACACAGCCCCTGGGATTGGCTTTTTCCAGTCTCCGCTGGCTGCCTCAGGAGTGGGAATGGGCCCTTTCTCCTCCAGGAGTGCTGGCCATGATCCAGCCCCAGAGCAGGGGCCTGGCTGGCTCGGGGGTGGGACTGGGGCATGGGGCTTTTCTCCTCCAGCGAGAACCACTGTGATCCAGATGGCTTGGGGTAGGAGATGGGACTTTCCTGTTTTGGAGGGGCTGTGCCAGAGCCGGTGTGTGGCTGGCTGGGGGTGGGGAAGGGGAGAGGGCACTGGCTCTGGTCTGGACCCTGCCGGTGGCAGAGAGGCAGTGGGGCTGGCGTGCTAACAGATGAGCCCAGATGTCGACAAGTGGAAGTGTCTCGTGAAAGAGGAAACCCGTGTTTGTTCACCAGGCCCTTGCGTCACCTCCTGGGGGTGAGCAAAGCAGCCTGAAAGGTGAGAACCTGCCCAGATCTGCCTTCCGCTGGCTCGCAAAGCCCCACACCGGTGGAGTTGGGGGAGGGCACAGAGGCGTGAGACCCCCTGTAAAAAGCAGCCCCTAACAAATAGCATGGGGAGGGGGGAAGTCAGGACTCCAGCGTTCTTTCCCCAAGCTCTGGGTGAGGGGAGGAGAGTGTGGGTTGGAGCCAGGATGCCTGGGTTCTCGCCCTGTCTCCGGGAGGGATCGGAGAGCAGTGTGGACCGGTGGCTAGAGCAGGGGGGCTGGTGGAATGGAGCTGGGGGGGAAGGGTTAGTTGCCAGGACTCCTGGGTCCTTCCTCCTTTCCACCACCGGCCCTCCTGCCCCTGCTGCAAAGGGGTGTTTATGGGGCAGTGCTCGCCGTGGGCCGCCAGGGGGCGCTCGGGGCGTTCCCACAAGCTGCTGTCCGGCAGGTGGGGGAGCAGCCCCCGCCCCCCATCCGGCTCGGTGAGGGGAATGGGGAAGTGGTGCTGGGGAGCGGAACAAGGACCCGCTCAGTCCGTCACGGGGCTGAAACAGGTAGTGGAGCCACGTGCGCCCGCGCCTTTCGGGGGCGGGGAGGGGAGAGGCAGACTCGCAGCCCCGCCCCGGCCGCGAACCCAGGAGTCCAGGGTTGCCTGGGGCACTAGGACCCGGAGGCGGAGGCGTGGCTGCAGCCGGGGCTGTCGGGCAACACCGCGGCGTGGCTCAGAGCCGGAGGATGTCGCAAGGGTCAGGACGCAGCCGGGAGCAGCTGGGAACCCAGGAGTCCGGGGCTGACCAGGTACTCCCCGCCACCCGGCCCCGATACTCCATACACCGCCCGTGCGCGCCGGACACCTGGCCGGCCGCTGCCGGGCTCGCTTCGGGTTGGTGCTGGCTGTGGCTGGGAGCCAGGACTCCCGGGTTCTGCCCCAGCAGGGGAGTTGGGGTCCGGGACTCCTGGGTGGGGTTCGAGTGGGGCAGCGGGTGGGAGCCGGCCCGGGTGGGGGCAGGGAGCCAGGACTCCTGGGTTCTGTCCTGGCAGGGCAGGGGGGTGGGGTGGAGGCAGGGAACCAGGACTCCTGGGTTCTGTCCTGGCAGGGCAGGGCAGGGGAGTGGGGCTGGGGGTGGGAGCTGGCCTGTGGGAGGGCAGGGTCAGGACAGGGTCCTGGCAGAGCGTGGGGGAGCACAGGGCACCAGTCGCTCTGGTGCACAGAAGCTGAAGCGAATTCCACATCTGAGAAGTTTTTTCCACTTCCATCCCTGCCCTGTTAACCCCATCTCCTCCCACCAGGCCAGGCGTGGGTCGAGAGCCTGGGTCACCCCCATGCTTCAGGGCTCCCCCCAGTGCAGTCAGGCAGCACAGCCTCACTCTGATGGGTGTGCAACTGTGTCTGGGAGCAGCCGGATGGGCCCTAGGGGTGGGATGCAGAACTGCTGGGTTCTGCCCCAGCTCCGAGAGGGGAGTGGGCGTGGAGCCAGGGCTGTTTCTGTCTCCCATAGGGCTGGGCACAGCGGGTCAAGGGCGGAGCTGGTTCTAATCTTATGGCCTTGGGAGCTCTCGGGCACCTTATCTCTGCTAGACCTTGGCCACTCACTCCACAGCCAAGGGATGCCAGGAGGCCCCACCCGGGGAAATCAGCTACGGTGGGCTGGGAACTAACCAGGACACTGTTGACTAAGGCGCCCCTCCACTCAGTGCTGGTCCCAATGCCCCAAGGGAGCACAAGGGGACCCAGCAGCGGGCGCTCTCCCTGGTAAGCAGGGTAGGTCCCAGTACCGCAAGGCAGCTTCAGGGGGCGCTGTGCTGCAGGGAGGGGGTGAAGCCAGCAGGGGGCGTTGTGCTGCAGGGAGGGGGTGAAGCCAGCAGGGGGCGTTGTGCTGCAGGGGCAGTTGCGCCAAGAGCTGAGCTGTGATTTTGCCCGAGAACAGTGGCCTCACAAGACCGGACCTGCCTGTTTTGTGCGTCCCTGCGCCCAGCTGCCCCGCCCAGGGTGCTGACAGGGGCTTTCCCAGCAGGGCTGGAGAGTATCTCTCTTCCTGCCACTAAGAGGCCCAAGGAACAGCCACGCCTGCCCCACCTTATGGCTGGGACTTGGGCACAACCAGATGGGACCAGCTGCTGCCTCGGGCGGGCAAGTGGTGGTGCCATCAGGCCGTGCTGCCTCCGCCTGGATCTCGGCTCCCCGGGGCTGGGGGACATGAAGGAGATGGATCACATCTGCCTGCCGCAGGCACGATACTGGCCGCCAGGTCGCTGCTGGTGCTGCTCACTCCCAGGGCCGTGCAGGGAGTCTCTCTGCCAGGCCAGGGCGGTGAGCTGCCAACCCCTGGTGCCCGCAGTGGTTTACCGAGAGGGCCCCGCGCAGCCGGAGGGGCCCAGCTGAGCGCTCCTGTCCCCCTGCTGGTTGCTGGAGTGTTGGGTGAGGGAGGGGATGAAAGCCAGGACTCCTGGGTCTACCCTGGCTGTGGCAGGGGCATGGGGCCAAGTGCATAGAGCAGCAAGAGGCAGATGTTAGGAGCCAGAACTCCTGGGTTCTCTTCCCAGCCCTAGGGGAGGGAGGAGGGGTTAATGACATGCAGCATTCAGTGACTTCATTCAGTGACCCTAAGGTGCCAATGCAACAGAAAAACTCAGCAATAACATTTCTGGGAGACACCACAGTGGGGTCAGCCCGGCCTGCCAGGGGAAAGCGCCCCCTGCTGGGCCCTGCCACCCACCCCTTGCAGCACAGCGCCCCCTGCTGGGCCCTGCCACCCACCCCCTGCAGCACAGCGCCCCCTGCTGGGTCCTGCCCACCCCCTGCAGCACAGCGCCCCCTGCTGGGCCCTGCCACCCACCCCCTGCAGCACAGCGCCCCCTGCTGGGTCCTGCCCACCCCCTGCAGCACAGCGCCCCCTGCTGGGTCCTGCCCAGTCCCCTGCAGCACAGCGCCCCCTGCTGGGCCCTGCCACCCACCCCTTGCAGCACAGCGCCCCCTGCTGGGCCCTGCCACCCACCCCTTGCCGCACAGCGCCCCCTGCTGGGCCCTGCCACCCACCCCTTGCAGCACAGCGCCTCCTGCTGGGTCCTGCCCAGCCCCCTGCAGCACAGCGCCCCCTGCTGGGCCCTGCCACCCACCCCTTGCAGCACAGCGCCCCCTGCTGGGCCCTGCCACCCACCCCTTGCAGCACAGCGCCCCCTGCTGGGTCCTGCCCCGCCCCCCCCCCCCGGTCCCTGCAGCACAGCGCCCCCTGCTGGGCCCTGCCCCGCCTCCCCCCAGCACAGCGCCCCCTGCTGGGCCCTGCCACCCCCCCCTTGCAGCACAGCGCCCCCTGCTGGGCCCTGCCACCCCCCCCTTGCAGCACAGCGCCCCCTGCTGCGCCCTGCCCCAGTCTTTGCAGCCCCGGGCCTCCCAAGAGAAGCGAACCAGACAGCAGAGGAGAGGGAGGTCTTGAGAAAAGCAAAGGGACCCACCAAGGTCCATTCCCAGCTGCTCTTTAGAATAGCCCTAATGCATATGGCCAGAAATGCTTCCTCTCTACCACAGAGGAGGCTGAGAATGGAGCTGCACGGGCTGTTCCCCATCCACCCCCGAGGTGGCAGCGTCCCAGTGCTGTAGGTGTACTCTTATGTGTGGCTGTTCCCCAGATGTCCCACCCCAGAAGTGGGCGATCCATCGACCTCCCATGTGCCTCTGCTACTTGCCCTGGGCTATTGTTCATTGTGCAGGGGTGACTGGCTTGGCCAATTGTAAATTCAAGGGCAGCTGTGCTTCCTGCTGGTTAAGAGGGACACAAGGACACAGCTTCCTTTCAGCTTTCAGCATTGTAGAGAGGAAATTGCTGTCCAGGCTGACTGTGGTTCCCAGAAGCCACAATGCTTGGGTGGGACTGGGGCATCCAGGATAGCCAAGCCATAAATTACAGCCCTGTGAGTCAGGGGTGGTCAAGTCAGGGCCTGGGTGGGGATTTGTGGCCCATGTCCTGGGGTCAGTAGGCCTCAGGATAGCAGGAGGCTGGGAGCCAGGTGTCTGGGAGCCCTGTGCTGGAGGCGTATCTCGAGGGAGCCCCGTACTTCCTGGGGAGCGAGAGGGATGCAGTGCAACAAGAAAGGTTTGATCAAATAGCAAAGCTGAGCTGGAGCAGGGCAAAAATCTCCCCCACTGGCTGCAGGGGGAGCCTCTCCCGGCACTAGTTGTTTATTATGGCTGCGGGGGGGCTGTGAAACACTCCCATAATCGCACTGGTCAAATGCAGCTGTTGACGAGTGAATCCACTCTCAGGCTCCCCGGACCAGCCTCTGGGAAAGCTCAGCCAGGCCCTCAGAGCTCCCTTCACTTAGTAGTCTCCCTGGCAGGAAAACCAGGCAAAACGCCCCGCCGGGGTTGGCAGGCAGGAACTGAGCCCCGCAAAACTAGGCCAGTCTCTCTGCACAGCAGCTCAGCACATCCAGCCTTTGTTGCGCTTGCAAGGAGCGACGGTGTATTCGTGCCTCTTGCTATGTCCGGTGGTGCGTTTCCAGGCACGCTGCTTTGCACGCTGTCTGGGCATGTGGCTGGTGATCGTCTGATGGTCTTGGGTGGGGTGGATCTTGTGGAGGACACCAGCTCTGTGGGGTTGGGATTTTTACAGCAAAAGATGAATCCCAACGCTTCGTTGCTTCAGCACGAAACTGAAATCCAGCTAAACATTCGCAACTATTTTATATGGCGTCCGGATGTGGTTTGTGTTTTCCCAGCTGCGTGAATCCACTGGTGTTTCATTGAGCCCCATGAGTGGTAGGATAATTTGCCTTATTTGTGATGGAAAAGTTATTCCTTCTCTCTTATTTAGCCAGGAGCGCGATTCTGATTCTGTTCTAACGGTCACAGCAACGCGCTGGTAAAGTAAGATCAGTTTCCAGCCTGGTCAGGTGATTTGGGGGTTGTGATTTATATCTACAAAATTATAAAGTGCAACACACGGCTGGTCTAAACAACCAGCGTGCAGTAGTACCGAATACAAGCGAGCTCTGGCGTAGCTAAATCAAGCTCAGTTCTGGGATGCTTTGCAGCTGCCAATTTTAGTGCCGATGTTGGGAATTCAGCAGAGCCAGCGATAAAAACAAAGCAAGTCAGGTCTTGGAAAGCCCACAGTGAGAGGCTGTTTTGCCCACCGGGGTGTGGCTGGAGGGAGCGACAGGGATCAGGCTCAGTGGGGGTTGATCCTGCTTGAAGCAGGGGGCTGGACTGGATGACCTCCTGAGGTCCCTTCCAGCCCTGGGATTCTGTGAACGGGGTTTCTGGTGTTTTCGGTGCGAATTGGCACCTGGACAGGTGGTGGCTGGGTTCGCATCGCGCTGCCTTTGTCAGGTGCAGCTCGAAGGCTTTCAGGGTGAAATGGGCCCCCTCCTTTCTGTGCAACTCATCTGTTCCTTTTTCCTCTTCCACCGGCTCAGCTCAGGGCCCCGGGAATCCCTAACCCCCTCTCCCTTCTCCCCGCAGGGCCTGATGGAGCAGGGCCAGGGCCGCCAGGTGTACCTGGTGACAGGTGGCTGCGGGTTCCTGGGCTCCCACCTGGTGCAGATGCTGGTGGAGCGCTCGCACAACGTGGCTGAGGTGCGCGTCTTCGACCTGCAGCTGGATCTGGCCCTGGGGCAGCTGGGGACAGGTAAGGCGCAGGGGCGGCCCCTCCGAAAGGAGGGAAACTGAGGCAGACGTTGGCTTCTGGAAAATATCACCCAGCACCCCACTCCCCGTGCTGTGGGAGGGCAACCGGAGGGGGGGGCCGTTGACCCCATGTCCCAGGAGGAGTTCAGACCAGCGGGGGCCTTTGCAGCACAGGTGCTGACACACTGTGGTCCCCCGCAGGGCTGCTCCCTGAGACGCTGCTGGCTGCAGGCTCCCTGCGAGCTGGGTGCTGGGGCGGCCGCCCAGGAGACAGCCAGGTGCCGCCCAGCCGACAGCAGAGCCCCCAGCCGGCGGCATGTATCTCTGGGTGGTGCACGTCCGCACAAGCCTCGGTGCACGAACAAAATGCATTCTGCCCACAGCAGGAAAAACTTGGAGGGGATGTGGGGGGGTTGTGCCCCCCCGACATCTGTCTGGGCTGTGCGGGAGGGCTGGGCCCTGCCAGGTTCTTCATCTGCTGATGGGGGGCAGGGACCCACCTCCCGTCTTGGCTCTGCTGGAAGGGGGCGCTTGTGCCCCTGGATACTGGGGGAGGGGAGATCAGTGTAGCTGGGCTGAGGGCCCCCAGCACCAGGCTCGGAGCGTGTCCCTGGGACCTGCCCATCCCCATCTCACTGGGCTGGACACCAGTTCGGGGGTGGGGGACCCTGCGTTCCCTGCCGGCTCAGCTCTAGTTCTGGCTCTCAGCTGGCGGCGCTGGGCCCTGTGTGCGCCTCACAGTGACGCTGTCCTGTGTCCGTCCAGGGACCTGTCCTGTCACTGGGGCAAAGCACCTCACCAGCCCTTATCCCTGGTCCCTGCGGCGTGTGAGGGGCTTGGACCACGCTGGGTGCCATGGGGTCCACTCTGCCCCTGAGATCTCCCCGTCGGCCCCTGAGTGCCCTGAGCCCAGAGGTGCCACAGGCCAATGGGAGCTGGTGCCAGCGGTGGGATCCGACCTGAGGTGCTGGCTGGGCATCGGCTTTCCTGCCAGAGTCCCATCCCAGAGCTCTCTGCCCTGCTGGGTGGCAGAGGAGAGATCCTCCCCTTCCCCCGTCCCGGGCAGCTTCCGACCAGCAGTCCTGCCCACCCCCCACTGGCTTGGGCTGGCTGGAATCCCACATTTGCTCTGCCCTGTCTGACCCCTCCTTTCGCATCCCCTCCACCCATCTCTCCCGCCAGCTCCTGAGATGTCCTGCCTTGTGTGTGTGACACTGGTGGGACAGGTCCCGGGGAGTTGCTTCCATCCGGCCGGTCCCACGAACGCTCCTGGGGAGCCTGGCGCCCCTCTCCTGCTTGCTGAGCTCCCCTCCTGGCTTCGCCCCCCCCGCCCCCACCCCCAGTCTGCACACACCGGCCAGCCAGCAGCTGCTGCGGCACTTCCCCTGTATCGGCAACGGCCATCTGCCCGTCTGCTCTATCACGTGGGGACAGAGCTGGGGGAGCACAGCCGGGCCGCAGGGCCATTCGGAGCACAGGTCTTCTCATGGGCGGGCAGCCAAGCCCCTGCCCCCACCCCTTCAACTGGGGCAAGTCTTCAGCTGCTCGGCTCCCTGGGAACCGGCAGCCCCGGGGCTGTTTTCCCAACACCCCTCTTCCCACCTCTTCTCCAGATCCAGGAGTTTCCTGGACACATTCCCCCTTGGCAGGGGGAGAACAGGGCGTACACACTGTTCTCCTGCCATTGTGTTTTACTGCTGCACCTACCTCCTGAAGCTCTACGGATCCCACCGCTCACACCAGCTGTCCTGTCATTCAACAGTCTCCAGTCTGCCTGGGGGCCAACTCAGACAGATCTCTGGGCAGAGGCTTTCATGCTCAGAGAGCCCATTGCCCTGGGGATTCCTCCAGGAGCACCCCCTGCCCCGCTGCCCTGCCGGCTCCTGTGCTGTTGCGGTTACTGGATTACCCTTTGGGAAAGCCAGGCAAAGTGCAGAGGGAAACTGAGGCACACAGGGGTATCATGAAAATAACATACCGGCTTCCAACTTTGTGTCCCATCTACACGGCCCCAATTCCCCCGTGACCACCCGCATGTGAACACGTACAAGGAAACCACAGGCTTTCTCGTCCCAGCCTGGCCCCTGTCAGAGGCTCGGTCTGCACAGGGTGATCTTGGGGGTAGGGTGGGGGAGGGGCTGCCCTTGCTGGGGAGATCAGATCGCTGTGGGGGGTTTCTAACTCCAGCTGCTGCTACTATGGGTGAGCCCAGAACAATCGCTCTGCTTTGTGAGAGTCATGCACTGAGTGTGCGCATGAGGGATGTCGGGGGAGGGGTGTCCGCTGCTCCCCAGTGTGGGCGGGAACCCCAGTGTCCTGCCTCCCACTCCCTGAGCGCTCAGCACAGCTCTCTGGGGCGCCTGGCCTGAGTTCTGTCCTTGGCTCAGGGAGGGCAGTGGGGTCTAGTGGTTAGAGTTGGGGTGGGGTGGGGGGGATGAAGGGGCTGGGAGCCAGGACTCCTTCCTTCTCTCCCTGCCTGTAGGAGGGGCCTGGGGTCTGGTGGTTAGAGCAGAGGACTGGAGCCAGGACTCCTGGGTTCTCTCTGGTGGTTGAAGCACAGGCTGGTGGGGAGGGGGCACGAGTGTCTGTGCTCCAGCAACTCTCATGCCTGCAGTTAGTCCCAGCCACGTGCCTGGCCCGTGTGGAGAGTGGCTCCCTGCCAGGACCGGCTCCTGCCCTGGACTGGCACCACGAGAGGAAGCCAAGAGCACCGGGGTCCTGCCCAGCTGCTGTTTGTGGGCCTGGGCCTGGGCCCGGGCCCGACTCCGGACTGCTCCACCTTGGGCCCACTGCCGCCTGCCCTGGCCCTGACTTCTGACTGGAACCTGGTCCCACAGCCCCAGTCCACACAGACCATGACTGCCGGCACCCCAGCAGTGTGGGTCAGGCGTGAGGGGCACCAGCAGGGTTGCAGCGGGGAGCCCAGGGCTGGGCTGGCAGGGGCTGCGGGTGGGGTGTGAGGGGCAGACGCTGGCCTATTTCTGAGAAAAGCCATTGGAAAAGCCTGGCTCTGCAGCGCGCTCACTCGCTCCCTCGGTCTGTAAATCACGGCTCCAGTTCGGCTGCCTGGAGGGTTTCCACCGGATTCCTGAGCAGAGCCAAGTAAACAGCAAATCAAATTTTCCGAGCAAGGGGAGTTGAGAAATAACCTTTGGAGCTGCCGCCCCCCACACCCCGGGAACCTCCCCTGGCTGCGGCACATGCCTCTGTCTGTCCAGCTGGCGGGCGTGTCGGAAAGCGCCTCCGGGCCAGAGGGAAGTTGCCTTCCCCGCACGGCCCAGGCACACGCGATGGGGAGAGGGGTCAAGTGGCACCTGGATGGAAACGGAGGAGGTAGCTGGCACCCGGGAGCCAGGAATCCTGGCTGACACCTGGCCCGGCTGGCAGGAAAGGGGATTGGTGGCTGGAGTCACATAGGGAACCCAGGAGTCCTGGCTTCCAGTTCCCCCACTCTAACCAGTAGCTCCGATTCTCCTTCCAGAGCCTCATGTGGAACCCAGGTGTCCTGGCTCCCAGTTCCCCCACTGTAACCAGTAGCTCCGATTCTCCTTCCAGAGCCTCATGTGGAACCCAGGTGTCCTGGCTCCCAGTTCCCCCACTCTAACCAGTAGCTCCCATTCTCCTTCCAGAGGCACATGTGGAACCCAGGCGTCCTGGCTCCCAGTCCATCTTTCCATTAGCTCCCATTCTCTTCCCAGAGACATGGATAGACCCCAGGAGTTCTGGCTCCCAGTTCCCTGCCCCACCCCACAGGCCCCATTTCTCTCCCAGAACCAGAGAGAGAACCCAGGAGTCCTGGTTCCCAGCCCCCCCACCCCACAGCAGGGAGAGAACCCAGGAGTCCTGGCTCCCCACAGCCCCAGCCCTCTCCTAGGGGCTCTGTATCTGTTTCAGAAAAGGTGGCGGTGACGCTGATCCAGGGGGACATCAGTAACCCCGCTGAGGTGGGGGCCGCGGTGGAAGGAGCTGACCTGGTGATCCATGCGGCCAGCCTGGTGGATGTGTGGGGCAGGGTCCCACCCCAGAAGATCACAGAGGTGAACGTGCATGGTAGGGAGAGCGGCTGGATCTGGAGTGGAGCACAATGCTGGGGGCGCTGTGCTGCGGGGAGGGGGCAGGACCAGCAGGGGGCGCTGTGCTGCGGGGAGGGGGCAGGACCAGCAGGGGGCGCTGTGCTGCGGGGAGGGGGCAGGGCCCAGCAGGGGACGCTGTGCTGTGGGCGGGGGCAGGCCCAGCAGGGGGTGCTGTGCTGTAGGGGGTAGGGCAGGCCCAGCAGGGGGTGCTGTGCTGTGGGAGGGGCAGGCCCAGCAGGGGGCACTGTGCTGTAGGGGGTAGGGCAGGCCCAGCAGGGGGCGCTGTGCTGTGGGAGGGGCAGGCCCAGCAGGGGGCGCTCTCCCCAGCAGCTGCACTTCTTCAGGCTGGGAGTCGGCTGGAGCTCGGTGACCACCAGCGCCCCCTTGAGGCTCAGCCTGAAACTGCAGGCAGCGTGTCCCACCCTGTGAGCCTGCTGGGCCGGTGAGCACAGGGGTGCCTGACCTGGGCCGGCCCCTTGCTGCCAGGTTTCCGGTGGCAGAGCCCTGAGCGGTGGGGAACCTCTCCTGTGCTGCCAAGGGACCTTCGAGCTCTGTCCCAGCCCTGGCTCATGGTCCAGGGTGGGCTAGACCCTACCCAGCCCAGGGGCCTGCCCCAGAGCCCCCCTCTGAGTAGCAGACCGATTCCCTAGCTGGGCCTGGCAGGGGCAGAAGGGAAACCAAGGCACAGAGCTGGTGTAGACCCTGGAGTCCTGGCTCCTAGCTCCCCCCACCCCCACAGGGCTGGGCTTGCGGGGCAGAGGAGGTGGCTCTCCGGCCCAGTGGGGTAGGGGCTCGGAGACCTAATTCACTCCCCGTTTTCTGTTCCCTCTCCCCCGCCCCCACCTCAGGGACCAGGCACGTGATTGATGCCTGCATCGAGCACGGGATCCAGTACCTGATCTACACCAGCAGCATGGAGGTCGTGGGGCCCAACACCAGGGGGGATCCCTTCTACAGGTACCTGGCTCCTGCTGCGACTACTAGACCCTGCGCCCCTGCCGAGAGGGGGAGAGAACCCAGGAGTCCTGGCTCACAGCCCCCTCCTGCTCTAACCACTAGACCCCACGTCCCTGCCGAGAGGGGCATCCCAGGCATCGTAGAAGTTAAGGGCCCCATTCTTTACCCCTTCCTGCTTGTGGTCTCTGGCTGCCACCCACTTCAGCTGGTTTCTGCCACACCCAGGGCTTCCCTCAGGGTTCCCACCCTGCCCCCATGGTAACCACTGCAGAAAACAAACACTGTGCGGATGGCAGCCCTGTCAGGTCACATGAGTCCTGGCTGCTGTCCCGGATGCCTGGGTCCCCTTCCCATCCCTGTGCCCCACCCTCCTCACACACATCTGCTGCCTTCCTGGATGCCTGGGTCCCAATTTCATTTCCTGCAGCTTTTCAGGGACAAGCAGCTGTGGCTGCTGATGGGTTTTTTCCCCACATGGCCAGGGCCCCTCCCAATGTGTGTGCAGTGGGAACAGCCGGTTCCCTGCAGCGCTGCCAGGGGATGTATCACAATTCCATCCACAGCTTGATGCCTGCGGGGAAGAGGGAGCTGCAGGGGGGAAGGGGGGCATAACCCACAGAAGAAGGATGGTGGGATCCCAGCAGAGGGGGAGGAGCGCTAATGGAAGGGATGTGGTCTGCTCAAGCTCCGAGCAGAGGATGGTTGGGGCTGTGGGATCCCAGCAGAGGGGCTGGGCAGGGAGAGTGTGACCCTTCCCCTGAGTGCCAGCATCTCGGCCCCTGCAGGGGAAACGAGGACTCAGCCTACGAGGTCCAGCACGAGCAGCCGTACCCGCTAAGCAAGGCACAGGCCGAGCGCATGGTTGTCGAAGCCAACGGGACGCCGGTAAGTCCCACCCCCCCAGGATGGGCAGTGGGATGTTGGCATGGGAGGGGGGTCTGCGGCCCACACTCCCCGGCAGGGAGGAAATGGGACCCAGGCGTCCGGGATGAGCCCACGATGGACCACTGGGGAGGAGAGAGCTTGGGATGGGCAATGGGACCCAGGCATCTGGCGCTCACCCCCCGTCTGCCGCAGCTGGGGGGCAGCCGGCGGCTGGTGACCTGCGCCCTGCGCCCCACGGGGATCTACGGGGAGAAGCACCCGCTCATGAAGGAATTCTACGAGAAGGGTCTGCAGACGGGACGCCGGCTGCTCCGGGCTGTGCCGGTCAGCACCGAGCACGGCCGGGTCTATGTGGGTGAGTGACAGCGGGACCCCTCCCCTGCCCCACTGATGCCCCTCAGCCCCGCCCCGCAGCCCCCTGCTTTCCCAGATCCCCCCTGCACACTCAGCTCTGCTAAACCACTTTATGGGGGGGCCGTGTGCCTGTCTGCAGGGGGCCGTCAAAAGGGGGCTTGGTCTGGAGGAGGGAGAGTGTGTGTGTGTGTGTGTGTGTGTGTAGTGCTGCCCCCTGCTGGACGGTGTCGTGCATGTGTTGGTGTGGCTGGTGCTACCCCCTGCTGGACGGTATCCTTGTGTGTGCACACGCATGCATGTGTGTAGCACTGACCCCTGCTGGAGGGTGTGCATGTGTGCACACGTGGGGCAGTGCCCCCTGCTGGAGGGGGTGTGTGTGTGTTTGTGTGTGTGTGTGGGTGGCACTGCCCCCTGCTGGAGGGGGTGTGTGTGGCGGGGGGCAGTGCCTGCTGCTGGAGGGTGTGTGTGTGTGTGGGGCAGTGCCCCCTGCTGGAGGGCGTGGGGGGGCAGTGCCCCCTGCTGGAGGGTGTGGTGTGTGTGTGGGGGGCAGTGCCTGCTGCTGGAGGGTGTGTGTGTGTGTAGGGCAATGCCCCCTGCTGGAGGGTGTGTGTGGGGGCGGGGGGCAATGCCCCCTGCTGGAGGGTGTGTGCGTGGGGCAGTGCCCCCTGCTGGAGGGACGCGGTGCAGGTGATGGTGTGTGGCCTGGGGGTGGGCAAGACGGTGGGCCCGGGCTGGGTGCTTGACCCCCCTCCTTGCCTCCCCGCAGGCAACGTGGCCTGGATGCACATGCTGGTGGCCCGGCGGATGCAGGAGGCCCCGGCGGCCATCGGGGGCCAGGTCTATTTCTGCTACGATGCCTCCCCCTACAAGAGCTACGAGGACTTTAACATGGAGATCCTGGGCCCCTGCGGCTTCCGGCTCCTGGGCTCCCGCCCCGTCCTGCCCCACTGGCTCCTGCACTGCCTGGCACTGGCCAATGACCTGCTGCGGCGCCTGCTCCGCCCCTTCTTTCCCTACGCCCCCCTGCTCAACCCCTACACCCTGGCCATAGCCAGCACCACCTTCACCGTGCAGACGGACAAGGCCCAGCGCCACTTCGGCTACCAGCCCCTGTACACCTGGGAAGAGAGCCGGGCCCGCACCGTGGCCTGGATCAAAGAGGTTGATGCCCAGAGACAGGTGGGGAAGTAGGGTGGGTGAGAGGCAATCCAGGCAGCCGGGTTTTAGTTCAAGCCTTGCAGTGAAGCCAGCTCTCGAGAGAAGGATCCCGATCCAGGTGTTCCAACTCACTGGGCTCAGGGACAGGGGAGCAGTGAATTCATATCTGGGGTTTTCTGCCGTTCCATGCAGGTGAGATGGAGTACATGGATCCAGATCTGGGTGTTGCTTTGGGCTTACTTCCCTCAGGGCGGGGGATGTGGAAATCTAGATCCGGGTTTTGCTTCCAGCCCCAGATGTCAGAGCAGGGGATGTGGAAAGCCGGATCCGGGTTTTACTTCCAGCTCTGGGTGTCAGAGCAGGGGACGCGGAAATCCAGATCCGAGTTGTGCTTCCAGACCCGGGTGTCAGAGCAGGGATGTGGGACTCTGGGTCCTACCTCCTTTGCTTTGATCGCACCTCTGCCCTGGCAGTGAAACAGGCTGTGTGGAACTTCAGTCCAGATCCAGGTCTTGCTTCCAGCCTGTCCCTCAGTGCAGAGATATTTGCCAGTCCAGGTCTTGTCCCGTCCCTGCATGTGGTGGACTCACTCAGGTTGGGATCCTTATCTGTGTGCTACTCCCGGAGTCCAGATTTTCCTTCCACTCCATATGCATCACTGCAGACAATCCCACTCCACTTGGATCCAGGTCCAGATTTTGTTACCATCCTTGTGACTTGGCTCCGTGGGGTCCACATCTGTTTCTACTGATCCTGCCCCCATACACAGCTGGGAGGAACCAGCTGTCCCTGAAGGGGTCTGGACGGGGGTTCCCCTCGACCACACGTCACTGCAGAGGAGGGTCAGATGGCTGGACCCGGATCCTACTCAAGAAATCTGGCTCCTGGATTTTCCATTCACCCCGGCGCCAGGTTTGCATCCAGGTGCTGCTGCCGGCGCCATTGAGGGAGAATCCAGTTCCAGCTTTGGATTCCGTCGTCCCCTCAGCGGATCGGACTCCGGATCCCTGTCGCTCGTCAGTGAATCCAGCTCTGGGTTCTGCGTCCAGCCGAGTGCATTAGTGCGGAGGGTGTGAGCCTATGGTGCGGTGGTGGAGGGGCAGGGGCAGGCCGGAGCCCAGGGTGCAGGAGAGGATTCTGGCCTGGGGGAGGGGGTGGGAGGGGCACAGGGGCTGGGAGAAAGCTGTGATCTGGGGAGGGGGTGCAGCGGGTTTGGGTGGTGACCTGCAGTGGGGAGCAGGAGGGGGAGGGGCACTGCCTCTCTGCACCTCCTGCTGGGGAGTGGGGGACCCAGCAAGTCAGCTGCCATGGTTGTGCTGGGGGTGGGGTCAGCACACAAAGTCCCCCCTCCCCTGCCACATGGCGCAGCCAGCTGCTTCGGGGGGCCTGGGGCTGCGACCGGCAGGGAGCTGCCGGAGGGCCCCGTGGGGTGGACCGGATCTTGCTTGCCCCCACCCAAGAGCATTACAGCTTAGGATCCAGTGCTGGGTTTTACGTTCAACCTCAGGTGTTACCACAGATGGTCAGAGCTGGGGTCAGGGCTGCGCTCCCACTTGAGGGATCCGGACCAGGTTTTGTGTCTGCCCACACACATGCTTCCAGCACTCTGAGATCTGGGTTGTTGGTCGCCGGGTCCTCGGCAAGAAATCCAGATCTGGGTTTTGTAGCTGCCCAGCTGAGTTACTGCCCAGGACCCAGATCCAGGGTTTGATTCCATCCTGGTGTGTCGCTGAAGCGGATCTGACTCCAGATCTGCGTTTTACCCTGCCTGCACCAGCCTCGTGGTGCTGGCCCCAGATCCCAGCCCCACTTGACGTATCCGGTTCCAGGCTTGCCCTGACCCACTTGCCTGGGTTCCATTCCAGTGTAATCAAGATGCAGGTTTTTCTTTGCCCCCTGGACTGGACTTTATTGAATCTGGGTCCCAGCTGTTGTGTCATCCCAATGGCTTGGACTCCATTTCTGTGCAATCTAGGTCCCGATTTGCATCCTCTGTGCTGCTCAAAGGGTTCAGACACCGCTCCAACCCGCACTGGCCAGCCTCGCCTGAGATCACAATGGAATCGGACTGAGACCCTGAGCCAGATTTTCCTTCTAGCCCTTGTGGCCCTGAAGAAAAATAGACTCTGTTCGCCTTGGGAACCTGGCTCCGGGACTTCTTTCCAACCTGGATATTCTCCACAGTACTGGAGTCCATTCTCTGTGGAGCTCCAGCTCCAGGAGTTCTTTCCAACACATGTATTCGCCAGCAGACTGGTTTCCATTCACCATGGAAATCTGTCTCCAGGATTTCTTTCCAACCCGTGTGTTATACCTCTCCAATTAGAGTCCATTCCTCACGGAATTCCAGCTCCAGGATTTCCTTTCTCACATTAATAACAATCCAAGCATTAATTTCCTCATTAGATATTATTATTAATTATTATTATTATTATTATTACTACTAGTAATTATTGTAAGAAGTCTAAAGCAAACAGCACTTTCAGCACAGACACACCAACTGAGTCTGGTAATTTATCTAGTAATTAAAGGATCATTTAATAATGGATGAAAGTTTGGTTTAGGATGGTGGGAAGGGGAAGGCCTGGCCCGGGGCAGGGGCCTGGCCCCTCGAGGGGGTGCTGGCTCCCACCGTCCCCAGGCAGGGTCTGACTGGCTCAGGGGTGGGGAATGGGACATGGGACCTGTCCCCTTGCGAGCCAGACCTGACAGCTGGGCCACAGCCAAGCCGCACCTGCCCCCCAGGGCAGCCGAACAAGCCAGGGTTACACCAGGCCTGCTGGCCGCCCGCCTCCTGACCCCTGTGCCCTGCAATGTGAAACCCTCCGTGCTGCGTGGGCACAGCTTTGGGTTTGGTTCAGAACGGTTCCAGCCTCCGCTCCCTGCTCCCAGCCCTGCTGGTGCCCCTCACTCCCCACCCGCAGCCCCTGCCAGCCCGGCCCTGCCGGTGCCCCTCACACCTGACCCCCAGCCCCTGCCAGCCCAGCCCTGCCGGTGCCCCTCACTCCCCACCCGCAGCCCCTGCCAGCCCAGCCCTGCCGGTGCCCCTCACTCCCCACCCGCAGCCCCTGCCAGCCCAGCCCTGCCGGTGCCCCTCCCTCCCGACCCACAGCCCCTGCCAGCCCAGCCCTGCCGGTGCCCCTCACACCTGACCCCCAGCCCCTCCCAGCGGAGCCCTGCCAGTGCCCCTCTCCCCCCACCCGCAGCCCCTGCCAGCCCAGCCCTGCCGGTGCCCCTCACTCCCCACCCGCAGCCCCTGCCAGCCCAGCCCTGCCGGTGCCCCTCCCTCCCGACCCACAGCCCCTGCCAGCCCGGCCCTGCCGGTGCCCCTCTCCCCCCACCCACAGCCCCTGCCAGCCCGGCCCTGCCGGTGCCCCTCTCCCCCCACCCACAGCCCCTGCCAGCCCGGCCCTGCCGGTGCCCCTCTCCCCCCACCCACAGCCCCTGCCAGCCCGGCCCTGCCGGTGCCCCTCTCCCCCCACCCGCAGCCCCTGCCAGCCCGGCCCTGCCAGTGCCCCTCTCCCCCCACCCGCAGCCCCTGCCAGCCCGGCCCTGCCGGTGCCCCTCACTCCCCACCTGCAGCTCCTGCCAGCCCAGCCCTGCCAGTGCCCCTCACTTCCAACCCACAGCCCCTGCCGGTGCCCCTCACTCCCCACCCGCAGCCCCTCCCAGCCCAGCCCTGCTGGTGCCCCTCACTCCCCACCCGCAGCCCCTGCCTGTGC
This sequence comes from Carettochelys insculpta, assembly GCF_033958435.1. Lineage (NCBI taxonomy): Eukaryota > Metazoa > Chordata > Testudines > Carettochelyidae > Carettochelys > Carettochelys insculpta. The sequence goes on along the minus strand of NC_134142.1, from coordinate 124,928,911 downwards.
CCCTCACTCCCCACCCGCAGCCCCTCCCAGCCCAGCCCTGCTGGTGCCCCTCACTCCTGACCCCCAGCTCCTGCCAGCCCAGCCCTGGGCTCCCTGCACCCCCAGCTTGTTTGCTGAGTCTCAGATTTGCCCTTTGACACCCATTGCTCATCTGCCCAGTTCATTAACCCAGCCCTGGCCTTTGGCCAGACCGGGCACCAGGTCAGAGATTAATCAGGCGCCTGCTGGCCTGGAGACTGCCCGTGTTCTTCCCTCTGAAATCCCCCTTTGCTGAGTGAGTGTGGGGGGAGGGGCTCGGAGCCAGGACTCCTGGGTTCTCCCTCCAGGGCTGGGAGGCAGTGGGGGGCTGGTGGCTCAGGGCAGGTGGGGGGGTTGGGAGCCAGGACTCCTGGGTTCTCTCCCTAGGGCTGGGAGGCAGCAGGGGGCTGGTGGCAGGGGGGCGGGGCTGGGAGCCAGGACTCCTGGGTTCTCTCCCCAGCGCTGGGAGGCGGCGGGGGCTGGTGGATCAGGGCTGGGGCAGGGTGTGGTACAAAGGAAATCGTTTCTTCCCCCCACTGCACTCCTGGGGGGGGACAGACTGGGGGGGTCCTTGATCTTCCATGTGACACCTCATAGCGCCTCCCCCAGCCTGGTGCCCCCAAGCTCTGTCCCTGCTAACACCCACCCTCCACCCCCTGGAACGTTACAGCACCGCCCATGGGACAGGTAAAATGCTGCTGCTTCAGGGCCAGGGATGCCTGTCCCATGTCCTTCCCGGTGCCGAGGGATCCTGCAAGGAAGGCCCAGCACCCCACTTGCCTTTCCCCCCATGTGGGCAGATGGTGCGCTGGGCATGCCAAGAGCCGGACCAGCTGGGGCTGGTGCTTGGGGGTCTGTGGCAGCCTGCACAGGACGGCCCCCGTATGGAGGGTCACTCCAAGCTCAGCTGTGGGGCTGGAGGCAGGGATCGGGCCCCGGGAGTGCACCAGAGAGGTAGGAGCTGCTCTGTGCCAGCCGAGTGGCTCCGTTTCCCCACAGGGGCAGGGAGCTGAGCACCTCGGCCCTGGCCACCTGTGCGGCTGGCTAGTCCCACAGCCCGGCCCACTTGGGTATCGGCTCAGCGCAACCACACGGGAACAGGGGACTCAGGCCAGCCTGGGAGCCCCCGTGTGAGAGCTGCCGCGGGCCAGAGAGGCGATTGCTGGGTCACAGCCGCTGCAGAGGACACCGCAGTCCAGGAGCGACATGGCCGCGCTGGAGACGAGCCATGAGAATGAGGGCAGGGCCAGAGAACGTGGGCGGTGAGGGCCGCCTGGAAGAACTGGGCTTGGTGGGTGTAGAAGAGAGACGGCCCAGAGGGGACCTGCTGGCGGTTTTCTAGTGCACGGAAGGGGGTTCCACGGGGGAGGGAGAAAACTTGTTCCCCTCGGCCTCTGAGGACAGGACAAGGAGCGATGGGCTCAGCCTGCAGCTGGGGAGGTTTGGGCTGGACGTTAGGAAAAGCTTCCGAACTGTTGGGATTAAGCGCTGGGATGAGTGACCTGGGGAGGCTGGGGAATCTCCATCCCTGGAGCTATTGAAGAGAAGGTGAGATGGACTCCTGGGGCGGGGGGTGAGCCCAGGGGGTCCCAAACTTTTCAGCTTCACGTCCCCCATTTGGTTTTTGAGAAACCCTCCTGTCCCCCCTCCCATTTCCTTACCATCAGCTGCCCCCCCAAGCCACGGCGGCCAGTCGGAATGTCAAATAGGCACAAAACCTCACTGTCGGTGAAAATTAAAAAGCGGCACGACTTGTTTTTCTCCTGGTGCAGCGCCAGCTGGCCGGGGGCCGGAGCCCTGCACCAGGGCTGCCTGCGCAGCCGCCCGCCCGCCTGAGCCCTGCACTGCCAGAGCCACCTGCCCACCAGCCACCCCCACCCTCACGGGCCAGCCGCGGGCCAGCCACTGGAGCCCCACATGGCCAGGGCTGGCTGCCCACCTGCCTGCCTGAGCCACCTGAGCTCCACATGGCCAGGGCCGGCTGCACAAGCTGCTCCCCACCCCCAAAGCCAGGCACCCCCACCCCCTCGTTCCCCTTTGCAGGAGGCAGCCAACACCACCTGGGCCTTTTCACAGCGGCTGTGCCGGGCTGCCCGCGTGAAGTGGCCGGGCTGAGGGCCGGACGCAAGGGCCGGCTCTTTTGTGGGGTGGTGGGATGATGGGGTGGGGGCTGGTGGCCTTGCACCCCCAGTGTGGGGTGTCATGGTCGGGCAGTGCCAGGCTGGCCGGGGACTGGGCTTGATGCCCTAATGAGGCCCCATCCGGTTCTACGGTCCCTGGGGTCGAACCCGGGGCTGCAAGGAGGTTTGGGGCAGGGAGTCGCATGGGCCCAGGCTAGGGCATGTGGGACTGGAAGCAGCAGCTCCCTGCCACCTGGGTGAGGTGGCTCAGCCCTCCAGGCTGAGAGGTCGAGAAGGAGCACAGCTGAGCTGGGGCCATTGCCTGGGAGAACTCAGCTGGTGTGACCCAACCCAGCTCTGTACGCAGAGGAGCAAGGCAGGAGCCTGGCTCCATCCTCTGAGCGCCGCCTTCCCGCTGCAGGGCCCTGGAAGGGGAAGAGCAGCGACTGGGCGGTGATGGCCGTGATGCTGCCAGCAGCTGCGGGAGGGAGGACGACTGGTTGTGTTCCCACTGCAGGGAAGCATGAAGCCCACGCGACGCGAGACCTGAGCTCTCCGGGGCAGCAAATCCGCAGGCCAGGAACGGGCAGGAGGGCGTTCGAGGCGAAGGTGGTGATCTTGCCTTTGGTCTCGGTTTTCCTACCTTGCGTCTGCGGGAAAACGCCCGGAGCTCTGGCCACGGACGCTCCTGCTGGGTCGCAGCCGCCCCCATCCCCTGTTGGTCCTGGATTTGCCTGTTGCGCTGGGGGACGCTCGTGTATTTGGGGTTATGGGCCAAGTGTGAATAATCCTGTCCGTGCGCTGCTTGTGCCACGGGTGGTCCTAAGGAGCGTCACTTCTCCTGTCCGCTAATTCCCTCCCAAGGGAGCTGTTCTGCCCAACCAGGGGCCACAGGCTTGAGTTCCCACCCTGGACCCAGGTAAAAAAAAAAACCACACACACACATACACACACACACACACAGCAGCACCAAGCTGGGCCCTTATGTGCCCCTGGACTCAGTGGCTGGGTTAAACAACGCTACAAGCTGCCACCCTGGTTCAGCACCCCCATTCCCACTTTCACAGCACCACCGTTTGCCTAGTGACCCACTCGATGGGCAAATCCCACAGCAGTTCTCCACCACACGGATCTTACAGCTTAGGTACAAGGAGCGTCGCTGCAGAGTGAATGGGGAAGCGAAACCAACGCCCCTGAGGACAAGTGAGCCAGAAAGGAAGAGCGAGAAGCCACCAGTTCAACAATGACAGTTATTTATGTCTGGGTCGTGAACGTATCTATTTAACGGTTCCAACAGTAACTGGGCTGATTACAAAGGTTGGGGCTCGCAACCCACAGAACTGATTACATGAGGTCAGAAGGCTATGACGATAGAGAGAGGTGGGGAGACAGAGATCTCACTACCCCACGGAGCTTGCACTGATCAGGGGTATCCGATGATGGCGATGGGATCCAGAGGGCAGGAGGCCAGCAGAGCCCCCAGCATGATTGAGCAGGAAATGATGAAGTCTCGATGGAACTGATGGACAGTTTACATCCAGGCATCAGACCAGTTTGTTGCAAAAGGGTCAGGGTTTTTGTAGGGACAGGTCAAGGGTTCAAGGAGAACACTGAGGTTATTTATGGGTAAATAGAGGCGAGACTGATCATGCCTGGCTGGGGTGACGTTCCGTGAAGGAGCTCACAGTGCAGCTGGGCAGGTGCGGTACTTTGGGTCTCAATGGGATCCATTACTAGACTTGGTCTGATAATGACTAATTTTGGGGCAAACAGGCCTGGGTGTATGAGCATCTGGAGCAGAGATTTCCCATCAGGCCGTGCTTCTCTGCTTTCGGTATCCCAGAGTGGTTCCTGCTTTGGAAGAGCTGTTCTCCGAGGAGCAATGGTCTGAAATTGCAGAGGGGGAGGGGGAGGTTGGATATGAGATAAAACTACTTCCCCAGGTGGGTGGTGAAGCACTGGAATGCGTTGCCTAGAGAGGTGGTGGATTTTCTATCCCTAGAGGCTTTTAAGTCCCAGCTTGACAAGAGCCTGGCTGGGATGACTTAGTTGGGATTGATCCTGCTTGAAGCAGGAGGCTGGACTCAATGACCTCATGACGTCCCTTCCAGCCCCAGGGTTCTCTGTAGTTCTGTGATTCTTGATGCTAACGGAGATGTCGCTGTTCTGTCTTCAATGCAGACAAGGCTGGGGGTGTTTCCTGAATCCACTCACCCTTGTTGGTGGGATCTGGGGTGTCCACCCCTGCCGGTTTCAGTGCTTTGTCTTTGATTCAAGCAGAGCCCTGGGGAAGGGGGTTTGTTTTCCATCCATGTCACTCCCTGACTCCTCACGAGTGCAGGGCGACAGGCGATCATGCTCTGGGTCCCCAAATCACAGAGCTGGTAGGTAACCCTGCTCTCTCTCTTTGCAGGTCGGTGCAGCTTTGACGGTCAGTACCTGGCTGGTTCCCTTTCACAATGTCTGCGTACGTGAGCGCCACCGGCCCAGGCTGCCTCGTCCCCTTTGCATCCACGTTTATCAGACTCTTTCTTAGCTGCTGCCACGAGTTTGGAGCAGCTGCATTGTCGGGTGGGTTGCTCCAGCTTTTCCAAGTGAAAGCACAAGCTGCATTTTGCTGGTTTCCCCAAAAGGTGAAATCTGAGACAAGAAAAGCTTTGCATTGGAAGCCCTTCTGCCTGCCCTAGCAAACTGCACAGCTGGGTATTTGCATCAGAAGGGTCTCCCAGCACTTGAGCACATCCACCGCCCTCTGTGAGCCGTGGGTCAGGCCTGGCTCTGGCTTCCTGCAGTCTTGTTTGTTCTCTTTTGTTTTACTTTCTCCACAGCCGTCCATCATCAAAAGCTTGAGCTTTTGGCTTAACGTTTGTTGCAGGGACATGGTGGGCCACCAACAACCACTTAACAAAAACCTAGCTTGAGAGCGAACCTGGGGTCTCGAGTCGCTTGCTAGCAATGGAGAGGGTTCAGCGGAGGTCAACCACAATGATTCCATAGCTGGAGCACATGGCCTGCAAGGAGAGGCTGAGGGATCTGGGCTTATTTAGTTTGCAGAAGAGAAGCCGGAGGGGGTGGCAGTCGCGCAGCATTACAGGTAAGAGGCACTATTTAGTGCCTTGTCACTGAGGGCACCCGGAACAATACAGTGCTGATTACGTGGGCACAAATCACTACATAGGCAGCCGGGCCTGGGTAGCTTTCACTGCATCGTTTGTTGTGCCTGTTCAGGGAGAAGTTCTGAAGCTGTGAAGAAAGCTCTAAGGCACAGAGCAAGGGCGGCTCACACGCTTCATCGGTTTTATTTATTTCCCAGGAAAATGCAGGAAAAAGAGAGGAGGTTAAATCGTAGAATCATAGAACATTAGGACTGGAAAGGACCTCAAGAGATCTTTGAGTCCAGTTCCTTGACCTCTTGGCAGGGCCAAACACCGTCTAGACCATCCCCGATAGGTGTCTGTCTAACCTGCTCTTAAATATCTCCAGTGATGGAGATTCTACAACCTCCCCAGGCAATTTAGTCCAGTGTTTAACCATCCTGACAGGTAGGAAGTTTTTTCCTAATGTTCAACCTAAAACCTCCCTTGCTGTAATTTCAGCCCATTGCTTCTTGTGCTATCATCAGAGGCCAAGGAGAACAATTTTTCTCCCTCCTCCTTGTAACCCTCTTTGAGGTACCTGAAAACCGCTATCACGTGCCCTCTCCGTCTTCTCTTTTCTACACTAACCAAGCCCAGTTCTTTCAGTCGTCGCTCATCACTGGTAACATGAGCACCCAGTCCAAATGAGTCTGGAATTGGAGAAAGAAATGCCAGGCCCCTTTTCTACATGCACAAGGGTCTCAGATCGGTCCATGTTCTCCTTTGCTGGTCTGTAACAATACCGGTTCTTCCTCCACGCTCCTGACGGCTGGTAACAGACAGCGACGGGTGTCTGAAGAACTGGGGAAAGGGCGAAGAGCTCAACATCTGTACCCCAGACTTGGTCTTGCTTCGTTTGGCTCTGGAGCAAGTTCTTCTTCCCGGGAAGAGCGCCCAAGTCTTTGAAAGCGTCTTGATATTTGGAGATTCCATCAGTCATGGCAGCAGCCCTGACTGCAGCATCGTAGGCGTCAGACAATGCAATCTCTTGGCTGATAGCCCCCAAGAGGCAATTGCCATCACCAATAATCTTGTTTGGTGGACTCCATTTTGCTGATTTCTTCCCTAGCTCTTTGGTGGATCAGGGGATTGGAATTCTTAGGGTTTTACAGGCTGCTGCTTGCCAGGTAGCTGAGGTGGGACTGATGGTCTTGTTGGCAGGACTCATGCCCGTCATTCTGATGTCAGTGTCTGCAGGGTGCGATGGGTTTTCACAGGTGGTAGCAGGCATGGACATGGCGTCATGGCTGTCGGTGCACGAAACCTCAGTGTCTGGAGGGTTTGACGGTGAAGGTGGAGGCTCTTTCATCTGGGGAGGGATTTTGTGCACAGCTCTGAGCCATGGTTTCTTCTGCAGTGTATTGCCTTTTTCACTTGCTGAGGCCCACAAGCACCCTTTGAGTTTTCTCCCACAACTGCATAAGGGCCAGGTAGGGTAGTCGGCCTCCATCCCCCTTCCTCTCTGCCCTTCGCACATTGTGGAGGAGCACTTTTTGATCAGTTGTAAAGGCTTCTTGCTGCTTATGGTGTTCACCATAATCCTTTATTGTCTTGCTTGTGCCAACGATGTTCTTTGCAACTGCCTCCTCTACAATTTTTTGTACCTGCTCAATGCAGGTCAAGTGATCTTGGGCATCCCTGGCATGCAAAGGACACTCCCTTAAATCAAGGGCAACAGGAATCTCATCATTTAAACCTTCACTGTTGTCATTGTCTCAGCAACGTCTGGGCAGCACAGGCTTCTGGGCATACGTAAGTTGATAGAATCATAGAACATAGAATACTAGGACTGGAAGGGACCTCGAGAGGCCATCGAGTGCAGCCGCTTGCCCCAATGGCAGGACCAAGTACTGTCTAAACCATCCCTGATAGACATCTATCTAACCTGTTCTTAAATATCTCCAGCGATGGAGATTCCACAACCTCCCTTGGCAATTTATTCCACTGTTTGACCGCACTGACAGTTAGGAACTTTTTCCTAATGTCCAACCTAAACCTCCCTTGCTGCAGTTTAAGCCCATTGCCTCTTGTTGTATCTTCAGAGGCCAAGAAGAACAAGTTTTCTCCCTCCTCCTTATGACTCCCTTTTAGATACCTGAAAACCGCTATCATGTCTCCCCTTAATCTTCTCTTTTCCAAACTAAACAAGCCCAGTTCTTTCAGCCTCTCTTCATAGGTCACATTCTCTAGCCCTTTAATCATTCTTGTCGCTCTTTTCTGGACCCTCTTTAATTTCTCCACATCTTTCTTGAACTGCGGTGCCCAGAACCGGACACAATACTCCAGCTGAGGCCTAACCAGCACAGAGTAGAGCGGAAGAATGACTTCTCATGTCTTGTTCACAACACACCTGTTAATGCATCCCAGAATTGTGTTTGCTTTTTTTGCAACAGCATCACACTGTTGACTCATATTTAGCTTGCGGTCCACTATAACCCCTAGATCCCTTTCTGCTGTAGTCGTTCCTAGACAGTCTCTCCCCATTCTGTATGTGTGAAACTGATTGTTCCTTCCCAAGTGGAACACTTTGCATTTGTCCTTATTAAACTTCATCCTGTTTACTTCAGACCATTTCTCCAATTTATCCAGATCATTTTGAATTATGACCCTATCCTCCAAAGCAGTTGCAACCCCTCCCAACTTGGTATCATCTGCAAACTTAATAAGCGTACTGTCTATGCCAATATCTAAATCATTGATGAAGACATTAAACAGAACTGGTCCTAACACAGACCCCTGCGGAACCCCACTTGTTATACTTTTCCAGCAGGATTGAGAACCATTAAGAACTACTGTCTGGGTACGGTTATCCAACCAGTTATGCACCCACCTTATAGTAGCCTCATCTAAATTGTATTTGCCTAGTTTTTTTTTATAAGAATATCATGAGAGACCATACCAAATGCTTTACTAAAGTCTAGGTAGACCACATCTACTGCTTCTCCCCTATCCACAAGGCTCATTATCCCATCAAAGAAAGCTATCAGATTAGTTTGACAAGATTTATTCTTTACAAATCCATGCTGGCTGTTTCCTATTACCTTACCACCTTCCAAGTGCTTGCAGATGATTTCTTTAATTACCTGCTCCATTATCTTTCCTGGCACTGAAGTTAAGCTGACTGGCCTGTAGTTTCCTGGGTTATTCTTATTCCCCTTTTTATAGATGGGCACTATATTTGCCCTTTTCCAGTCTTCTGGAATCTCTCCTGTCTCCCATGATTTTCCAAAGATGATAGATAAAGGCTCAGATACCTCCTCTATCAGCTCCTTGAGTATTCCAGGATGCATTTCATCAGGCCCTGGTGACTTGCAGACATCTAATTTTCCTAAGTGATTTTTAACTTGTTCTTTTTTTATTTCAACTTCTAACCCTACCTCTTTCCCACTAGCATTCACTATGTTGGGCATTCCTTCATCAGACTTCTCAGCGAAGACCGAAACAAAGAAGTCATTAAGCATCTCTGCCATTTCCAAGTTCCCTGTTACTGTTTCTCCCTCCTCACTGAGCAATGGCCCTACCCTGTCCCTGGTCTTCCTCTTGTTTCTAATATATTTAGAAAAAGCCTTCTTGTTTCCCTTTATGCCTATAGCTAGTTTGAGCTCATTTTGTGCCTTAGCCTTTCTAATCTTCCTCCTGCATTCTCATGTTGTTTGCCTATATTCATCCTTTGTAAGTTTTCCTTGTTTCCATTTTTTATACAATTCCTGTTTTATTTTGAGATTGTGCAGGATCTCCTGGTTAAGCCAAGGTGGTCTTTTTCCATATTTTCTATCTTTCCTACACAGCGGGAAGGATAGAAATTACCTGAGCCTGCGTTGCTGTTCCTAACCCTTCGTGAACACTTTTCAGAAGTTCGTATCTTTCCCCCTTGTCCTTAATAACTGTTAAAGTATCATGTGCCAAGAGTTTCTTCGGTTTCATCATACCATTGTACTGGGAATGGAGCTCTCCATTCCTTATTGTGAAACGCCCTGTGTGTTGAATAAAATTATGCTTCACCTCAATACTCAGGGAACTCACCACTCAACGTCACTTGATTTCATTGTAGTTGGTATCAGAGCGGTAGCCATGTTAGTCTGTATCTTCAAGAACAACAAGAAGTCCTGTGGTCCCTTACAGACTAACAGCTATTTTGGAGCATAAGCATCGGAAGAAGCGGGTCTTTGCCCACGAAAGCTTATGTCCAAAATATCTGTTAGTCTATAATGTGCCACAGGGCTTCTTGTTGTCATCGTAGTTGGGTTCACCACCAACCTTCCCTGCTTTTTTGATCTCACCATCTTGGATTGTCTTGCTGTTTTGGAAAGATCTCACCATTTTGGAAGGGGCAGGTCCTGATTACTTCAACTTGTTAATGGCTAGCAGAGAGTAACCGTAATAGTGATAATTTCAAATAAATAAATTTGATTTTAAATTTTTAAGGGTCAACTGTTCCGAAACGCCTGCTCCTCTACCATTCGTGGAGGAGTGCAAATTTCAGACTTTCAGCAGTTTCCCCTGTGCGTCCATTGCGTGCTCTCTGCCTGACTTCATTTTTCAGGCAGCGCAAACGATATACAGTAGACCCCCGAGTTACGCGTAGGTTGTGTTCCTGGGCAACCATATGTAACTCAAATTTTGCGCAAGTTGGGAGGAGCTGGGAACCAGGCAGCCACCTGGTTCCCAGCTCCCCACCACTCACAATTTTGACTCATGTTAATGCAAGTAATGCAAGTAGCGTTGGTCGAAATCACATATATATTGAAAATTGCCCAACTTCAGTTATTTGTACCCCGGTGAAAGTCAGTAAATTTAGTGTATATTGCCTGGGTGAAGTGCACTATGAAGTGCTACTGGTTTAGTGCCTCCTACCTCTGCCATAGGGGTGATTTAATAGCAGCCTTTAACTTCCTGCAGGGGAGCTCCAAAGAGGAGGGTGAGAAACTGTTCTCAGTGGTGTCAAATGGCAGAACAAAGAGCAATGCTCTGAAGTTGCAGAAGGGGAGGTGTAGGTTGGATATTAGGGAAAAGTATTTCTCCAGGAGGGTGGTGAAGCACTGGAATGTGTTACCTAGAGAGGTGGTGGATTCTCCATCTCCAGACGTTCTCAAGTCCCGTCTTGACAAGGTCGTGGCTGGGATGACTTAGTTGGGGTTGATCTTGCTTGGACCAGGGTCTGGACTCAATGACCTCGTGAGGTCCCTTCCAGCCCTAGGATTCTATGAATCTATGATTCTATAAGAAGTCCTGTGGGACCTTATAGAGTAACAGATATTTTGAAGCATAAGCTTTCATGGGCAAAGGCCTGCTTCGTCAGATGCATCTGACGAAGCGGGTCTTTGCCTTTGAAAGCTTATTTTCCAAAATATCTGTTACTCTATAAAGTCCCACAGGACTTCTTGTTGTTTTTGAAGATACAGACTAACTCGGCTGCCTCTCTGATATATGATTCTATAATTTCCCTTTCTCCGCTAATTTTTCACGTCATGCAACGGTGGCATATGTGCTGGCTCAGAACCCTGTGGGCATGACCACGGGAGCAAACACAGAGTACACATGGCTCATAGTGATCGCTTCCAATCCCAGGCTGACCCATGGACCGAGATAGCATCATCAGATGGACCCGCTCTTCATGGACATGCCTATCCCCCAACGGGGGTCTGAAAAACCACCCCACCTACCTGCGTGCCAGGAGATTAGTTACCTGTTGTGTAGCAGAGCTACAGCCAGTTTAACCTAAAAGGACAAAGTTAATTGCTGGCTGTGATTGTGGTATGGAGGCAAACAAGCAGGTGAATACCTAAACACACTGCCAGCTGTGGAGCTTGTCCCTGCTGCCTGCTTGTTCAAATCTCACTCCAGATCCACAAACCGATTAGCCAACATCTTAATGGACTGGGCCATTCTGTTAATGACTTAAGAATTTGTGTGTTACTGAGGAAAAATTTTCGCACCACTCTTGAAAGGGAGGCAGCCAAGCTGTCTTTTATATTCAAATTCGGCACATTAACACATGGTTTGAACTGAGATGGGAATTTTCTGAGTCACTAGAGGGGCTCGTTTGCATACTTGCCTTAATCTAATTCTTGACTTTCCCCTGCTCCTTCTACCCCTCTGTTCTCTGATTTCCTCACCTTGATCATTTTTTTCTGATTTGTCCTCCTTGATTACTATTTTTGGTTCTCTGTCCCTTAAATACTGAGTCTGTTCTGGTCTGGCTCTGGGCTGAAGAAGTGGGTCTGTCCCACAAAAGCTCATCACCAAATAAATTACTTTGTTCGTCTTTAAAGTGCTACTTGACTGCTTTTTTGTTTTGATAGGATATAGACTAGCAGGGCTCCCTCTCTGTTTCTTTTCCTATGTGAAAAATAAAGCTGACAATTTTCCCCACCTCACAATGAGTTCTGTTAGGAAAAAGAAAAGAAAATCAGCCTGGTATGGGGGGTGGGTGGGACCTGGACTCGTCTCCTGGCTTACAGGCATTCAGTAACCCTAAAAAAAGAGCAGCGGGGTGGGCGAGGGGGGGAAGGATTCCTGAAAAGGAAACATGCAACGGAACAGAGTCACATCCCCCATGCCCAAGGCCACCAGCGGCCAGGAACAGATGAATGGAACAAAAGAGAAGAAACGGAAAGAGGAAAGGTTTATAGGAGGCTGATCTTTGAGGGCTGTCTTTCAGCCGGAGGTAGTCCATTGTCCCTAGACAATGGCTCCTGTACACGATAATTCCGCAGTGTTTTGTCTGAAATATGCCCGTGTTTTGTCTAACATAGCACTCGGTGACCGCGAGGTCCCCATGTTACTCTGCAGCTCACCAAACAAACCAGCCGTCCTGGAGCATTTGAAAGACTGACATATTGATTTTGTTGGTGATGAACTTTTGGGATAGGCCCATTTCTTCAGCTCTGGAAATTCTGAACATTTCCAGATCTGAAGAAGTGGGCCCGGCCCACGAATGCGCCTCACTGAATAAATCATTTTCTACCTCTCAGGATGTGTCTACACGTGCATTCCTTTTTTGAAAGAAGAAAGCCAGTGCAGACGTTGCTCTTTCGAAAGTAAACCCATCTTCGAAAGAATCCTTCTTCCCTTTATTTAATATGCAAATGAGATGACACATATGCAAATGTATGCCTCATTTGCATACCTCTTTCGAAAGAGGAAAGCACGTGTAGACACACCCTCAGAGTTACAAGGGGAATTCTCTTTCTTTCACTTGTTGCATGATTAGTTTGAAGTCCCTGGACTATTATTCCTGATGGCACCTTACAGCTTTTGCCCTGCTTGATTGTTTGGGATTGGACTCATCTGGTAAGGCCGCCAGCCTGTCTTCTAGAACATGACGGTCACAGCTGGAAACCACAGCGGCGGATGTGTCACACACGGCACAGAGGACAACAAACCCTGGAGAGCTCCTGCCCCAAAAGTGCATCTGTGCACAGCCAGCCTCCAGCCGCACTGATTTCTGCCAACATCCTCCAAACACCTTATGGCTGGAGGATGCTGGGGACCAGGTCTGAGATCTTAGACTTGGGCCTGGCCAGCGGCAGACAACAACACAGGCGCTAATGGTTGTTTTGGTTTGTTGGCCTATGTCCTGTGCTGTTAAGAATTAACGCCCTAGGCCCATATCCCAGCTGTGTCCTCCGCTGGGGACGGGGCAGGCAGAGGCCACTGCTGGATTTGTACTAACACCTGGGGACTAGGGGTCGGGAGCCAGGACTCGGGGAGAGGAGTGGAGTCTAGTGGTTAGAACCGGGGGAGCTGGGAGCCAGGACTCCTGGGCAGGGTTCGCTCTAATTTTTTCTATCCAGGGGAAGAATAAATTTTGTTATGTGCCACAAGGTAGATGTACACCACCGGTAGAAACATGCTGCCGGCTGTGGCCCTCTGCTAACCATCTGGTTGGCATCTGAATCTCTCCTGGTGGCCGCCCAAGTGCTCAGTGTACACCTGAGTTCTCTCCCTGGCTGTGGATGGGCATGGGGCCTAGTGGTCAGAGCAGGAGGGGCTGGGAGTCCTGGGCTCTCTCCCCAGTTGTGTGGTGGGGACAAATGACCTGGGTCTGTTACCAGAGCTTGGATGGAAGAGCAGCCAGGCCTTGTAACGTGTCTGATGAAACTGGTCCGAAGTAGGGTCACTGCCCAGGCGTCTCACTGACAGTTGTGGGGAGTTGCGTGTGAGCTGTGTAATGCATAAATCACCTGGTGGTAACTGCTGTGATGTTTGGGAGATGGATGGTTCTGTCCAAACCCTAGTGTGCTCTCCTGGGCCAAGGGGCAGCCGCAAAGACATAAAGTTCCTTTGGACAGGGTCCTTCTTGGATGCTCCTGGGAAAAGCCACAAGCCACCAGAAATGAGATCCCGGTGCTCCTTTAATGAACACTGAGATCTGCTGGAGGTTTCACATGGACGAGGTCCCCATCACTGGCTGGAACCAGCCTAGCTATGGACCACCAGCTAAATTTTAAGGTGGTGTTTGCAGCTACGAGCCCCGCCCCCCACCTCTGTTACGTCCCTCCTCCTCAAGACCGGAACTCCTCACTTCAGTGCCAGGACAGATGATGGAGCAAACAATCAAGGAATCCATAGAAAGTGATCAGGGACAGTCAGCAGGGATTTGGCTGGACCAAATCACACCAAACCAGCCCGATCGCTTTCTTTGCTCCGATAACAAGCCTGGTGGATAAAGGAGAAGCAGTGGATGACTTATACCTGCTTTTAGTAAAGGATTTGATGCAGCATCACACGACCTTCTTATCCACCAGCTAGGGAAATGCAACATACATATGGTTGCATTTAAGGTGTAGAAACTCTAAATGGCTAGGTAGATTTTAATACAACTTTGCTTTCCTATGAATGTTGGTATCACCCTGTATTACCCTGTATCCTTTTAATAGGCCACAGACTTCTGTATCACTCTTTAGATTTGTTATTTTATCTGCTACTTTCTCCCTTCGTATTACCCTGTATATTGGTTATTTTCTATTCATAAGACACTCGGTACCGGCTTCCATATTGTACCTAAAACTCCATTTTACTCTTGTATGACCCTGTGACACTTGTGCTGTCTGTGGGAATCGGGGGAGGCCCCTGGAAGTGAACGTGGACGCTTACAGAGTTACCCTCTGGAGCCGCCTGCCTGGACAGCAAAGACCTGGAGGCTGGAGAACAATGGGAACTGGATTCTGCAGCAATAACCCACCTGGAGAGCAGGATTAAGTCCCATCTGTAGGTGAGGAGTCACACAGAAACCTGGACAGTGGGAAAGGCTCAAACCCGTCTGCCATTGACTGGTGACCCCTCGTGCCTGGGGCAGTGGGACAGAACCAGCGCTGTGGACTGAAAGCTGTAGAAGATGCTACAGAGCTGGGTTCCTCTTCTCGTCTTGTCAGCGTTGGAGCATCGATCTGGATCAACAGAACCTGGCTCCGTGCGCACATCTGATCCAGCTGGCCAATGGATCGGAGCGAGCAATCTTGGGTAACTATAAGCAACCACAAGACAAGTGTACTCATAACGCCAAGAGACCTGGGTCGCCGGCACCAGGGATGGAACCTTTGATCACAGACACTAAAACCCTGGGCTCTACCGCACGAGCTAAAGGCCTGCTGGTCCTCAGCCGTGCCTGTAGGGCAGAGACTTCACGCCCTCTCATTGAGGTCTCAGTGCCTCTGGGTATTACACGTGCCTCTGAGTAAACTACCTATATTATATGCAGATAATATCAGGGCGCTGTATTCCCAATAAACGCGACGTTTTTGCCTTGTCCCTCTGAAAAGATCCCGCGTGCTGCTTGTATAAGACAGGTGCGCTGTACGGGGGGTGCGTAACTGGCTGGATAACCATTCCCAGAGAGCAGCTACCAACGGGTGGCAGTCAGGCTGGAAGGGCGTACCAAGTGGGGCTCTGCAGAGGTCAGCTTTGGGGCCAGTTCTGTTCACTATCTGCCTCGATGAGTTAGATCTTGTGCATTGTACGTCTGCAGAGGACCCCAAGCCGGGAGGGTGCGAGCGCTTTGGAGGGCAGGGTCAGAATTCAGAAGGAGCCGGACAAACTGGAGAAAGGGTGTGAGGTTCACAGGCAGCAGTTCGATGAGGGCAAACGCTGAGTTCTCCGTGGAGGGAGGACCAGGCTGTTGCACCCGCACAGAACAGGAACTGGCTCCCTAGGCTGGAGTGCGGCAGGACTTGGGGTCAGTGTGGACCACAAGACTAGTGTGAGTCAACAGCACGAGAGTGTTGCTCAAGAAGAGACATTGGGGGGGTGTTAACAGGCGTGTTCCAAGCAGGACATGGGATGTCGTTCTCTGCCCTGCTCAGCGCCGAGGAGCTCTCAGCTGGGCATTGTGTCCAGTTCTTGGCCCCACATTACATAGAACATACAAACGGCCAGACCGGGTCAGGCCAAAAGGTCCATCCAGCCCAGTGTCCTGGCTGCCCACAGTGGCCAACACCAGGTGCCCCACAGGGAGTGAACTGAACAGGTGACGATCTCTCTCCTGCCATCCATGTCCAGCCTCTGACAAACAGAGGCCACGGCCACCATTCCTACCCCCTGGCTAACAGCCACTAATGGCCCTAACCTCTGTGAATGTATCTGGTGCTTTTTTAAACCCTGTTATAGTCCTAACCTCCGCAGTGTCCTCCAGCAAGGAGTTCCGCAGGTCGGCTGTGCGCTGCGTGAAGAACTTCCTTTTATTTATTCTAAACCTGCTGTCCGTTAATTTCATTTCCTGTCCCCTAGTTCTGTTATTATGGGGACACATAAATAATTTTTCCTCGCTCACTTTCTCTACACCACGCATGATTTTATAGACCTCTAACATATCCCCCCTTTGTCTCCTCTTTTCCAAGCTGAAGAGTCCTACTCTCTTTAATCTCTCTTCATTTGGGACCCCTTCCAAACGCCCAATCATTTTAGGTGCCCTTTTTTGACCCTTTTCTAACGCCAAAATGTCCTTTTTGAGATGAGCACACCACATCTGTATGCAGTATTCAAGATGTCGGTGTATCATGGTTTTATTTACTGGCAATGAGATATTCTCCGTCTTATTACCTATCCCTTTTCTAAAGAGTCCTAACATCCTGTTTGCTTTTTTGGCTGCCGCTGCACACTGCAGGTTTTTTCCAGAGAATTATGTGCGATGACTCCAAGGTCTCTTTCCTGATGAGCTGTAGCTAATTGAGCCGCCATCGTAGTGTATGTACCGTTGGGGTTATATTTTTCCAATGTGCATTACTTTACGTTATCCACATTTCAGGGCAGATGTGGAGAAATTGGAGAGGGTGTGGAGAAGAGCCACAAAAGCGATTAAAGGTCTAGGGAACAGGAGCTGAGAGAAGATTGAAGGAATTGGGTCCATTTAGTTTGGAAAAGAGAAGGCTGAGAGAGGACATGAGAGCGGCTTTCAAGTACCTAATAGGGTGTTACAAGGGGGAGGGAGAAAAACTGTTTTCTTTACTCACTGAGGACAGGACAAGGAGCAATGGGCTGAAATTTCACCAAGGGAGGTTTAGGTTGGGCGTTAGGAAAAACTTCCCAGCTGTCAGGGTGGTCAAACACTGGACTGAATTGCCTGGGGAGATTGTGGAATCTCCATCTCTGGAGCAATTTCAGAGCAAGTTGGAGAAATGCCTGACGGGATGATCGAGATGGTGCTTGGTGCTGCTGTGAGGGCAGAGGCTGGACTCGATGACCCCTCCAGGTCCCTTCCCGTTCCAGCGTCTCTACGTGAACCAAGCTGTTAACCAGCCCTCACGCGCCTTGGTAGTAAATCTGAGCTGTGCTGGCCGTGGCTGTCGCCTGGGCCTGGAATCCAATCTGACAGATTCGTTGACCTGGAAGGTAACGTTGGCTCCCTGGGGCTGGGGCAACTGGCGGGCCGCAGGCGGGTACCGGAGGGGACGGGTGTGGGTTGGCCTCTGGGCAAGAAGGGAACCCAGAGTCTGTTTTGGGAACTGTAAATATTGGAATAACCACCGGGTTTGGGGATTGGCCATCCTATTTCTTGCAGTGCACCCTGACCAAGTCACCTCAGCCGGCCCCCGTGGATCCTCCATCCCCAGGGGGCTGGGAGCCCGGACTCCTGGGTTCTCTCCCCAGCCCTGGGGGGGCTGGTGGGTTACAGCAAGGGGCTGGGAGCCCGGACTCCTGGGTTCTCAGCCCAGTTTGCTGGCAGGCGCTGTCTGTTGCCTGGAGTCCCTGTCCATCCCTGGGGGGTTTCCTTCCAGCCTGGTGGCCCCTGCAGGTCCATGAGCAGTGGGAAGGTTGCTGTGTATGTACCACGGAGTCCCTAGGGTGGGCGAGCTGGCTCGGTGGTTTGTGCGGTGGCCTGCTAAACCCAGGGCTGGGAGCTCAATCGTTGAGGAGGCCATTTGGAGCAAATAGATGTCAGGGATGGTGCTTGGTCCTGCCAAGGAGGCGGGGGAACTGGACTCACTGACCTCCCAAGGTCCCTTCCAGCGCTAGATGTGCATCGCCACTTATATTACATGAGTTAAACTGTTCATCCACCTTCCACAGACAGGGGGATTGCACCATGGCTGCAGAGGTGGGTCTGAAGTCTGGCCCTGGGAGGGAGTGGGGTGTAGTGGTTAGAGAGGGGCGGGGTCGGCAGGGGAGGGAGTGGGGTGTAGTGGTTAGAGGGGGCGGGGTCAGCAGGGGAGGGAGTGGGGTGTAGTGGCTAGAGCGGGACAGGGTCGGCGGGGGGAGGAAGTGGGGTGTAGTGGTTAGAGCGGGGCACGGGCGGCACTGGGAGCGAATGGGGTGTAGTGGTTAGAGCGGGGCGGAGGGAGTGGGGTGTAGTGGCTAGAGCGGGGCAGGGGTGGCACTGGGAGGGAGTGGGGTGTAGTGGCTAGAGCGGGGCAGGGGTGGCACTGGGAGGGAGTGGGGTGTAGTGGTTAGAGTGGGGCAGGAGTGGCACTGGGAGGAAGTGGGGTGTAGTGGTTAGAGCAGGGCAGGGTCGGCGGGGGAGGGAGTGGGGTTTAGTGGTTAGAGCAGGGTGGGGTCAGCAGGGGAGGGAGTGGGGTGTAGTGGTTAGAGCAGGGTAGGGTCGGCTGGGGGGGCAAGTGGGGTGTAGTGGCTAGAGCGGGACAGGGTCGGCGGGGGGAGGAAGTGGGGTGTAGTGGTTAGAGCGGGGCACGGGCGGCACTGGGAGCGAATGGGGTGTAGTGGTTAGAGCGGGGCGGAGGGAGTGGGGTGTAGTGGCTAGAGCGGGGCAGGGGTGGCACTGGGAGGGAGTGGGGTGTAGTGGTTAGAGCAGGGCAGGGTCGGCGGGGGAGGGAGTGGGGTGTAGCGGTTAGAGCAGGGCAGGGTTGACAGGGGGAGGAGTGGGGTGTAGTGGTTAGAGCAGGGCGGTGTCGGCAGGGGGAAGGAGTGGGGTGTAGTGGTTAGAGTGAGGCGGGGTCGGCAGGCGTGGGGTGTAGTGGTTAGAGCAGGGCGGTGTCGGCAGGGGGAAGGAGTGGGGTGTAGTGGTTAGAGTGAGGCGGGGTCGGCAGGAGTGGGGTGTAGTGGTTAGAGCGGGGCACGGGCGGCACTGGGAGCGAATGGGGTGTAGTGGTTAGAGCGGGGCAGAGGGAGTGGGGTGTAGTGGCTGGAGCGGGGCAGGGGTGGCACTGGGAGGGAGTGGGGTGTAGTGGTTAGAGTGGGGCAGGGGTGGCACTGGGAGGAAGTGGGGTGTAGTGGTTAGAGCAGGGCAGGGTCGGCGGGGGAGGGAGTGGGGTGTAGCGGTTAGAGTGGGGCGGGGTCGGCAGGGGAGGGAGTGGGGTTTAGTGGTTAGAGCAGGGCAGGGTTGGCACTGGGAGGGAGTGGGGTGTAGTGGTTAGAGCGGGGCAGGGGTGGCACTGGGAGGAAGTGGGGTGTAGTGGTTAGAGCAGGGCGGTGTCGGCAGGGGGAAGGAGTGGGGTGTAGTGGTTAGAGTGAGGCGGGGTCGGCAGGCGTGGGGTGTAGTGGTTAGAGCAGGGCGGTGTCGGCAGGGGGAAGGAGTGGGGTGTAGTGGTTAGAGTGAGGCGGGGTCGGCAGGAGTGGGGTGTAGTGGTTAGAGCGGGGCACGGGCGGCACTGGGAGCGAATGGGGTGTAGTGGTTAGAGCGGGGCAGAGGGAGTGGGGTGTAGTGGCTGGAGCGGGGCAGGGGTGGCACTGGGAGGGAGTGGGGTGTAGTGGTTAGAGTGGGGCAGGGGTGGCACTGGGAGGAAGTGGGGTGTAGTGGTTAGAGCAGGGCAGGGTCGGCGGGGGAGGGAGTGGGGTGTAGCGGTTAGAGTGGGGCGGGGTCGGCAGGGGAGGGAGTGGGGTTTAGTGGTTAGAGCAGGGCAGGGTTGGCACTGGGAGGGAGTGGGGTGTAGTGGTTAGAGCGGGGCAGGGGTGGCACTGGGAGGAAGTGGGGTGTAGTGGTTAGAGCAGGGCAGGGTTGGCAGGGGGAAGGAGTGGGGTGTAGTGGTTAGAGCAGGGCGGTGTTGGCAGGGGGAAGGAGTGGGGTGTAGCGGTTAGAGCAGGGCGGTGTCGGCAGAGGGAAGGAGTGGGGTGTAGTGGTTAGAGCAGGGCAGGGTTGACAGGGGGAGGAGTGGGGTGTACCAGTTAGAGCAGGGCGGGGTCAGCAGGGGAAAGAGTGGGGTGTAGCGGTTAGAGCGGGTCGGTGTCGGCAGGGGGAAGGAGTGGGGTGTAGTGGTTAGAGTGAGGCGGGGTCGGCAGGAGTGGGGTGTAGTGGTTAGAGTGAGGCGGGGTCGGCAGGGGAAGGAGTGGGGTGTAGTGGTTAGAGCGGGGCGGGGTCAGCAGGGGGAAGGAGTTGGGTGTAGTGGTTAGAGCAGGGCCGTGTCGGCAGGGGGAAGGAGTGTGGTGTACCAGTTAGAGCAGGGCGGGGTCAGCAGGGGAAAGAGTGGGGTGTAGCGGTTGGAGCGGGTCGGTGTCGGCAGGGGGAAGGAGTGGGGTGTAGTGGTTAGAGCAGGGCAGGGTTGGCAGGGGGAAGGAGTGGGGTGTAGCAGTTAGAGCAGGGCGGGGTCAGTGGGGGGGAAGGAGTGGGGTGTAGTGGTTAGAGCAGGGCGGTGTCGGCAGGGGGAAGGAGTGGGGTGTAGTGGTTAGAGCAGGGCGGGGTCGGCGGGGGGAAGGAGTGGGGTGTAGTGGTTAGAGCAGGGCGGTGTCGGCAGGGGGAAGGAGTGTGGTGTACCAGTTAGAGCAGGGCGGGGTCAGCAGGGGAAAGAGTGGGGTGTAGCGGTTAGAGCGGGTCGGTGTCGGCAGGGGGAAGGAGTGGGGTGTAGTGATTAGAGCAGGGCGGGGTCAGCAGGGGAAAGAGTGGGGTGTAGCGGTTAGAGCGGGGCGGGGTCAGCAGGGGGAGGTAGTGGGGTGTAGTGGTTAGAGCAGGGCAGGGTTGGCAGGGGGAAGGAGTGGGGTGTAGCAGTTAGAGCAGGGCGGGGTCAGTGGGGGGGAAGGAGTGGGGTGTAGTGGTTAGAGCAGGGCGGTGTCGGCAGGGGGAAGGAGTGGGGTGTAGTGGTTAGAGCAGGGCAGGGTTGACAGGGGGAGGAGTGGGGTGTAGTGGTTAGAGCAGGGCGGGGTCGGCAGGGGGAAGGAGTGGGGTGTAGTGGTTAGAGCAGTGCAGGGTTGGCAGGGGGAAGGAGTGGGGTGTAGTGGTTAGAGCAGGGCGGTGTCGGCAGGGGGAAGGAGTGTGGTGTACCAGTTAGAGCAGGGCGGGGTCAGCAGGGGAAAGAGTGGGGTGTAGCGGTTAGAGCGGGTCGGTGTCGGCAGGGGGAAGGAGTGGGGTGTAGTGGTTAGAGCAGGGCAGGGTTGGCAGGGGGAAGGAGTGGGGTGTAGTGGTTAGAGCAGGGCGGGGTCAGCAGGGGGAAGGAGTGGGGTGTAGTGGTTAGAGCAGGGCGGGGTCAGCAGGGGAAGGAGTGGGGTATAGCGGTTAGAGTGGGGCGGGGTCAGCAGGGGGAGGTAGTGGTTAGAGCGGGGCAGGGTTAGCAGGGGGAAGGAGTGGGGTGTAGTGGTTAGAGCAGGGCAGGGTTGGCAGGGGGAAGGAGTGGGGTGTAGTGGGTAGAGCGGGGCGGGGTCGGCAGGGGAGGGAGTGGGGTGTAGTGGTTAGAGCGGGGCGGGTTCGGCAGGGGAGGGAGTGGGGTGTAGTGGTTAGAGCGGGGCGGGGTTGGCGGGGGGAAGGAGTGGGGTGTAGTGGGTAGAGCGGGGCGGGGTCGGCAGGGGAGGGAGTGGGGTGTAGTGGTTAGAGCGAGGTGGGAGGGAGGGACTGGGTGCTCAGCATTAGTGCTAGGTGCAGGGGCCGGCAGAGCTCTCCCCAGACCGCGCCGTGTCCCCTCTGTGAGCTCGGCCCCGGGGCGGGTGGGGACCGTGGGCTCCGGTGAAAGGGGAGCAGGTTGCGTGGGGCGGCAGGAACACGCTGGCGGCCCCTCCAGCGTGGGGCGGTCCCTGGGCGCCGGGAAGCAATGGCAGCCAGAGGCCCCGTCCCTGGCGCAGCACAGGCAGCTGAGTGCGGCCACCGCCTTGGGCCGGCAGCTGCCCAAACCCTGTGCCCCACACCCCCCTTGCTCTGCCACTGCTGGGGCGAGACGCCAGGAGTCCTGCCTCCCATACCAGCCCTCCCCAGCTCTAACCACCAGAGCCCACTGCCCTCGGCCATGTCTAACGTGGCCTGGCTGCGGCCGGGCTGGATGGCTCCTGGTGTCTCCCAGCCCAGGGCCCCCATCCGGGAAATCCTGTGGCTGGGGCGGGTGGCCAGGTGGGCTCATAGCTGGCACACAGCCCAGCTCGCTCCCGGCTGCAGTTGCAGCAGGTTGACTCATATTGACCTGGGCTGACCTTCATGCCACTCAACCAAAGGGAGCGGTGTGAGGGGCACTGCCAGCCGGCTCCGTCGTGGGGCTCTGTCTGCCCCTAGGGTGCCCAGGGCCCTGCCAGGCGGTCCCCACACTGCAGCTACCCAAGGGCTGCTGTGTCCTCGCCCTGGGCGTGGGGGCGGGGGGCAGGTTAGTGGAATTCACTCTGTCCTGGCCAGCTCAGAGGTCCAGCGCCTCCATCCTCCTGTCCTGTCACGGCTCAGTAAGACAGCTGTGCTGCAGGGGCGGGGCAGGGCCCAGCAGGAGGCGCTGTGCTGCAGGGGGCGGGGCAGGGGTCAGTGGGGGGGTGCTCTCCCCGGCAGGTGGGGTGGTCCCACACTCGAGGCTGCTGCGCGGGCAGAGGCATTCACAGGTTGCGTCCCGCTGCTACCCACAGCCCGTGCAGATGAAACTCTTTGCAAGCAGCAGCACGGCCGCTAGTTAAGCCGATTGGCGGCTAATCGTGCAAGGCTAGATAAACCCGGCTCGTTACGGGCTAATCTCGTTAGAACAATCCCCTTGGGGTCAGGTTGACATATGCTCAGACAGCCACGCCTGGGCGCACATCTGGCAGGGGCTGCATTCGCCTGACTCCGCCTGGGCAGGCCTGGCATCGGCCATAGCGGCCTGCTCCACGCCACAGACTGACCCCCTAACTGGCACCCCCCGCCTTGCTCCTGTGCCAGCATCACCGGTTGTCTGGAAAATGCGTCTGTCTCTGGGCTACAGCAACCAGGACAACACCGATTGCCAGGGGAGCGCGTCCCCTGCTGGGCCCTGCTCCACCCCTGCGTCACAGCGCCCCCTACTGGGTCCCGCCCCCTGCCTGCAGCACAGCGCCCCCTGCTGGGCCTGCCATGGCTCTGCATCACAGCGCCCCCTGCTGGGCGCCCCCTCCCCGCCTTCAGCACAGCGCCCCCTGCTGGCCGTGCCCCGCCCCCTGCAGTACAGCGCCCCCTAGTGTTGTACTGGGGCAATGAGGCCAGCCCTGTCAGCCTGGGGAGAGCGAACCCTGCTGACCCCTGACTCCCCCACACCCTTCCTTTGGCACAAACCAAAGCTCTGGTCTCTACCCTCGAAGCTCTCCTGGTACCCCTGTGTCCTGACCCACAGGCCCCCTCTCGCCCAGCTCTGGGCTCCCGGCCCCTTGCACAGCAGAGCCCAGCTACACCCTTGCCTGGCTGCAGCAGGCCCCGCCCGAACATCTGTTCCTAGCTACGAAATCACAGCCTAGCCGGTAGCATCGCCTGCCCTGTCCCTCGGGTCTGGGAAGATCCCGAGTCCATAGTTCCTCTATGAGGCAGCTGCCAGCGCCTCTGCCAAAGCTGACGGCTGGCCCACCCCGCCGGTCACAGAGACTCTCTGGTCAAGGCTGCTAAAATCACTCAGCGCCTCCAGCTGGTTTGCCCAGCGAAAGGTCAGACGGCCCCACCCAGGCCGCAGGCTCATCCATCCAGGCCTAACGCAGGTGGAGGATAACCCCACAGCTCCCCAGCTGCAGCGTGTGGGCCTGGACTGCCTGGGCTAGGAGGTGCTCGGAGCCATCCTCCTGTGTCAATGGGGAAACTGAGGCACGAGCGCCCCTATAGCCAAATCCCTCCACACGGGGCATTAAACTCAGCACTCCACACACACTGGCCTGCTCTGAGCTGACAGTCACCTGCCCGTCCCTGCCCCTGCCCCTCCCCCTGCCTTGCCCCGCCCCGCCCCCAGGATGGAGAAGGGCATTATGGGAGTTTTCCTCCCCAACCAGAACTTTGGCTTAGTAGTGGGAGACCTCCCACAGCCACAACTGTATCAGGGAGCCCTGTTGCATGAGCAGACACTGGGGCACTGGGGCCTGCCTGGCCTGCCAGGAGAAAACGCCCTGCCCCACTCCCCACCGCACAGCGCCCCCTGCTGGGCCCTGCCCCTCCCTGCAGCACAGCGCCCCCTGCTGGGCCCTGCCCCTCCCTGCAGCACAGCGCCCCCTGTTGGACCCTGCCCCTCCCTGCAGCACAGCGCCCCCTGTTGGACCCTGCCCCTCCCTACAGCACAGCGCCCCCTGCTGGGCCCTGCCCCTCCCTGCAGCACAGCACCCCCTGTTGGACCCTGCCCCTCCCTGCAGCACAGCGCCCCCTGTTGGACCCTGCCCCTCCCTGCAGCACAGCGCCCCCTGCTGGGCCCTGCCCCTCCCTGCAGCACAGCACTAACCTAGCACCAAGGCCAACTCTGTGGGCCGGGTTAGGCATCCTCTGTTGAAAGCGTAGCGCTGTCCCCTGCTGGAGGGCTGGGGACCCTGCGTGTTTGTGGCTGGCTGTTCCCAGGCCCTCGCTACGCCGCATGGTGGAGAGGGGCGCTGGTTGCAGCCTGGTGTTTTGGCTGTGCCCGGCGCTCGCCGGAGGAGCTGTGCCTCTGTGGCAGGCGGGAGATGCCCGACAGCAGCAGCAGCAGCAGAGGAGGAGGATGTGCAGAAGCAGAGGAGGTGGTGGATTCTCCATCCCTTGAGGTTTTTAAGTCCTGGCTGGACAAGGACCTGGCTGGGATGACTTAGTGCAGGTTGATCCTGCTTGAAGTAGGGGGCTGGACTAGATGACCTCCTGAGGTCCCTTCCAGCCCTATGAGTCTGTGAGTCTGTGACGGCTGGCCGGCCGTGGAGCCGTGGTCTTGTGCCCGCCACTGCAAGAGCTCAATGCACCCGACTCACGGCAAAGCATTACGTCTCCCAGAGCTGGGGAGACTGGGCAGGAATCTGGGCTCCCAGACTCCCTCTAAGCCATCAACCTCCCCCCATCTTCTGGGGAGCCCAGGAACCCTGATCCACCAGGCCCCCCAGTCGCGTAGGAAAGCCAGACACGGGGCGGTGCTGGTGGGTGCTCTGCTCCAGGTGGGGAACCCACTTCTTGGCTGGGTGGTGAGTTGATGGGCCCACGGTGCCTTGGCTCCAGGGATATTCGCAGCCGGAGGGGGGGCTGGCTTCACCAGTATTCAGGGCCGCATTTCTCCTCCAGCCCAGCCTGCTGCCCTGGAACACCTCCCAGCCCTGCCTGCCTCCCCACAGGAGATTCATGCACTGCTCCCTCCCTGCCTGCCCTCATTCCACTCCACGCCAGGAGCAACTGGCACATCGCCTGGGACACCTCTGTGTGCTGCCCTGCCTCAAGCACCGCCTCTGTGAATCCCATTGGCCGGGCTCTGTGGCCATTGGGAGCTGCTGGGGCGGTGCCCACTGGCAGCAGCGAGCAGAGCCCCACCCAGCCGGCCCATCTGGGGTCACTGCTGGAGGTGGAGGCTATGCGCGTGACTTTCAGGTGGCAGCTGAGGTCAGGCCTTCACCCCTCACCCCCTCCCTCCCGCATGCCAACCCCTGCCCCAGCCCCCACCCTGCACCCACACTTCCTTCCCATAATCTGCCCCTCCCACCCACGCTCCCTCCCAGCGCCTCAGGCAGGTGTGTGTGTGGGGCTGGGTGGGGCTGGGGCCCTGTAGGATGAGAGGGCCTTCCCCCTCAGGCCTGGGCTGAGTCCTGGGGCCCAAACAACAGAGGGTTATAGCTGTGCTAACATAGGAAACAGCAACTCACAGGTGCTGCTCCCAGGGATGGGGTAGAGACAGGGCGTCTGAATCCAGTCCCGCCTGGGCACCCCCCTGCCTGCCGCCGGAGTTCTTGGCTTTGGCTGTATGGAGGGTAAAGCGGGGGGTGGGCTAATCTGCCTCAGTCCTGTTACTGTGACCCCCACCCCCAGCTGTATGGAAAGCAGACCGCCAGAGTGCAAAAGCAGGGCCCTGTTCCATCTGGGTCTGCCCCGCTTGGTGCCCCGCCTAGGCGAGCGGGGCTGAAAAGGACCATGAGCCATTGAGAGCTGTAGAGAGGCAGCCAGACTGTCGGAGGGCGCGGGGCGGCTGGAGAGACCCCGAGGGGGAGTCGCAGAGCAGGGCAGAGCAACCCAAAGGGAGCCGGCTAGAAAGCTGCAGGGTGCTCATAGAAGACTAGAACTGGAAGGGACCTCAAGAGAGCATCGAGCCCAGTTCCCGTCCCTTTTGGCAGGAGCAAACACCCTCTAGACCAGGGGCTCCCAAACTTCTCAGCATCATGCCCCCCTTTTGATTTTCGAGAAACCCTCCCCCCCCCTTCTTCACCATCAGCCAACCCCCCTTTTAACAAAAAATTCAATTCGTAATTTAAAAGAAACACAAACTTGATATAAAAATGTAATTTAAAATTAACCCTAAAAACCCCAGCGGCCTCACAGAGCTGGTATTGGCTCCTGAAACCCTGCATGGTAGGGTCAAGTCCCACCTTGGGTGAAGGGGGCCCTCATTGTTCCCAGGTATAAATAAACTTTAGGTTCCTTTAAGGGAGGTTAATAACAGAAAGCTGTGCTAATCTATATACTATCAAAACAAAAAAGCAGTAAAGTAGCACTTTAAAGATTAATAGAGTAATTTATTTGGTGATGAGCTTTTGTGGGACAGACCCACTGCTTCAGATCACAGCCATACCAGAACAGACTCAATATATAAAGCACAAACACAGTAATCAAGGTGAACAAATCAGAAAAAAAAAGATCAAGGTGAGCAAATCAGAGACTAGAGTTGGTCTGGCTCTGGGCTGGAGAAGTGAGTCTGTCCCACGAAAGCTCATCACCTAATAAATTATTTTGTTAGTCTTCAGAGTGCTGCTGGACTGCTTTTTAAGGGAGGTTGTGTAACTTCCATCAGTGGGGATACGGAAAAGCAGGTTGGATTGACGTCTATCAGGGATGGTCCAGAGATGCCGGATGGGGCTTGGTCCTGCCTTGAGGACACGGGACTGGAGTCAATGACCCCTCCAGCTCCCTTCCCATTCTATGATTCTATAAAGCCAAAGTCTCCTCAGGAACGATGGGACCCAAAGAACGACAGTCACAGGCAACAGGTGCTTGCTCAGGCTGTTTTGTTTTTTTTTTTCCAACCTGCACAGACTTTAAATTATTTTTTGTTTCGTTCATTCATGATTTTTGCTTTGCTTTTGTGCGACTTTCTCGTTCCAGATGAGCGCGGAACACACGGCAGAGGAAGAAAAGGTTACACACCACAATTCCAAGCCAGGTTTGATTGGTTGCCTTTTTTTGTCATTTTTATGTTAGGTTTTTTTTCCATTAAAACATGCAAGCAATTTTTCAAACCCGTGAGACAAAAGTTTCGCAGAGAAAAAATATTACAATTCTAGTCAAGCCAGGGATTAAGTCCTAAACCTTCGGCTGGAGAGCAAAATATCTTGGATCTTTTCTGGTTTTGGTTTTTTGGCATGGATATCGCCTGATAAACATTCCTTCTGGCTGAGACAAACTCCTATGAAATACTAGTCTGCGATAATTTTGCTGATGGGAACATGAACGAGAAGAATTTTTTTTCCTTTTACTGTAATTTAACCCCAAAATTTTAGCCCTAAAATATTGAATCTTACTGAGACAAATTGTTTGGGCCAATAGGACTAAGTGCGAATCTATTTTGCTGGTGAGAGAGTTGTACTGGGATGGAGCCGAGCATTAATTTTTAAGTAGGAGTAGCTGTGATCTTACCCCAGTTTGGTGAATTCTGAAGTCTAAACTTTGCCGGAGGTGAATCTTTAACTTTGTATGGGGCGAGAGAAGTTTTAACCTGACATTTCTAAACCGCAAATTGTGGTAGTTTTTGATGGCACTTTATCTCCAAATCTTTAGCACAGAAGCAGAAGGAGCCCCAGTGGCTGAAAGATAAAACCAGATAAAGTCAGAACAGAAACACAGGGCAAATTTTCCATGGGAGCATGGCTAACTCTGGTGATTTTCACAGTGACTCTCCCAAGAGCTCACACGTGCTCTAAGGCCCAGTATCGTGTGATGATGGAGAAATCTCCTCCGTCAAATTGCTTTTTAAGATCCAAGTTTTTAGTTGTCGGGAAACAGAGAGAAAAGCGCCAACACGCATGTTTAAAAAATGGTGTATCTGATATGTTTTAAAGCTGATCTCCTGGGCTGTCAAGACTCAAAGGCAGTAATAGGAAAGATGCAGCCAGTTCTGCACGACTTGGAACCCTTTGTCTCCAGGAGCTACCATCTTGCTCGAATGCAAAGTAATACAGGACTCACTGGAGGGCAATTCTATGGGCTGTGACAGACCGGCTTGTCCCTTTGGACCTTCACTGTCTAATAATGATGAAATGAAACACCCTCACTGTGCTTTAGATACATGTAAATTCCTGGGTGAAACCTGGGGGTAGCAGGGTGAAATTTTCTGACCTGTGCTATGCAAGAGGACAGAGAAGGGGAAGGTTTAGCAATTAGGCACTGGCTTTAACGAAACACATCAGGACAGACACTGAAACCCAGAAGAATCGGACGATTCATTTGCTTTCAAACGAAAAAAAGAGAGACTTGGAACCAATAAATTCGAAAGATCAGAAGCCAACGCCCAGAAGTGACACTTAAACTTGGATTTTCGGGAGGGGGGAAGCGCATTCAGAGAGAGAAAAGCAACTCAGCAGGCAATGACCCGTCGGGCTCCTCAGCTGATATTTACACACAGCGGAATGGATGGAAGGAGCCAGGTGCAGGGTAAACCTAGAGGAGGCAAAGGAGAGGAAGAGGGAGAGGTGTTCCTATGATGAGTGGGGCTTGGGATCCTGCCGAAATTGACGCGCCAGCTGGAACTGACTTACCCCTGGACCTGGATTTTCACTTCAGGCCCCTGCTTAAATCGGGGAGTCACTTTAATGGCACTGCTTGCTCTCCTCTCACCCCATGGACCCCGACGGACCAGTGCCGGCCCCGGTTTACACGAAGCAGCCATCGCGTGAAGCCCAGGGCGTCTGGTCGGAAGGCAGCTGGAAGGCAGGGCACATTGGCTGGAAACGTCACCTCTGCATCGGCTGCCATTCCAGAAGGGTTTTAGGCTCTGGGTGGAGATCAGACGAGACCCTCAAAAGGCTTCAGCGCTCTGGGACTCTTCCTGCTACTCGGCAGACGGGCGTCTCGAAGGCGGGCTTAAGGGCCGCGCTGAGCGGGGATGGATTTGGGGAATCGACGCCAGCGTACCGTCCTGTTCGCGTGCCAACCAGCCACTGTGCTGTCCACCAGCTGCGCCCAGGGGTGTGAATGACCCCAGGGGCGTGTTCAGATGTGCAGCTGTGTTTCAGCTCCTTTCCATGGGCTTCAATGAAGCTGGGAGCCTAAAAGCCATTGAGGCTCAGGGCATAGTCGCTCCATGCTGGGTGCTTTGTTAAATCCAGGGCCACCCAGAGATCCGTTGGGGTTCATGGGAGCACCTTGCACGGTGAAACGACAGGGTAAGGGGGGCATCTTGCTCATGGAGTGGCGAGTGCGCGATTTCAATGTCAGCTGACCTGAGCTGGGAGAAATTGCAGGCCCTCCGGGGGCAGGGTTGGAATTCAAAATGCCCTTAAGGAATCGGAGAACTGCTCTGAAGCCAGCGCCAGGATATGGACTAAAGACACATGCTTCGGAAGGCTGACTCAAGTGCACAGCTAAAACCTGGGGACTACGGGGTCTGGCCAGCTGGGATGGATCTGGGGGTGACTGGATACAGGTCTGCAGCTTGAGGCAGCTGCACGAAAGGCGAATTACCTATGTCGTTGTGAGGCATCTAAGCAGGGGCTCGCAGGTCAGACACAGGAGGAGACGGTGTCTGAGTTGGAGGCCTGTGCAGTGTTCACTCTCATTGTTTCCCTCCATGGGCGGAATAAACATTGTTCTGTGCACCGAGGCTGGTGTGGATGCGCACCGCCAATACAACACAGGCTGCCGGCTGCGGGCACTCTGCTATCAGCTGGGCAGGACCTGACTCCCTGCTGGGCGGCCGCCCCAGTGCTCTGCTTACAGGGAGCGCTGGTCCCTGCCCAGTTTGGGTGCCGCCTTCGGGCATAGATGTGAACCCACTGGAGGTCTGCAGAGTGGCTCCTCCACCGTGGATTCTCCGACACAAGGAGGCTGGTATGGGGGAGCGCTGGGGGTGCCTGGCCGAGCTGCGGGTAGAGAAGAGGGATGACATGCTCTGCATCCCGTAGGGCAGCAAGGTGCATACTTCCACCCATGCACACCTGTCCATTAGGAGTGGGGGCAGAGCTCCCCTTTCCAGGCAGTGGATGGTGATTTCATTTGGCAGGGTTGTGGCAATCTGGCTACGAAAGGGTGTGTGTGTGTGTGTGTGGTGCTTCCCCCCTGCTGGAGGAAATCGGGCCCCAGGTGTGATCATGCACAGCCATGGTGTGTGCTACACCCCCTCCACCGAATCGGGTTTGCCCTGTCGTTCACTATTCCACATAGTCAGCTCACCGGCTGCCTGTGCTACATGGAAGCCCTCTCACAGCCCGGGTCTGGAACGAAAAATCGGTTCCTCTCAGGTTTGGAGAGAGAGAGGGACAAACTCGCTCAATCCAAACCGGAGCAAGTAGGAAGGGGGAAATCTTAAACCAGAGGAGCGAGAAATGCAGACAGGATCCCAGGTCATGCAGTGATTGGAAAACTAATTTATTTTGGCTGTTCTTTTACATGGTTTCAAGCAGCGAAAAGGAGGGAAAAATGAGAGTGTGTTTTTTTAAATCCCTTTAGAAAAGGTTTTAATGGCGCACAGACCAAAAAGGGGCAGAGGAAGAGAACGGAAGTGGAAACCAGGAGGGGAAGAAGGAAAGAAAAAATGAAGATGTTATTTGTTTGTTGTTTGTTAGCAAACACACCACAGAATACAGGAAAACGCCCACACTGAAACAATACACAGCTCAATACCCAAAAATGGAAGTCAAGGGACACCGACACCTTGGGAGGAAGTTTTCTCCCCCATTGGGTTTGTGTTTTTAGTCCTTTTTAACGGCTTTGTTTTTTGTTCGCTTTTGTTTTTTGTTTAAAAAAGATCAAAAAATCTAAGTTTGGTTTGTTCTTGTTTTTTGCGTTGTCGGAAGGCGGGGCTGAGGATGCGGACATGGTGGGATGGAGCTTTTGCAGGCGGGCAGAGGGGCTGGAGCACACACACAGACCGCACGCTCAGACAGGGGCTGGATTCTGCGGCCAAGCCGCAGCTGACAGGAAGGGTGAGTGGAGTGAAAACAACGGCACCATCAACATTTGTACGAGCTGGTAACCTGCCTTGTGCACGCGTGTGTGTGTGTGCACATGGCTGCGTGTGCCCACACACAGCTAGTATATTTTGACGTGCTGTAGGTAAGAACACCTTGATATATCTTATACTTGTGACGTGTGTATTGATAGACACAAACATATATAGCAGAGACACTATATATGAGAGTGCAGATATGTGCTTAAGGATAAGCACAGGATACAGATATATATACGTCACTTAGCTGTCTCTCTGTATAGGCAGATAATCTCTCCCTCCCTCTCTCTCTGGCTGCAGATAAACACCTATAATACACTGACTGTGTATGTGTGTATGTACTTATAGACAGTATATATTATACCCATATGAAACCGATTATGCATATATGAATATATAAAGATAGATAAAGACATGTATGGTATATTTCCTAAACATCTGTGTGTGTGCATACGCATATAGCTGTAGAGCTCTATATTATGTGTTTTACTAGAAATATAGATGTATGGATAGTAAATATACATATTGCACAGGTACTAGATACGTGTACTTATCGCTCTATGTAAATGCCTATGCACACGTAATAGACCTATAAGAAATATGCGATCAGTCACGTAAATAACAAATATGCCACAGACGTGTCTTTATGTATCTTTATTGATAGATACAAAGATAAACATGAATATTAACTCTCCTCTCTATTTTATCTTTGTATATATGAATATAGCTGAGACATACAGCTATACTGGAAATATACTATGGATGTGTCTGTCTAGACACATACACACACAAACAGTATATATGCTATATATGTGTGTATGTTTCTTATCATCTATATACACTGTAATATTAAATATGCCATACAGGTTTGTGTGCATATACATACACACACCTATATTATATTTAATATTTGTTTATATACACACATCTATAATATATTTAATATATAGGCATATAGAGACAGCTATAGTATATTTAATATTTGTTTATACACACATACATATATATGAATACAAACCTCTGTCAGACATTTAAGACACAAATACACACACACACACACACATACATATATACACATATGAATATCTATCTATCAATCTATCCACCCTCACGCCTTCCCCACGCATCCTCCCCCTCTGTTTTTCTAGGGAGATACACATACACCTTGTCTCCACTGTATTCCCATGTCCACTGGGCCAGATCCTCAGCCGGTGTAAAACCATCATCACTCTTTGGCCTCCTGTGGGGCTGCATTCAATGACACCAGGGGTGACCTGGCCTCATTCCATGCCTGTCCCTTGTGCGCTACATACCACGGGCCTGTATCTGCTCAGCACAGCACAATGTTCTTCATTCTTCTCCTCCCGGATACAGACAGGGTGTCCCCCGGCCAGTTCGAGAGAGACTGGGGGGGACCCATCACACATCCAGCATGTTGTTTCCTTGGGAGCAGACAGCAGTGTCTCTGCCCACTGAGCTAGACCCTCAAACACACACACACACACACACGCACAGAGGACAGAGAGTCTGTATCTCAATCTTTCTGCTTACACACAGGGTATAGTATTCATATCAGAACTATAGGTGTGAGTGTGTATATACAGAGTACATGTCTATGTATACACACAACCACATATATGCACATACACATGGTCACCAATGTATATAAACCCTGGCGCACTTCCGCACGCGCTCACAGACGTACACACACAACATCACAAAGCAACACGCACTTTTGTGCCTACATGGAGACACACGGATGCTGATGCGCAGGGTATGCAGCATGCGGAAATGTGTTGTTTTGCACACGCGTGAATGCACGCAAGTAGGTGTAAAGCACACCTGCACTAGAGGTGTGCACGGGCGAGCCCATGGGAGTTACAAAACGCACCAGCGTGACACAGGAATTAGGAAGATGACCTGGGGGGAAGGACAAGGTGAGAGGACAGAGCAGTGTGGACCCCATTGCTGGGACGCTGGGAAGCGGGATTTTGGGGCAAGATATGGTCACGATGGCGCCCCGGCTGGGTACAGGCTAGATGAGTCCTGATGGGTGTCTCCTAATGCCCTGACAACCGATCAGGGACCAGCCACTGTCCCATCATGTGCCTTGCAGCAGCCTATTCCCTTCCTTTCGATTTCCTCCGGATGCCAAGGTTCACACCACGCCTGGGCCGCAAGAGCGTCCTGCGGTCAGGTTCCTTCAAGACTGTGACTACCCAGATCTGGCTGATATTGCTCTGGGATCACCCCCTCCCCAGCCCCCACCACTCTCCCAACAGCGTTCCAGAGTAGCTGAGCTGAGTACTTGCTGGAATTCTCCCTGTACTAGAGAAACAAACCCACCTGGGCTATCACTCTGGGAGGCAGCAGCGCCCCGGCAGAGGACTAGAAGATGGAGGTATGTTACCTGTCTAGTTTTCGTCTGAGGGCACCTTTGGGAGCCAATTCTCATCGTAGCTTACAAGGGTGTTTCAGGGACTGGTTATTATGCCCGGTTACTCCATGGTTTCCTGAGGGGGCGCTGGGGGGGATTACTGTAGTATGATCATAAAAAATGTATTTTGGAGCAATTATTGCTGTAGATTGCTGTTCTTGCAGAAGCATATTTCTTAAGAAAACAAGAGTAATCTAGAGTAACATTCGTTTCCAAAGCGTGTTTGGAAGATATCCTGACTCGAAGTTCGCCTAGGTGCGTGTCTGGGGGTCACTATTAACGAGAGGGCTGTCTATAGACGTTGCATGCACACAAATACTAGCCTGATCGGGGGAAAGCGCCTCTGCGAGCCATGTTTACTCTAGAATACTCCAGTATTTTCACAAGAGCGTGTTTGGCAACCATTTTTCCTGGTGAGCGTTACCCTAGTTTTACAAGGCCGTACTGCAGTGCCGTGTCACGCGTCGCTCTCCAAGGTCTTTAGAAGATCACCATGTCTGGGGAGTCTCAGACTTAGTTGTCCTTGACCCCCTTCCCCTCAGCTCTGACAGTCCCATGAAACAGGGTCGCAACCCCTTTGCAGCCCCAACTCCCAGTTTGAGAACCGCTGCTCTAGCCTTACCTCAGCCTTGGCAGAACTGTAGTATTGCTTTAGATCTGCAGCAAGCAAATATAGCCGTGGGGCCACCAGGTGAGTCTCACACTTCGAGAACTGTGCCGTAGGGCACAGCTATTACTACGCTAGCGGTTTTACAAAAGGTACAGCATGTGGGGAACCATTATTGCTTTATCATTTTTCTCCAGTGGAACAGTATTTCAGCAGTCGCTGTCACTCTGTATTGCTTCAGTATTCTTCATAAGGGTGGATGCTTTGGAAAACAGTAACTTTCTAGCGTACAGCAGTAACTTTTACACAGGAGTAATATTTGGAGGGCCAGTACTACTGTAGTATACTAGAGTATTTTTTGAAGTATAAAATAACAAGGGAAACTATTTAGACATCCATTATTTGTGAAGAGTATTCTAGCATTTTTATAAGAATGTTGCAGTAGGAGAGCTACCATTACTCTGTAATGCCGTAGTATCTTTATACTACCCAGTAATACTTTAGGTTTCTGCAGTATTTTTTTCCTAAGGGCATAATATCTGGACATCCATTATTACTCTGTGGCGTAGCTGTGTTCTCAGGAGAGCCGTTACTAATATGCCCTTCCAGCTTTGTATACGAATGTGGTAGTTGGCTTGCATTGTTACTGTCTTCTAGTCTATGTTTCTCTTCAAATAAGGGTATGAATGATTAAAGGTCTAGACAAGAATGATTAAAGGTCTAGAGAATGTCACCTATGAAGAAAGGCTGAAAGAATTGGGCTTGTTTAGTTTGGAAAAGAGAAGATTGAGGCGGGACATGATAGCGGTTTTCAGGTATCTAAAAGGGTCATAAGGAGGAGGGAGACAACGTGTTCTTTTTGGCCTCTGAGGATAGAACAAGAGGCAATGGACTTAAACTGCAGCAAGGGAGGTTTAGGTTGGACGTTAGGAAAAAGTTCCTAACTGTCAGGGTGGTCAAACAGTGGAATAAATTGCCTGGGGAGGTTGTGGAATCTCCATCGCTGGAGATATTTAAGAACAGGTTAGATAGATGTCTATCAGGGATGGTTCAGACAGTACTTGGTCCTGCCATTAGGCCAAGCGGCTGGACTCGATGGCCTCTCGAGGTCCCTTCCAGTCCTAGTGTTCTATGATTCCATGAAGGGTATAACATTTGAGATTACTGGAGTATGTTTCAGTGAGGTAGCTCACAGCAAGCCACTATGACTGAAGACTTACCATAGCATTTTTCTCAAAGGATGCTATTTACTCCATATTCCTTTAAGGTACTTATAAAGGACATATTTACTCGGGCACCTACTTTCACTCCAGAATATTGCATGGTTTCTTTTCTTGGGCAAAATCTTGCTTGTTCGATATTATTCTGGGCAACTCTAGCATTGTTAAATAAATGTGCAGTACTGGTACCAGGTCAATACTACCCTGCCATACTGCAGTATTTCCCCCAGACATACAACTGAGCATTTATTACTGTAAAATTACCAAGGATTACTGTAAAATTACCAAGGATTACTGTATGGTACTTGAGCATTTTATCAAGTTGTAATATTTGGGAGCCAGTGTTAGTCTAGAATATTGTGGGATCCTCTCTCCTCCCCAAAGTTTGTATGCCCAGTATTTTTATATTATCTGAATGCAATTAGCCATTATTCCTCTATACTGCTGCAGATTTATGACAAAGTTGCCGTAATTGGCAGCCCTTATTATTCTAGTATTTTATAGTGGGGTTCATTCTGAGGGGCCATTATTATTCTTGCATGTTACTAGGGTTTAGTACTGGTGAGTTGGTATTATTTTAATCTATTAGCCTAGTTTTCTAAGGGAGGGCTTAGAGTCAGCATTACAGTGACACCTCCACGGTGATTTCCTTCCTACAGGTGTTGTATTGGCGATTGGTTCTTACTCTCCTGACCCTCAGGTGCTGTCTTATATTCCTTAGCTATTCTAACCTGCTTTCCAAGGGTGCGGAATCAATCCTCTGGAAGAGTGTAATACATTTCCGGATCATGAGTAACTTAATAATAATTTGTGTTCCTACCTGCTCTCCTGCAAAGGAGGGGCTGGGCTTTAGGGTCTCCCCAGCTGGAATACTGGAGTTTTCTTTGATTTTGTGATATTTCTGTACCATGTACGTAGAGAAAACAACCATTCCTGGCACGAGGAATGGCAAATAGGCATGAACTGGACTAGCCACGCATTCCCCCAAAGCAAGAATACTGGAGTGTCTTGGGCAACTGGAGTACGTTATGGTCCTCTCGCATCTTCAGACAAGGGATGACTTAAACTGGGCCGTTTTTAACACTCTTATACTGTCGTACGTCTACTCCTGGAACACTCTTGCTAGCGTAGCATAAATACTGCAGTATTCCTGGATATTTCAGGAGAAGCAGTGTGTTGTTTTGGGTACTGTTGTAGTATTGCTCTAATACAGCTGGTCCAGTAGCATTAATACAGAAGTATTCGGAGCTATGGCTGCTCTCTTTCGAAGGGCAGTATTTGTGTTTGATACTGCAGTATTGCTCCTATAGCGTTAGCATCTGCTGGAGCAGCCTTTTCACGCTAGTGCTTGTGCGCTAGTTTCCCGTTGATATGATAGTATTAGTATTTTGGGGATTGTCCATCATTCATGTCCATTATTCTTGGGTGCTCAGGAATTCCTCAATGCTGTAGTATCAACACTGGTTGCTATTACTCTAGTATTCTGTGTAGCAGTCTGGTTTCCTCTGCAATGGCTGACTGGTAATCATTCCATAATATTTGAATATCGATACTGTGATACTTTGCTGCATTAGTATGTCATATCATTTGCAGGTATTTTTTCCTATAATTTCAGATGGCTAACTACTGCTGTTTTCCACTGCGTACGAGTACAGACATGTGATAGTCAGTTACTCTAGTATTTGCTAGTATCAGAGGGTAGCTGAGTTACTGGCGTCTACACAAACAACAAGAAATCTTGTGGTACCTTATAGACTAACAGATATTTTGGAGCATCAGCTTTCGTGGGCAAAGACCCGCTTCATCAGATGCATCAAAATATCTGTTAGCCTATACGGTGCCACAGGACTTCTTGTTGTTTTGGAAGTATTTCCTAGGATACGCTGGTATTTTTTTGGAAAAACTGACGGGTAGCCACTCTGGAATTCCTTAACAGTCTAATACTGACAGTATGTTATCCTGTTATGCTAGTATTCCTTGGATTACGTTGGTATTTTTTCTCACAATGACTAACTCACGGTGATTCCCCTCTTTACTGGCCACACCATCCCAAGCAGACCCCAACGCACGAGAGTGCTAACCAAGGACAGATCACTGCCCATCCCCTCCGAGATGACCCCTGAAGCAAAGAGGGACCAGAGCGTTGGGTCGCTGTGAACCCAAAGGTTAGCTGTCAGACACGTCCACACCCTCCTACCAGTGATCGAGGATGTCAGAAGATCTGGGGAGAACCCAGGCATCCGGGAGATGGAGAGATGGATGGAAGGATGGTGGAGAACAAGAAACTTAGATTTGCTGACCCGCAAGGAGTGTACGTATAGGTAGCTGGAACATGTGCTGTTATATCCATTGCATGTACAATTTTTCTTTAAATTATTATTATTATATTATTATATATTTTTTGCTTTAATTTACAACCCCAGAGTCCCCCCGATTGAGGAAGCAAGAACTACTCCAAGGACGACGCAACAAATTATAATCATAATTTTCTTCTACATTACCCCAGCAATCCAGGAAGCAAGGGAAAGAGAGAGAAAGAGCGAAGTTAATGACTTGTTTAATGCTCGCGTGGCTGGATCGAGCACCTGCCAGACAACAAGCAGGCCGAGTGAGAGCTTTGGGGAACGGAAATCAGAGGAGCTACATGGAGTGACACCAGCCGCAGGGTCTAGCCCTACGGACCCCATTGGAGCTATGGTCCAGGGACCTCGGCTGGGGGTAGTTGTTTGCTTTTATTACACACAAAGGTGACTGATTAAATACAGAAGAGAATCCGAGTTTTGGCTCCTGTTTCCCTGGTCTCCACCTCCCTAGATCCCACACACCCTCCCAGAGCCAGAGATGGAACCTAGCAGTATGTCAACACTCCAGAGTTATTCTGGAACAGCTCATTCCAGAGTTGTTATTCCAAAATAAGCTATTCTGGAATAACGCGTCCACACTACAGGGAAGCCCCAAAATGAGCAAAACTTATTCTGAAACAGTGTGTCCACACTATAGAGCCTATTTTGGATTAAAACCCATGGAAGCCCTGCCTCCAGGAGCTCTGATCTGAAACACCATGCCTACACAGAAGCTCTATTTTAGCGTACGCTATTCCGGTATAGCCTATTCCAAACAGGCGCTGTTCCTCATGGAAAGAGGGTCACCAATTTTGAAATAAGCCAAATGCTACTTCCAAATAGCAGTTGTAGATGCTGGCAAAGTTATTTCAAAACAGCAGCTGCTATTCCGGAATAACTCTGCCGTGGAAACACACCCTCGAGGAGTGCTCAGTTCTGTGGCTGTCTTTCTATCTCCTGCTGGAAACAAAGGAGTGTCTGGCCCTCCTGTCTGCTTTGAGTGGCCTTCCTCTGCCGTGCGGAGGCCATGGCCGCCGGTTACTTGCAATGCTGGGAAGCGGTTTGACGGACCTCTGTCGTGGCTCTGCCGAGGGAGGTGGGGCTGCGATGGAGGGGGACGTGGGCTGGCAGCGAGGAGCCCCGGCAGAGCTGGGGAGGGGCGAATTGCTGGGCTGGGTGCTGGGAAGGGGCGTCTAGACAGAGGCCAGGTTAAACATAGCAAACAGCTGCCACGTGTGAGATTAATGAAGCGCGCGGTGTGGAGAGGCCCTGCGGAGGGAGTGCTGGCATGGGAGAGACAGGAGAAGGGTGGGGAAAAGGTAGCTGAGCTCTGATGGGGCGGCTCCGCCTCGGGTGGGCAAGGGCAGGAGCTGAGTGTGGATTTCTGTGGGGTCTCAGCCTCTGCCCTGGGCTGAAGAGGATTCGCGGCAGAACAGGTGGGGCCCATCCCCTCCCCCCACGCCTGCACTCACCCTCCGAGCCTTGCTCTGGTATTTTACAGCTTTCTTGGTGTCAGACACAGCTCTTTCCACATAGTCCACAGAATGCTCCACGTTGTACTCGATGCGGTCAATCATCTCCCCCTGTAACCGAGAGAGAGCCCAGCTGAGAGGTAACCAGCCCAGAAAGACTGGGAATGGGACACGGGGTCTTTGCCCTGTAGGGAGCACCAGAACCGGTCTGGGACTGGCTGGCTTTGGGGGCGGGGGGCTTTCCCCTCGAGCCGGCCTCTGAGGCAACAGTGAACCTTATCCAGAAGCTGTTTTGAGTCTCGCATGCAATGAGTTGTGTGCGTCTCAGTCCAGATTTTCATCACCACCTCACACTGGGGCGCTGGCTGGCTGGCGGTCCTTTGGAGAGAGGCCAACAGCTGAACAGGACAGCTAGGCACCTTGTGAGCTTAAAACCGCACCCCACGGACGCCTCTGCAGCCCCGATGGCCTCTCCAAGCCAGCCCCGAGTAGTATTTCCTAGGAGCCAGAACCATTAAAGGCTTGGTGAGACTGTTCTAGAGCTCATAATGCGTTCTGGATCCTAGAACATGCAGCCTGGACCCAGTGGTGGCCAGGAAGAGCTCTAGAGAAAGAGAAACCCACCATCAGAAAGAGAACCCACCATCTGAAGACCCTCTCTGGTTCTCTGCCTGGCCTCAGAGTGTGGGAACTCTATGGGTTCTAGATGGCAGGACACATACAGCTGTGAGTACCTACACATGCATCACCCTCCATGTCTCTCTGGGCCCTTGATTACGGAGCTGCTGGACTGTCAGGTGTATTATGTTCTAGAATGCATTAAGTACTTGACCACTGCTCATGTCCTCTGTGATCCAGAACTCTAACTGTTCTGTACTGCAAAAGACCCTGAAGCTTTTAGCGGCTCAAAGGACTGAGAACGTGGCTGACACTGAAACGATGAAGCCAACCATGGACTCTGAAATCCAGAACTGTATGAGTTCTAGACTGCTGTGCATGGATTTCATGGAACTCTGCAGGTTCTAAACCACAGCTCTTGTGCCCCCCAACCCAGAGCTTTGGGTTCTAGAGGATGGTCTGCTCCAGGTCCGTAACACTGCCGGTTCTAACCTGGCTCTCCACCAGCATCGCCATGTCGACAAACATATCATGCAGTTCCCGGATACTGGTCTCCAGTTTGATGATCTCATTGTGTCGGGTCTCGATCTCATTCAGAGCCTGTTTCGTCATCTGTGAGTCCATTTTGATCTGTAGAAGCGGAAGGGAGTCTGGACTATAGAAAGAAGCATCCCACCAACCCCCAGGGCTGCCTCGTGCCCGCTCGTTGCTGAAATGCAACCACCTCTGGGGTGGAGTAGCAGGTTAAGAGCCCACACAGCGACACCACATGGGGAACTCTCTCCACAATGGCCCAGTGCCCCATAACACAGCACTGGGGCCTTGGATTCAGCATTAACTGCAATGGGGGAGCTCCCCCCTCCAAATCCCACCCGTCTTGCAGCACAGTGACCCCTGCTGCCGCACTGGGCTATTGGCTCAGTCTCTCATCCAATCTGGAGCACGGGAGCCCTGTTTCTGGTGGCATCCCAGCAGCCGCAGTCCTGACACTTACATCATCAGTGAAAATAGCCAATTTGCCGCTCTCCAGCATGTCTTCGAGCTCCTCGTTGGTGGTTGTCCGGCCAGCTGCGAAGGGGGTGGAAGGTCAGTGGACTTGGCCCAGGGCTAATGGATGCAAAATCAGTGTCCTCTAGCTCTGTATATGGGCTCTGGGACCAGTCCTGCCTGCCAGGGGAAGCACCCACTGCTGGGACCTACTCTGCTCCCTGCAGCACAGCGCCGCCTTCTTGGCCCTGCCTCACCCCCTGCAGCACAGCGCCCCCTGCTGGCCCTGCTCTCCCCCTCAGCAGCACAGCGCCCCCTGCTGGGCCCTGCCCCCCTCCCTGCAGCACAGCGCCCCCTGCCGGGTCCTGCCGCTCCCTGCAGCACAGCACCCCCTGCTGGGCACTGCCCCCCTGCCTGCAGCACAATGCCCCCTGCTGGGGCCGGCCCCTCCCTGCAGCACAGCACCCCCTGCTGGGCCCTGCCCCCATCCCTGCAGCACAGCGCCCCCTACTGGGCCCTGCCCCCTCCTTGCAGCACAGCGCCCCCTGCTGGGCCCTGCCTGACCCTGCAGCACAGCGCCCCCTAGTGCCAAACTGGGCCACTGGGGTCAGTGTTGTGAGAGTGTGCACACACACATACCTGCTCAGGCCTGGCTGTCACCAGCAGGGAGCAGCGCTGCTCTCCCTAACACGCACACACTCAGAGCCTCCCCCCCAGCTCCCGCTCTGGCCGCCCCCCCCCCCCAAACATACTTATCTCCAGTTGCCTCTGGATCCGATCCTTGCAGCGGTCCCGGTATTTGGACTGGGTGGCGTTGTACTCTGTCATCACCTCCACGAACTTACGGGACAGGGTGGAGTGCTGCAGGGGCAGGGCAGGGGGAGGAAACGGTGAGAGACGCAGAGTGCACAAGGGAGGGACTATTTTTTTCTGGGGTGGAAGCTTGTGGCCCTGGTTTTCATTAAGAGTGATCTGCCCTTAGCTGAGAGGACACAGGAATATCAGGGCTAGAGTGTTGGGGGCACAAGGGTGGAGGGATACCAATGCTGGGGAGGGGTGAGGGCAGAGGGATACCAGTTTTTGGGGGCTGAGGAATATCTGTGTTGGGGAGGGGTGAGGGCGGAGGGATACCTGTCTGGGGTTTGGAGGGATGAGGGAAGCAGGGTGAGGTTGGAGGGATACCTGTGTCTGGGAGATGGAAGGTGAGGGCGGAAGGATACGTTTGTCTGGAGTGGAGGAGTGAGGTTGGAGGGATACCTGTGTCTGGGGAGTCGAGGGGTGGGGGCGGAGGGATACCTGTGTCTGGGGAGTCGAGGGGTGGGGCGGAGGGATACCTGTGTCTGGGGAGTCTAGGGGTGGGGGCGGAGGGATACCTGTGTCTGGGGCGTCGAGGGGTGGGGGCGGAGGGATACCTGTGTCTGGGGAGTCTAGGGGTGGGGGCGGAGGGATACCTGTGTTTTACGAATCCGCAGGTCAGCCGAGGATCGGTTCAGCCCTTCTTCCTGCTCAATGCTCTGCTCAATGGCTGCAAAGATACACAAGGAGCTGAATCAGAGCCACAGACCCAACCTCCCGGCGTGGAGGAAGGGGACTATTTTTCCAGACGGAGTGACATGCCCTGGGTGGGCACATGTAGCGCACAAGCCAATGTGGCCGCCTGGGCTCTTACCTTTCAACTTGGAGCGCACCTTGTTGGCCGTCTTCTTGATGTCGGCCGTGAGGTCCTCCAGCTCCTGCTTGGTCTCTGTCCGGGGTGGGGGGTGGGGAGAGAAGGGGGCATGAGATAGAAGTTTCTCCACCGTGTCCCTTCTGCATGGGGGGAGAGGTCACCTGTCCCTGAGATCCCCATGGTGGGCATGTTCCCTGGAGTCCCCTCTCCCCGCTCCACTAACCCACTCCCTCCTCGGTGTGGGGCCAGTTTCCCAGCCCCTTGCTCTTCTGGGATCCCCATGGCGGGCACACCCTCTAGGCAGCCCCTCCTTGCCCCACTGCCTGCCTCCCACAGTACGGACAGGGCCTGGAAGAGCTGGCTGCATAAAGGGCGAATGCAGGGAAGAGCTGATACCAGCAGCTAGGGGCGTACGCAGGGGGCAGCAGATGATGGAGGGCAGGGGAGCCAGTGGGGAAGGCAGCTGGAGGGATGGACAGACGGTTGGTTCACTGCCAGACAGGTGGCTGGATGGACAGCTGGGTAAATAGGAGAGAGGGATGAAGGCACACAGCGATGGAGGGGCTTACGAGTGGCTGGGGATGAAGGAAAGAAGAGGGCAGGGCAGACGGTGGGTGTACATGGGGCAGGCAATGGACTAGACAGACCGTGTATAGAGGGACAGACGAAGGGGGGGATGGGTGGCTAGGTGAGGAAGGAGCAACGGATCTTTCTAGGTTCTGCCCTCTCCCCCACGCAGAGCAGGGAGGTGATGGGGCAAGCCTGGGGCACCTGGACTCACTCTCATCTGGGTTGGGAGCTGCCAGGATGGCACTGTGCTGCTTCTTCACCTGCTCCACATCCTCTGACAGCTTCTCTATGCAGCCACGGATCTCCTCCACCTGGGGATGGACAGACAGATTCATGCAGCGTGCACTGCTAGCTCCAGGTATGCCAGC
This sequence comes from Carettochelys insculpta, assembly GCF_033958435.1. Taxonomy (NCBI): domain Eukaryota; kingdom Metazoa; phylum Chordata; order Testudines; family Carettochelyidae; genus Carettochelys; species Carettochelys insculpta. The sequence continues at coordinate 124,885,481 of NC_134142.1, read as the reverse complement.
AGGGGGCGCTGTGCTGCAGGGAGGGGGCAGGGCCCAGCAGGGGGCGCTGTGCCGCAGGGAGTGGGTGGAGCCAGCAGGGGGCACTGTGCCGCAGGGAGTGGGTGGAGCCAGCAGGGGGCGCTGTGCTGCAGGGAGCGGGGCAGGGCCCAGCAGGGGGCGCTGTGCCGCAGGGAGTGGGTGGAGCCAGCAGGGGGCGCTGTGCTGCAGGGAGGAGGGGGGTCAGGGCCCAGCAGGGGGCACTTTGCTGCAGGGAGTGGGTGGAGCCAGCAGGGGGCGCTGTGCTGCAGGGAGGGGGGCAGGGCCCAGCAGGGGGCGCTGTGCTGCAGGGAGTGGGTGGAGCCAGCAGGGGGCACTGTGCTGCAGGGAGGAGGGGGGCAGGGCCCAGCAGGGGGCACTTTGCTGCAGGGAGGGGGTGGAGCCAGCAGGGGGCGCTGTGCTGCAGGGAGTGGGGCAGGGCCCAGCAGGGGGCGCTGTCCCTGGCAGTTAGAGCAGAGCCCATTGCCCGACCCTGGCACTCGGAGGTGTTGCACTCATGCTCTGGATCTTGTCCCACGTCAGCCCCTGGAGCCAGGCTGTGGCGTGGGAAACGAACTGTTTCCCGCACTTTCCTAGGCCTCCTGCCCTCTCCTCCCGGCAGGGCTGCAGCGTTAACCAGGCCAGGTGTATCATTTACAACATCACCACCTGCGTGCGTAGCACAAACTGCATCATTAGCGAGCACCTCTGCATATTAATGAGCTTGTCTGAAAATGAATGACGCCAGCTGCAGGCTAATTCAGAACCACCTGCCTCGGCCGGAGTTATTTTAGGTTACACAGATACAGCATGTTGTGAGCTAAGGGGGTGAGCTGCAGCCAGGTCTGGGGCGGGGCAGCTGGGGCAGGAGTCAATCTCCACCACTCATCCGAAAAGCAGACCTGACCTGTTCAAAGAATTCATCCATAAAATGATCCCGGTCCACATGTACCACCTCTTCTTCATCGTCGCTGTCTTTGGCCTGCAGAGGAGACAAGGGAAGAGCTTACGTGCCCTGCCGTCACGTGGGTCACAACGATCCCCCTTAGAGCAATCTGTGGGGTGTGCCAGTTATGTAACACACAGTGAAGCCCTGCCATGCAGCCACTTCTGGGGTGGGACAGCTGGGGAACAGCTGCATAGTGCTGTCCTGCAGGGATGGCTTGCCCAGTGCTCAGATGCAGCCGTCTCCAGAGTGGAGCGCGGCAGCTGTCCTACAATTTAGGACATAAAATGAAGAAAGATCTGGCCTATGCCATCAACCCCCTCCTGCAGCTCCCCCATGTGTTCAAACCCTGAACTCCCTCACCCATAACATTGCTGGTACCCCCAGGCTTGCCAGCTGTCTCACTGCACAGAACTGAACACCCCTGCCTGGTTCCTACACTGAGGCCCTGCCCCATCCCCACCCTTGCTCCATGCTCCCTCCCTCTGTCGCTTGCTCTCCCCCAGCTTCGCTCACTTTCTCCAGGCTGAGGAAGGGGGCCGGGGCAGGGCTGAGGGGGTTGGCATGCAGAACAGGACTCAGGCAGGGGAATGAGGTGCATATGGGGATTGAGCTCCAGGATGAAGACATACGGCTATGCAGTAGTCCTCAGTTTACACGGGTTGGTCCCACGCACCCTCGCGTAACTTGAACTTTGTGTAAGTCGGTGGTGGTGTTTTCCCCAGCTGAACACACGTTCTGCAGCTGGAGCACCAGCAGCTCCTTTTGAAAGTTAATCCTGGGGTTGGGGAGGGTTAAGCCTGGTGGTGGGCTAGGGCTGCGGGGGGGCAGGGTTGAGCCAGAGCCACATGTGGGGTGGTGAGCCAGGCTGCAGGGCGGGGAGGAGGGGGCTGAACCAGGGCCACTGGGAGTTTGAGATGTGCTTAACTCACGTTAATTCAAGTTAAGCACAACTCGAAATCGCGCGTTGCGAGGGCTTGCTGCGTATATCTAGCTATCTCCTAGAGCTGGACGGGACCCTGAAATATCATCAAGGCCAGTTCCCTGTACTTCCAGAAGGACCTGCCACCATCACTGACAGATTTCCCCCCCAGTCTAACCTGCTCCAGACCCCCTCAACGATAGAGCTCACAACTGTGGGCTTACCAGGCCAGTGCTCTAACCACTGAGCCATCCCTCCACCAACCTAGCCCCCCGCCTGTGGGAGGGGTCTCTGGGGCAGGGGAATGGGATCCCCCCAAACCCTATCTATCTATCCATCCCCACACACCTTCTCTATCTATCTATATATCCCCACACACCTCCTCTATCTATGGATTAGGGTTACCATATAATAAACAATGAGAAGCCCTGTGGCACCTTACAGACTAACAGATATTTTGGACCGTAGGCTTTCATGGGCAAAGACCCACTTCATCAGATGCATGAGTGGAGATTCCTGAGGCAGGGAGAAATATACAGGCCCGCAGAAAGAAGGGAGCGCCAAGCAAGAGGAAGGCCTGAGTTGACGAGGCCAGAGCTGACCTCCCTGACTGCGTTGACGGAGTGGGTCTTTGCCCATGAACGCTTATGCTCCAAAATATCCGTTAGGCTCTAAGGTGCCCCAGGAGTTCTCATTGTTTCTGCGGATACAGACTCACACGGCAACCCCTCTGATACACATACCAGAGAGGAGCCCCAAGAGGGAGCGTATCTGTATTGGGACGCACCAGCTCCCATTGTATTCATGTGCTGTAGTATGTCTAGTGCATTCGTACCGCGTGAGCTGGGGATGCTGGTACAAACACACTCCCTCTCAGGGAGCCTCTTTTTTGAGAGGAGAAATACGGTAGCTCAGATTGTCTATCCAGTATTTCATTGCCTCCCATGTCCCTCCAGTGGCAAACTCCTCCCTTGCACCCTGGCTCTCCCATCCCCAGGCATCCAAATCACCTGCCTTAGCTGCCCCTTTGGGGTGCTGTCCTCTGCACCTGCATTGCCCACTATGGCCTGTGAGGCCGACAGAACCCGACACAGCCTGGGCCTGGAGCAGTTTGGGGGCTGGACAGGGTGGCTGAATCTTGGGCGAGGGGAAAAACAGAGACCCTGGCTTTGACCCTGTTTAGGCCAAGAGCCACCGACTGCCAACCCCGCCTGGAAATAGGGCCCACTGCCCCCCACTAAACACCGGCGTGGCTCTGAGAGTTTTGAGTCCCCCTCCCAGTTAAAATGGGGCCAAGCTGTGTCCAGTTTTGGCAGAGGAGTAGGGAAGTGGGATTTAGCAGGCAAGAGATTAAGGGAAGGGTTCCCCCTAAATAATGTCACTGCCTTTCCCCATCCCCCCTCCATCCCTCCCCCCACAGACTAAAGTCAGCCTGGTCTAAGGAAGGAACAGATCTACTGCAACACCTGGGGAAGCTGAGGCACAGAGCGCTAAATGGGTTGGACTAAAGCCCTGCAGTGCTAAGACCACAACCCTGAACCCCATCACTTCCTGTTCCAACCCCCTGCTCCTCACTCCCCTTTCAGAGCTGGACACAGAGCTCAGCAGTCCTGACTTCAGCCTCCCAACTCTAACCCACTACACCCCACTCTCCTGCTACAGAAATAAATCAAGATCAATTTAAGAAACACTAAAATGGGCGGGTGAGCTGGGGACAGGGAGATCTGCATAGATGGAGGAGTGTGTACCTGGAGATGGACACAAAGATGTTTGTTTAGGAGGATACGTGGATCTATAAATCTCCTTCTCTCCTTCTCTACCAGGGTGCAGACCTCTCTGCAACTGTGATCTAGCTAGTGGTTCTCAGCTGGGGTGCACATACCCTGGAGGTGCCCAGGGGTCTTCCTGGAAGTACATCAACTTATCTGGCGATTCGCCTAGCTTTACCATGGGCTGAGCAGCAGGGAAGTCACTCCACACTAACACTTCTTACGACTTATTTATCCCACTCTGGCTCCTACCCACTGAAATGTAAGTACGATATTTATATTCCAGATGATTTACTTTATAATTACATGGCAAAAAATGAGAAAGTCAGCAACTTTGCGGCAGTAGCATGCTGTGAGGCTTTGGTATTTTTATGTTCGATTTAGTAAGCAAGTCGCCTGTCAGTACGGTGAAACTTGGAGGGGCGCAAGACAAATCAGCCCCCGGAAAGGGGTACAGAGTTGGGAAAAGTCAAGATCTTCTGATCTAGACTTTGAAGGGTTAAATTTTATTGATAAACATTGATTTTGCCACACAGCACTCAAATCACGGAAAGAAAGATTTCCATTAGTAACAACTGAATGGACAGCCAGGCAAAGTTAGGTGGATGAGGCCCGAGAGCTTTAAGTAAACTTGACTGTGCTGAAATAGGAAAATTGGGGGAAAACACTTAAAAATTATCAAAATTATTTAAAAAAATTGAATTCTTCTAATCCTACCTTTATCCATCCCTAGTCAGCTTCTTTCCACTACACCCTGTCCCCCCAACTCCACACACACCCTATCTGTCTATCTATCTCTCTGTCCATCTACAGTAAACTCTTTCATATCTGGCAGCCCTGGAACCGGCAGTTTGCCAGATAGTGAAATATTCTGGATAACAAAGAGGTACACCTAGCAATGCATAGCACTAGAGAAAAACAAGATTTAATATTAAGAAACAAACAAAAATGTACGCAGAGAACTTTATTTACCAGCAATGACAGTACTGTACATTGTACACTTCTACTGTATTTGCTGTATTTATTTGCATTTACTTTCACTAAACTGTACTTACAGAAAATGGAAGTAAAATTTACTTATGGTTAAAATCCCGGTTATTTGAGAGTTCCGGATAATAGAATGCCAGATATGAAAGAGTTTACTGTGCCCTTCTGTCTAGCTATGCGTCCATCCCCACACACCTCCTCTACCTACCCCCCCACACCTCCTCTATCTATCCCCACACACCCCCTCTATCTATCTATCCCAACACACCCCCTCTATCTGTCTATCTATCCCCTCCACCCCGTCTCTCCCATGCTCTCCCTCCCCACAGCCCCCTTTGCAGCCCTGTCTCTGCTGTGACTATACACCACTTACATGATTTGCTTTGCCAGGCTTGATCTAACCCGTGGAGACGTGTTCTGGAGTAGCAGCCCAGAAACATCTTCCCTCTCCGCCCAGGGTGGCCAACGCTCACCGCTGCAGGGAGTATTCCAGTCTGGGCGAGGAAGACCTACCCCCCTCAAAGCTGGAGAAAGACAGGGAGTCCCAAAAGGGGTGCCAGGTGGGGAGGAGCCTGAGATAGAGGGGTGGGGAAGGTGGACCGGGGAGGGGCTCTCTCTCTCTCTCTCTCTCTCTCTCTCTCTCCTGGAGGGCATTTCAGCTCGCATGTCTCACGCGATCTCCTTGGCTCCAAGGTCACTGCTCCGTGCGTTGGAGCGGTGACATAACTCACACACTCCCGTGGCTGTGGGAACGTGGGGGAGTGGAGGGCAGCGCAGCCTCTGCTTGGGGGACTGTCACATTCCCCTCACAGCCAGAACAACCAGCCAGCGCAGTGGCGTCAGCACTGACCCCCATGCTCCAGTGCAGAGCTAGGGGGCGCTGTGCTGCAGAGGGGTGGGGCCCAGCAGGGGGCACTGTACTGTAGGGAGCGGTAGGGCCCAGCAGGGGGCGCTGTGCTTCAGGGAGGGGCAGGTCCCAGCAGGGGGCGCTGTACTGTAGGGAGCGGTAGGGCCCAGCAGGGGGCGCTGTGCTTCAGGGAGGGGCAGGACCCAGCAGGGGGCGCTGTACTGTAGGGAGCGGTAGGGCCCAGCAGGGGGCGCTGTGCTTCAGGGAGGGGCAGGTCCCAGCAGGGGGCGCTGTACTGTAGGGAGCGGTAGGGCCCAGCAGGAGGCGCTGTGCTTCAGGGAGGGGCAGGTCCCAGCAGGGGGCGCTGTACTGTAGGGAGCGGTAGGGCCCAGCAGGGGGCGCTGTGCTTCAGGGAGGGGCAGGTCCCAGCAGGGGGCGCTGTACTGTAGGGAGCGGTAGGGCCCAGCAGGGGGCGCTGTGCTTCAGGGAGAGGCAGGGCCCAGCAGGGGGCGCTGTCCTTCAGGGAGAGGCAGGGCCCAGCAGGGGGCGCTGTGCTTCAGGGAGAGGCAGGTCCCAGCAGGGGGCGCTGTACTGTAGGGAGCGGTAGGGCCCAGCAGGAGGCGCTGTGCTTCAGGGAGGGGCAGGTCCCAGCAGGGGGCGCTGTACTGTAGGGAGCGGTAGGGCCCAGCAGGGGGCGCTGTGCTTCAGGGAGGGGCAGGTCCCAGCAGGGGGCGCTGTACTGTAGGGAGCGGTAGGGCCCAGCAGGGGGCGCTGTGCTTCAGGGAGGGGCAGGTCCCAGCAGGGGGCGCTGTACTGTAGGGAGCGGTAGGGCCCAGCAGGAGGCGCTGTGCTTCAGGGAGGGGCAGGTCCCAGCAGGGGGCGCTGTACCGTAGGGAGCGGTAGGGCCCAGCAGGGGGCGCTGTACTGTAGGGAGCGGTAGGGCCCAGCAGGGGGCGCTGTGCTTCAGGGAGAGGCAGGGCCCAGCAGGGGGCGCTGTGCTTCAGGGAGAGGCAGGGCCCAGCAGGGGGTGCTGTGCCGCGGGGGCGGGGGCGGGGGACAGTGCCCAGCAGGGGGCGCTGTGCTGCAGGGGGCAGGGCAGGGCCAAGCAGTGGGCGGTGTGCTGCAGGCGGGGGAAGGGGATAGGGCCCAGCAGGGGGCGCTCTGCCCTGCCTGGCAGTGCTGGCCCCAGTGTTCCAGTGGGGGGCTGGGGGGGGCTGTGCGGCAGAGAATGGGTTGTCTCCTCCCCACAGCCTCTGGTGTCATAGCGGGAAGTGGGGTCCCCCCCAAACATACTCCCCACCCTTGTTCTCTCCCTGTAGCCTGTCTGGTCTCTGCTCCCTGCAGGAAGTCAGCTACGTCCTCCCGGTCAGCGCCTCTTTGGTACAAGAAGAGGAGCTGGTACTCAGCCACTCCTTGCCCCCTCCCCCATGCCAGCCCCATGGCTGCGCTGCCAAGGTGCCAGTACTCGGTCCTGGCAAGTCGCAGCACACAAAAAGCACTGCTCCCAGGACCTTGCATGGCCACGTGAAACACAAGCTGTGTGTGTGTGTGCGTGCGCGTGCACGTGTGTGCGCCTGGGTGCTCACACGTGTGCCTGGGTGTTTGGGGCTGTGCACGCGGCTGCAGGTTTCTGCCTGCGTCTCAGATTGTGTGTGGAGCACAACGGCGGCTTGACATGGGAGCCTGTGTCATGTTGTGCATTTCTGGGTGTGTGAGGTTGTGCGCTGGTGGGTAAGTGCCTGCTTTTGGCATTGGCGTGTCATTGTGGTTTGGTGTGTGCCTTCATGTTTGGCTGTGTCTGTTTGTCCATTCTGGTGGCCACCTGGTTTGCGAGTCTCTGTATTACGATGTTTGTGTTTCCGTGGGTGGCTTTGCCTGTTCTCGGTGTGTGGCTGCGGCACGTCTGTGGTTTGTGTCTAGGTGTCAGCTCATGAGCGTCGCTCTCTGTGTGTGTTTGTGTGGGCTGGTGTGCTTGCTTGCTTTTGTGCTTTTTGTGCACCCGCAGCTCTGTGGCTGAGACAACACAGACACATGCAACTGCTGTATCCCGGTGTATGTTTGTGTGGCTGTGTATTGTGTGTGCTGGAGCACTTCACCTGTGACCATCACCTCTGGTCTCGTGGCAGTGTCAGTCAGAGAGGGCGTGTCGTTTGATGCTGCTGCGTGTGTTGCTGTCCAGGTGTGGAGTTTGTGTTGGTGTCTGTCCCTTGGTATTTGCGTATCTGTGTCTTTGTGTTGGGTTCCCACCCTCTCTGTGCGTGTCCATGGAGTCTGCGCCTCTCTGGTTCCTTTCCCCTGCAGCTCTCTCCTCGGCCTGGCTGCTGCTGCAGCACGCTGCAGGGATCTCTGTCACTGGCAGCCTGCGGCATGGACAGACAGGGAAGAGGGATGTGCTGGGGGGTGCTGATTTGGCCCCTGCAACCAGGGCAAGGGCCAGGCAGGGTTCGGGATGGGAGCCAGGGGGAATGGATGAACTAAGGCGCACTGTGTGGGGCTGGGGGTAAGGAGATCAAATTGTAGGGGAAATGATGGAAATCAGCGCGGGGGAATGGGTGGCAGTGGGTTAGAACATGGGGCTGGGAACTAGGACTCCTGGGTTCTCTCCCCAGCTCTGGGAGTGGAGTGGGAACTAGGGCATTAGAACACAGGGAATGGAATTAGGACCCCTGGGTTGTATCCCCCAGCTGCATGGTGGGACTGGGGTCTAGTGGGTTAAAGCAGGAGGCTGGGAGCCAGGACTCCTGGGTTCTCTAGTAGGGATGTAGTGTCAAGTGGTACAAGCAGCCCCCTGCCCCCGCTACAGCTGTTACACCCCAGCCCTGGCGCAGCAGCAGCCACTCAGCTCTAGGGAACGCTGTTGAAATGCCCCCAAGGGCTGGGCCGCTTCTGCGGAGTAATTCTTGATCATACTGAGTGTTATCGCTCTGGCCCTCAAGAGGCAAACGGCGGAGTTAGCAGCACTGCCCTGTCCGCGCCGGCTGAGAAACACCGAGCCCGCCAGCGTCACAACACTGGGCTATAAAAAGCCGCAGCTGCCTGAATACAGAGCCACTCAAACAGCTTCAGGGCTGCACGCACGGCCATTGCTGCCTCAGGCCCCCTCCTGCCATCGCCCAGCTCGGCTCTAACCACTAGATTCCACTTCCCACCCAGGGCCAGAGCAGAACCCCATAGTCCTGGCTCCCAGACTTCTCTGACCCATCAGACCCCTCTTGCTTCTCACAGGGTGTGTTTGTGAGAGACAGGGAGAGAAGCCTTATGGGGACTGATGAACACACAGACAGATATAGATGGAGTGTATGGGGGTAGATGGTGGGGAAGGATGGAGGACACATGGAGATGGACAGATCAGAGGATATATGGGATGGTTGTATGGAGGGATAGAGGGGATGGATGGAAGGATGGATAGACAGAGAGACAGCAGGATGGATAGACAGACAGCAGGATGGATGGAGGTATAGACGGAAGGAGGAGTAGACAGAGAGAGGGCAATATGGGGATGGTTGGATGGATGGACAGACACAGATGGGTGATATGGGGATGGTTGGACAGATGGATAGAGAAAGAGGGGCAATATGGGGATGGTTGGACAGCTGGACAGATGGGGCGATATGGGAATGGTTGGATAAATGGATAGACAGACAGTGGTGATATGGGGATGGTTGGACGGATGGATGGACAGAGGGAGCGATATGAGAATGGTTGGTTGGATGGATGGATGGACAGAGGGGGCAATATGGGGATGGCTGGCTGGATGGATGGACAGAGAGAGGAGAGATATGGGGATGTTTGGACAGATGGATGGGCAGAGCGGGGTGATATGGGAATGGTTGGTTGGATGGATGGACGGATGGATGGACAGAGGGGGTGATATGGGGATGGTTGAACAGATGGATGGACAGAGAGGGGGGATATAGGGATGGCTGGATGGATGGATGGACAGACAGAGAGGGGTGATATGGGGATGGCTGGATGGATGGACAGAGGGGGTGAAATGGGGATGGTTGGATGGATGGACAGACAGAGAGGGGTGAAATGGGGATGGTTGGATGGATAGACAGACAGAGAGGGGTGATATGGGGATGGTTGGACAGATGGATGGACAGAGGGGGTGATATGGGGATGGCTGGATGGATGGATGGACGGGGGCGCGATATGGGGATGGTTGGATGGATGAATGGATAGAAGGGGCGATATGGGGATAGTTGGATGGATGGATGGATGGACAGAGGGGGCAATATGGGGATGGTTGGACGGATGGATGGACAGAAGGGGCAATATAGGGATGGTTGGACGGATGGATGGACAGAAGGGGCAATATAGGGATGGTTGGACGGATGGATGGACAGAGGGGGTGAATGGGAATGGTTGGATGTGGGGTACCTGGAGGTGAATCTTCCAAACCTTCTAACCACCCCTTCCTGCCCTCTGTCCTAGAGGGGACCTAGTGGCCTGATTCCTCCCTGCTGGTTGATCCCACTTCATTCCCTGGTCCTGTCCAGTGGGTCCATCTGCTACCCTGGGGGTCCCAGCCCCACACTGCAGGGCTGCCAGGACCCAGTCAGCTCCAGCACCATCAGTGGTTTAGTTTGTAATTTGTAATGACATCGGTGCCGGAGCAAAGCCGTTTCCTTACAGTCGTAACTGATGCAGTGAGTCCAGAGGTGCTGGGCTCTGATCTGCCATGTCCTGGCACCAATTCAGCGCTGACGCTGACACCACGCCAATAACAGCGACGAGGCCAGAGTCTGGGTCCCCAGCAGCTGTGGAGCTCCTGGTGCAGCTTTGTGGTCCAAGGGCTGAGTGGGTCGGTGGAACTGTATGTGTGTGTGTTGGAGAGAGAGCGAGCACTTGTCTGTATGACGTGAGAGAAAGGCTGTGTGTGCGCGCGCGCGCGCTGGCAAAAGCTTGCGTGTTCCTCTGTGTGTGTTGGAGTGTCTGTACTTGTAAGGGAAGTTGTGTGCGTCCCTGAGAGTGCAAGCCTGCGTCTGAGTGAGTGAGTGTCGAGAGTGACTTCACGTGTGTGATTGTGTTGGAGAGAAATTGTGGTTGTGAGAAACTGTGCATGTGGTGGAGAAGGGGTGTGCTGGAGAGAGGGTGAGCGAGTGTGTTTCCAGGTGTGTGCGTGTGCATGTGCGTGTGCTGGGGGAAGAGAGCCTGGCAGGGTCTCCACGTTGGCCTGTTGGGATGATCCCCCCACACGGTTCAGTGAAACCTCCCACCTGAGCCAGTAAACCCCAGCGCGACAGGGCCAGATGCCGTCCAGACACCTCCCCCAGCCTGGCCTGGCCCCAAACCCCGACTTCTCCTGCCTGCCGTGCCCAGCCCAACCCTGCCCAGCACCCGACCCGAGGTGATGGACGGGCACACACAGGCGGGCACCCGTCGCTGGTGCCCACTTCCTGGCAGGCGTCTGCATTGCAGCTGTCTGGCAGGTAGGGACTAGTGGGCAGGAACATGGAGCCAACACAAAAACCCACACAGCCTGGGCTGCTGGGGGGCCCGAACGCCACCCCCGGCACCCATCGACTCCCCAGCTACGGCCGAGAGAGCACTGCCAAGAGCCCGGCGCTCCTCTAACCATCCATTCATCCCCACGCACCCTCTGTCTATCCATCGATCCCCACACACCCGAGCTTTGTGGCACCACAACCTCCCCAAACACTCCCACACCCACACCGATGGGAGAGAAACACACAAAGCGTGGTGCACCGTGTGTGTGGTTTGGAGGGTGTGCCAGCAGATATCTCAGGGGCGTGAGTGGCAGTGTCTCAGAGTGTGTGGGTACACGCGTGTGTGTCTGTGTGGGCGTGCCATCACCTGCCCAGTAGGCACAGTTTTACAACCCACTTAGGCACATCCAAACTGACACACCCACGCGAAGTTCATTCTGACATGGGCACACCCACGCTGACACACAGGTGCACAGAAACACTGACACTCCCATACACAGTGCGTACTGACATGGGCACACCCACCCACACTCACACACACAGGCACAGAAACACTGGCACACCCACACACAGTGCGTACTGACATGGGCACACCCACCCACACTCACACACACAGGCACAGAAACACTGACACACCCACACACAGTGCGTACTGACATGCGCACACCCACCCACACTCTCACACACAGGCACAGAAACACTGACACACCCACACACAGTGTGTACTGACATGCGCACACCCACACTGACACCCCCATTGACTCACACATTAGCTCACACTGACACGTCACATGCTCACTCTTACACACATCAACTCCTCCTCTTCACTCTCTCTCTTTCCCGCAAACACAAACACAAACACCAACACACAGCCCCTGACTGTCCCATACTTGTCACTCTCACACACATCATAAAACACAAACACACACCAACAGAAACATCTCACTTACTTACACTGGCGTACACCTATCATTCGCAAACTCTCACAACATGCATTGACACAGGCCGCACACAAACACAAATCACAGCACTAGAAACACACCACACACACTGACACACACCCACTCACATTCTTCATCCACGGACACACAGTTCACTCACGTGCTCATTCACAACTGACACTCACTGACAGGCACGTGTTGGTCAGGCACAGACATGTGTCTCACGTGTGCGTTCACATCCACAACCCAACAGACACCCCTGTTGGTCACACCTACTGACACTCTCACACACACGCTCACACACCCACCTTTCACTCTTAGGAACACACCTGCACCCAGACACACTAGCATCACACACACTCACACACCTATTGCTCACACATAGACATTTTCTTTCATGTCATACACAGCTACACAGCTGCCGCGCACACGGAGACAGACTCACACACACTTACCACACACATGTTGCTCTCTCAAACACATGCAACATATACATGCATCGCTCACACACAAAGACACACACATCACACATGAGCAGGCAGAAACCCATCACTCACAGACTCACATGCACATCACACACACACTGACTGCCACACACCTGTCCCTCACACACAGACACACTCACACATCACACACACAGACACAGTAACACACGTACACATCACCCACACACACTGACATATCGGATACATTGACAGACACACCTGTCCCTCACACACAGAAACATGCATAATTAGACACAACACACACTGACAGACACACACCTGTAACTCACAAACACACTCGCACATCACAGTCACAATGTACACCCCCCACAGACACACTCACATGTCAAACACACACTGACATGCACCTATCACTCTCACACGCTAATGTGACACAGTCACTCACACAAACACCAACACTTCATGTATACTCACACACCCATGACTCACACAAACACACACATGAGGTACACACGTCACATGCAGACACTCATGCACCACACACAATGACAAACACATACCTGTCACTCACACACACCTCTCACACTCTACCAGACTCACACACATTACACATTCCCTTATCACATGTAGACATCCACCTCTCAGACACTTACAGACACACACCCATCACACACACATAATTCACACTGACACACACCCATCACACAGACACACTCACCTGTCCCACATAGACACATAGCTCTCACACCCTGACAGGCACACGCTCATGACACAGACACACACCTGTTACACACTGACAGACACACACCCATCACACAAAAGCACACCTCTCACACCGAGACACGCACCCCTCTCACACTGACAGACACATACCTGTCACACAGACACACAACTCCACTGACACACACCCATCACACAGACACACACCTCTCACACCCTGACAGACACATACCTCTCAGATGCTGAGACACATATATCACACAAACACCTCTCATGATGACAGACACACACCCGTCACACAGACACACAACTCACACTGGCACACACTCATCACACAGCTCTCACACCCTGACAGACACGCACCCCTCACACAGACCCACATACCTCTCAGATGCTGACAGACACACACCCCTCAGACAGACACACACCTCTCACGTGGTGACAGACACACATCTATCACACAGACACACAGCTCTCACACTGACACACACCCCTCACACAGACCCCCACAGCCCTCTCACACGCCGACACACACCCCTCACACACCCCTCTCACACTGACACACACACGTCACACCGACACACTCGCCGTCACACACACACGTCACGCTCTCTCTCGCCTCCCCGGTGTTCCTCTGCTGCATTGGCTGCCCAGAGCTGAGTGGAGAACCCCTCCGCTCCCTGCAGCAAACCCGCCCCAGCACCCGCTGCGCCAGCAGCTCTACCTGCCGCCCCTGCAGCCGAGCTGGGGCCCAGGGTCGCCTGCCGGCCTCAGTGCCCCACAGCCCACCCCCTCCCGCCCCTGGGGCAACGGCCACCGAGGAGGCAGCAGCCGCCCCGCAGCTGCCATCTGCCTGCCCGCGTGCCCGCCAGCCTCCCAGCGGACGGCGGAGCCAGCCCTGCAGCTGGGTCCCTGCTCTCCGCCCGGCCGGGCCCTCCGTCCCCGCCAGCCTCACGCCCCCGCGGGCGCTCACTGCGGAAGGGCGCGCTCGCTCGCCACCCGTCCGTTCAGGGTCCGTCGAGCAGCATCGTCTGTGTGTCCCCAGGCGCCCATCTGCCCGCCCCCCCGCCCGCCACACAGAGCAGGGAGCAAATCACCCAGGAATCTTGGAATGATCCCCCAGCCCCAACCCGCAGCTACAATTAAATTGTGGTTCTCGCTGGGCATTTGTCGTTAAACACATCCACATCCACATACACCTCTCTCCCACACAAACACACACACACACCTCTCCCACACAAACACACACACACCTCTCCCACACAAACACACACATACACCTCTCTCCCACACAAACACACACACACCTCTCCCACACAAACACACACATACACCTCTCTCCCACACAAACACACACACACCTCTCCCACACAAACACACACATACACCTCTCTCCCACACAAACACACACACACCTCTCCCACACAAACACACACATACACCTCTCTCCCACACAAACACACACACACCTCTCCCACACAAACACACACATACACCTCTCTCCCACACAAACACACACACCTCTCCCACACAAACACACACATACACCTCTCTCCCACACAAACACACACCCCTCTCCCACACAAACACACACATACACCTCTCTTCCACACAAACACACACACACACAAACTTCTCTCCCACACAAACACACACATTTCTCCCCCCCACACCTCTCTCTTTCACTCACACACACACACTTCTCTCTCCCACACAAGCACACACACATCGGTCTCTCTCTCTCTCTCTCTCTCTCTCACATGCACACGCGCACAGACAGAAACCGCTTGGCTCCCGTTAGAGAGAATTTTCTCTTCCTCTGCAAGATATTTATTGGGGAAGTGGAATTGGCCAGCGCGCGCGCGCGCACACACACACACACACACACACACTCACGCGCACACACTAACGCACACAGCCACTGTCTACCTCTCACACGCCGGCTGAAACCGACCAGACCCGACAGAAATAGAACCTGCCTTTGCCTTGCCAGACCCAGACCCCCCCGCTCCCGCCCACCGCCCCAGCCTCGATCTGTGACATACATGGGGGTGTGGAAAAGGGGTGGGTCTTTCTCCATCACCCCATGGATATTTTTTCCTGCCACTGCATCCCCCCCCCGCGCCCGCGCTTCCTCCCAGAAACCCCCCGGAGGGGACTGGGGGGGGGCCTGGCCCGGGAACTACCCAAATACTGGGCGGGGGGGTGATGAAACCTCGGAGCCGGATTCTGTGTGGGGGCGGGAGCAGGTTGGATGGCGCTAGAAAAAGGAGGCTCGGGGGGGTCTGAATCGCCCCCCCCGACCCATCCGTCCTACAGACCCGCGGAAATAGCCCCTCCCCAGGACATCCCCCCTTCCCGATCGCCCCCCGCCGGGACCCCCACCCCCACCCCACCCGCTCTGGGGGTCCACGCCCCACTCGGGAGATTGAGGAGGGGGTCTGCCCCGCCCCCACCGGGAAAGCCCCCCAGGGCAGGAGGGAGACAGGCGCTTACGCTCCGCAGCTCCTGGGTTCGGTCCTTCATGGCTGCGGCAGCCGGGGGGGCCGGGCGGTGGGGGACTGCGGCGCCGGGCGAGCTCCCCGCCTCAGCCGGGCGCTGCTGCCGCTGCTCAAGGATGGAGGGAGGTTGGAGCTGATGCAGCAGAGGGGGCGGGAGGGATGCAGGGGGAGGATGGAGGGAGGGGGGGCTCTGGGCATGCTCCCTGCCCCCCCCGCCAGCCCCCCCGGGGAGCGCTGGGAGTTGTAGTTTCGGGGGGTGGGCGGCCTTGGGGTGCTCCGTGGGTGTGTGCGTCAGGGTGAGGGGGCAGCGAGTGCTGCAGCGTGTGTGTGTGTGTGTGTGTGTGAGTGTGTGTGTGAGAGTGCTGCAGTGTGCATGCGTCAGCCTGTGGTCAACGTGTTGGTGCGCGCGTGTGTGCTGCAGTGTGTGTGTGTGTGTGTGTCTGTCTGTCTGTGTGTGGGTCAGCGTGTATGCGCGCTGCAGTGTGTGTGTGTGTCTGTCTGTCTGAGTGTGGGTCAGCGTGGGTGTGTGTGTGCTGCAGTGTGTGCCTGTCTGTGTGTGGGTCAGCGTGTGTGTGTGTGCCTGTCTGCGTGTGGGTCAGTGTGTGTGTGTTTGTGTGTGCTGCAGTGTGTGCCTGTCTGTGTGTGGGTCAGCGTGTGTGTGTGTGAGTGCTGCATTGTCTGTGTGTGGGTCGGTGTGTGTGTGTGAGTGCTGCCGTGTGTGTGTGTGTGCCTGTCTGTGTGTGGGTCAGTGTGTGTGTGTGAGCGCTGCATTGTCTGTGTGTGGGTCAGCGTGTGTGTGCGAGTGCTGCAGTGTGTGTGTGTGTCTGTGGGTCAGTGTGTGTGTTTGTCAGCAAGTGTGGCAGTGAGTGCTGCAGTGTGCGTCTGTCAGCATGTGCATCTGGCTGTGTGTGTGTGTGAGTGTGTGCGCTGCAGTGTGTGTCTGTCAGCGTGTGCATCTGGCCGTGTGTGGTTCCGTGTGTGTGTGTGTGTGTGCTGCAGTGTGCGTCTGTCAGCGTGTGGGTTAATGTGTGAGTGTTTGTCAGTGAGTGTGTCAGGGTGTGTGGCAGTGTGTCTGGGTGTGTTGTGAATGCTGCAGTGTGTGTCTGTCTGTTCACGGGTCAATTTGTGAGTGTGTGTGTGAGTGAGTGCTGCAGTGCATCCGTCTTTGTGTGGGTCAATGTGTGTGAGTGCTGCAGTGTGCATGCACCTGCATGTGGATCCGTGTGTGTGTGTGTTTGTCAGTGAGTGTGTCAGGGTGTGTGGCAGTGTGTCTGAGTGTGTTGGTGAACGTTGCAGTGTGTGTCTATCTGTACATGGGTCAAGGTGTGTGTTTGTGAGTGAGTGTGCAAAGATGTGTTGCAGTGTGTGTCTGAGTGTGTCTGTGAGTGCTGCAGTGTGTGTCTATCTGCATGTGGGTTGATGTGTGTGTAACTGAGTGTGTCTGTGAGTGTGTCTGAGTGCTGTAGTGTACAATGTCTTTGTGCATGTCAATGTGAGTGCCCATGAGTGTTGCAGTGTACCAGTGTGTCTGTGAGTCTGAGTGTTGCAGTCTGTGTGAATGTGTGTCTACCAGTGTGTCTGTGAGAGCTGCATTGTGTGTCAATGTGTGTCTATGTCAGTGAGTGTGTCTCTGTGTGTCAGCATTGCAGTGTGTGCCAATGTGTGTCAGTGAGTGTTGCGTTATGTGTCAGTGTCTGTGAACGTTGAAGTGTGTCCTCAAGTGTGCCATTGATTGTCTCAGTGTGTCTGTGAATCAGCTTGTGTCACTGAGTGGCTCAGAGTGTGTGTATCTCAGTGTGTGTCCCTGAGAGGTGCAGTGTGTCTGAGGCTGTGTGTGTGTCTGTGAGTGCCTCAGAGCCTGTGTCAGTGTGCTTGTGCTGTCAGTGTCAGTGTGTCCCAGAATGTGTGTGCACATCTGTGTGTCAGTGCACGTCTGTGACAGTCTGTTTGACAGTGCCTCCGTATCTCTGTTTGTGAGTGTCTCATGCATGTCTCCGTGTGCTAGTCTGTGTCTGTGTGTCAGTGTGAGTGTATCACTGCGTGTGTCAACATGAATGTGTCAGTGTGTCATTTTGTGTTGGCATGTTAGTGTCTCTGTGTGTGTCTCAGTGCATGGTACTGGGTCTCTGTGAGTGGGGGTGAGAGTGTGTTAATGTGTGTCTCAGTGTGCTCTTCTTTCTGAGTGCCTCCATGCGTGTCAGCGTATATCCCAAGGTGTGTGTGCGTGTGATCCAGTGGGGTATGTTGTGCCCATAATGGGCAGTAGGGGGAGCAGGGGTGCCTTGCTCTGAAGCAGGTTGCGTGCGTGTGTGTGTACACATCAGCAGATGAGAGGCTTACAGTATGGCTGGATGTGGGTGCATGTTAGTGTGTCTGTAGAGGGGGGATATTGGAGAGCAGTTGTGAGGTTGTGTGTTTTTGTGGGTGGGTGTTTATCAGGTGCTTGTCTCTCTGGGGGTGTCTCAGAAGATAGGGATATTGCAGTGCCCTGGGGAAGTGCGCGTGCATCATTTGAAGTGTGTTTGCATGTGACAATGTTGAGTGTGTATTGTGGGGTTTGTGTAGGAGTATGTGTGTGTGTAAGAGACATAGAGAATGTGTGTATGCATTGTGGTTGTGCAGAGCACTCATTTTCATGAAGCTTGAGGGTTGGGGGTCAGTGTTGTGGTTGTGTAGGTCACTTGCGGTTGTGTCAGGAGGCTATGTGGGAGTTGTGGTTGTATAGGGCACATGCTATTGTGGTGTCATGAAATCAGTGTTAATGGTGTGGTTGTGTACTGCATTTATTGTTGTGGTGTGAGGGAACTGTATATGTTGTGGTTTTGCAGGGCACACAACCAGAACACATAGCTTCCTTAATAATGCTATGGTGTGCACCCTGCACAACCACAACACAAACAGCATCACGTTACACAACTGCAACACACACACACATTCCCTGCCCCCTGGACAGCTGCTCAGCACCACAATGTGTGCTATGAAAAGGCCCGGCAGTGAGGGCTGGCTCCCAGCTCCCCAGGGAGTGGTCCAGGGGTTGCAGTGGGGCTGGGAGCAGGCTGGGGGAGCTCAGTAGGACGCGCTCCCCTCCCACAGTCAGTACTCGACTGGTGTAGCTGTAGAGAGGCAGAAATCACCCCTTGGAAGGGAAGTGAGGGGTAACCTCGCCCGCCATTGCGCACTATGCCACAACCAGCCCTCAGCCCTGTCCGCCCTGAGCATGCTCAGCTATGGCCCCGTTAGCCTCCAGGGCTCCCAGGCTCCTTCCGCTGCCCCAGCTGGTGGTAGATGGCAGCACTGGAGATGTTTGTGCATGGGCACGTGGGTTCAAAAGTGTGGGCAGCATTTACCACCATGGTATCATCATCATCAACAGCTGTGGGCTCAGTGCCCGTTGGTGTCCGCCACCTCCCTGACTATTTCCTTCCAGCCTTCCCTGTCCAGTGCGGAGGGGCTCAGTTTCTGTAGACTAGAACCGCAACAATCTACTCTATCATCTGCCCAGTCTCTGTGGGGTCTGCCTCTCCTATTTGAACCAGCCATTTTGCCAAATACCAGGGTCTGGATTTTTTGCTCATCGTTCATTCTGCAAATATGACCCAATAGCTGTAACTTCCATTGTATAACCTTCTGCAGTAGGTTCTCTGTTGGCTGTATCTTCCTATAGAATTCATTGTTGGTGACCTTCTGTGTCCATCCTGTTCTCAGGAGCTTTCTGTAACAACTCCTCTCGAAGGCTAATGGTCTTCTCATTGAACCTTTCGTTACCACCCGTCTCACATCCGTACAATGTGCCGCTGAATACACATGTTTTCAAGACACTCAGGTTTGATCCTAGGCTAATTGCTTTGTTTTTCCAGATTCTTATCTATCACCTTCAAACTTGCTCTTGCTTTTGCTATTCTAGTTGCTATTTCCATCTTACAGGCCAGATGATATGTTAAGATGTTCCCCAGATACATGAATTTCTCTACATTTAGTTTGATCCAGTCTACACTGATCTTCCTATTTCCTTATCTCCAAATACCATTGTCTTCATTTTATTGACGTTCATAATCAGTCCGTACTGCTTCCCTTCCTTGTTTAGCACCTGCATCATGCTAGCTAGTTTCTCTTTATCTTCCTCAATGATCACACGTGAACCTCAAGCTGTTTACCACCATGGCACCCACAGATTTCATAAAGCTGGAGGTGAAAGGCGCAGAGTATGGGAGAGCTTGGAAGGAAAGAAGGAAGGAAGCACAGAAGAAGGTTAGAAGGAATTTTAGAGTTGGCTGGATGGATATGGATATACTGGAAGCCCGCAGTGAAGGAGGAGGGCATGATTACACCTAAGACAGATGGATGAAACCATTAATGGATGGATGGAGGGATGGCTATTACTGGGAGGGATGGACACAGGAGGGATGGGTGGTGGGAGGGATGGGCATAGCAGGGCTGGGTGGGAGGAGGGTCAGCCATAACCAGGACAGGTGGGGGGTGGGCTTAGCTGGGATGGATGGAAGGAGGCTCTGGGTGTAACCAGGGCAGGAGTGAGGAGGGCTGGGTGTGGCAGAGACAGGTGGGAGGAGGGACAGGCATAGTGGGAGGGTTTGGGTGTACCTGGGACAAGAGTGAGTGTAGATACCTCTCCGTGTTAACCATTTTCTCTTTGGAGTTTTTAATATTGTATCAAGTTCTTTTATACAGAAATGTTGTATCTTTTCATACAGAACACAGCAACTTTGTACTAAGTCTTTTTATACAGTATCTGCTAGTTCCTAGAAATAAGCAAGGTAAAGGACATTTCTTTGTACCGTTTTTTTTTGTTTTTTTTTTTAGATTAATTGCTCCCCCTGTGGAGGGAGTGTGATGTGAGCGGAGAAGGCCTGGAAGCCAAGAACCTCCAGGTACTTGTCAGGGTTGCAGAAGGGATGAAAGCCGGAGCCAAGACCAATGAGAAGAACAGTGAGACCTCTGAAGTGGGCTCATTGAAAGAAGACTGGACATACGGATGTGTTGGGAGTCACCAGCAAGGGCCTGCCTTTGGAAGCCGCACCCTCTTTGACGGTGAATGAGACGCCATCCAGAAGAAGGCACCACAGATGTCTAACTGCGTATGCATATCGTGGCCCTCACAGTTTATGCATATGCATGGGATGGCTAATGGGTGCCGACCTGCATGAGAAGGAGGGCACGATAAATCTAAGGCATTTTACAGAGGAACCCTGGGTCTCATCTTGTCAGGATTGGAGCATGGATTCAGATTGGCAGAAACCGGGCTCCCCTCCCCCATCTAACTCACCTGGCCAGCGCAGTTGGGGGAGCAACTATTTGTAACAGCAACAAGATGGAGTGAGTGTGTGTGTGTGTGTGTGTGAAGGTACTGTGGCATATGCATATGATAAGTGTTGACAGGTACATGTGTATTACCAATAAATGTGACATTTTGCCTTTTCCCCTTGAAAAAATCCCATGCCATACTTTTAAGTACAATATGAGGAGGGACGGCCGTAGCAGGGATGGGCTGGGGGCAGGATGGATGTAGCTGGAAAGTGAGGGAAGAGGGTTGGGTGCTGCCAGTGTTGGTTGGAGGCTGGATGGGTATAACCTGGATGAGTAGAAGGAGGGTTGGGCATGGCCAGGTTCAGTTGAAAGAGGGGTGGATGTAGCTGGGATGGGTAGGAGGAGGGTTGGGCATTGCCAGGGTCATTTGAAGGAGGATGTCATAATCTGGATGAATAGAAGGAGGGTCGAATGGTGCCAGGTTCTGTTGAAGGAGGGATGGGCATCGCTGGATGGGTAGAAGGAGGGTTGGGCATTGCCAGCATGGGTAGAAGGAGGGATGGACATTGCCAGGTTCAGTTGAAGGAGGGATGGGCATAGCTGGATGGGTAGAAGAAGGATCAGGCTTTGCCAGGTTCAGTTGAAGGAAGATGGGCACAGCTGGCATGGGTAGAAGGAGGGTCGGACATTGCCAGGTTTAGTTGAAAGAGGGATGGGCGTAGCCGGGATGGGTAGAAGGAGGAACGGACATTGCCAGGTTCAGCTGAAGGAGGGAGGGGCACAGCCAGGACATCTTAAGTTTGTTGAGACATCTGGCTGGATAGAATGATGGGCTGATAGAGGGCTTGAGAACAGGACCTTCAGAGGACGTCTATCTGTCGTTATGGAAGTTCATGAGTTGTAATCAGCTGCTTCCTGCCCAGGCAAGAGAACTCTCCTGTCAGCCCACGAAAACCAGGTCAGCACGGGGTGGCGGCTGTGCTGGTGGGAGAGCATGTCCCACTGACGTTGCGTTGCGTACACAGGTGGCTATGTCAAAAAGCCAGTCTAGGGGGCAGCGTTGTATTCCCTGGCCTTGACTGAGCTTTGCCCATTGTCACACATTCTTAGATCCTCATAGAGTCTACCAGGTGTGATTACTGGGCTTTGTTTACAGTAGACCTGGCCTGGTGTCTTTGATCCTCATCTGATCTGGGGATCTTTGCTGGGGCTTTCTTGGAGTCTGCTGTGCCGGCTACTTGCACAAGCCAACGCTACACATAAGGGGTCAAACACGCAGGAGAATGGTTATCATCACTGGTGGAGCAGGAGACCTGGACACCACACCAGCGACTTCTGATTGCCACAATAAGTACCAGGGTAGACCTGGCCTGAGGTGGTGACCTCTTCAGGGCAGGGTCTGTCTTTCACTGTGTCTGGGCCACACCTAGGATGACTGGGAACTGATCTTGGGCACGTTTAGTGATGCTACCTTACTACACCTCATATATACTGGATGACTTTATCTGGTGGTTTTTCTCATCAGCCCTTTTTTACTGGAAACAGTGCGTGTGGCATCTCAAGGCTGGATGGTATCTGCTAATTGAGGTAGTTAATTTATTGCCATGCAAGTGGTGAGTCAGCACAGGCATGGCCTGGGGCTCTGAAGGGGAGGGGCCAAATTGCAGCTGATTCACTTGGCATTTCGCCTTTGGAACTGGGTTAGTCCGATGGTTTGGTGCGGAAATCACAATGAGCCATGGTGGGTTCATAGCTAGGTTTACCGGGGGCCTGTGGTTTGAGGTTAATGGGCACTGACAGCATGTATGTGCACGACTGTGTGTGAGACCCCAGGGCTAGGAAAGCAGGGGTGTATGGGTCAGGATTTAGGGCACCAGCAATGCAGAGTAGAAGAAACCCAGAGCAGGAATATCTAGGGGCTGTGGGGCAGGATAGAGGGGCACCAGCTGAGTGTAGCACTGCAGGTTGGGACTGAGGACTGTTCCTTGTTTTGTCTCCTTGGCTTTTCTCTTTGGCTTTGGCTGGATGAATTAATTCATTCTGGTTTCTGCCAGGACGATTTCTAACCCTGACTCATTGTGCAGAGACAGACAGGGAGAGTGCCAAGCGAGCAGCCTGTGCCGTCAGTCACAGAAAGGAGAACTGCAGCAGCCAATGTCCTGCTACCAAATGCAGTAACCAGGGATTCCCCTGCCAATGTTAAAGGGAAAGCGGAACTTGTGGATTTGGCATGGATTCAGGAGGGCCCTCCAGGCAGCAGCTGCAAGGGGCGTCATCACAGTTCCTGTAATGCAGCATTTCCCAAAGTGTGGTCCGCGGCTCAGTACTGGTCCTTGGACAAAAAATACCCATCTTTAGAAAATATATAAAGTATCACTATGTACTATCATTACTGTGGATAGATAATAAACAGTGAAAATTTATTCATGTTTCATTCTCTTTTTAAATATGTGATTATATTTTTGGGCCACAAAATAAGGTACTGAGAAAAATTGGGTCCCAACAATATGAAGTTTGGGAACCCCTGCTGTAATGAATAGTGAATACAAGAATCTGGAGTAGGATTCCAGGATTATCTCCAGTTTTGCTGCTGACTCCCTGTGTAGTCCTTGGTCAATCACTGAGTCTCAACTCACCACCAGAATTAGAGTTGCGAACTTTCCTGACCAGATGCCACTCTACTCAGGAAAGTTGGCAACACTAACCATAATCTGAGGTGGAAAAAGTACCCAAAACATTACTTGAGTAAATGTGCAGCTGTGTTCACTTCTGGATACTTGAGTACAGTCAAGATATGATGTGTGTGTGTGTACTTTTACTCAAGAAGTTTTCCAAGCTGGGAGACGGGGCAGGGAAAGGGGAAGAGGGGGACCCTGGTGACTTGTACTTCAATACCCTCCACCCCAATCAGCTGTACTTATACTTACATAACTTTTTGGTTACTTTTTCCATCTCTGACCATAATACACCTGATAATGTGTATCAACTCATTAGGTATGTAAATACTGCTCCTGGGTGACAAGGGAGCTTTCCCAGACCAGCCCTACATTGCCCAACTAAAGATTAGTATCATGATCCCTATTTTACACAAGGGGGAAACTGAGGCACAGGGAGGGGAACTGACTTGCCCAAAGTAATGAAGAATTCCAATGGCAGAGCTAGGACTAGAAGCCACATTTCCTGAGTGCACGTTTAGGGCTCAACCCACTTTACATATTTGCACAGGAGCCTTTTCCTGTGGCTATGCTAATTGTCTCAGTATTGTTCCAGTTGCAGTGCCGGGGCCTATCCAAGAGTCCCTTTGAGGGGAAATGCCTCGTGTCCCATTCCCTACGGTCCCCAACCCCACACATCCACCAGTCACCGCCCCCCAGTTGACAGGGTGACACTCTGGTCTCTCTTGCCTTGGTCAACTCTATGGTTGGTCTCCTTGGGACTGTCACGGGATCGGGGAAGGCGTGTGAGGCCATATCGGGGTGGACTGAGAAAAGAGCTGGGAGGACCAGAAGCCAAAGGACAGTCTATGCGCCCCAAGAACTCTATGGTATCCTCCCCGCGCCAACTCCACTTAGAAGCGCGGCGGGCGGGGTGACTGTCTGCGTTTGGAGGGCAACTTCCGGTCAGGGCAGAGGAACTTCCGGGGAGGAGACGCCTGGACACAGCCTGATTTCCGCTCGGGGCGACCCAACTTCCGATCACGGCTCTTCCCTCGCGGCTGAGCTGCCTCCGGTCTCCCCGCGG
Organism: Carettochelys insculpta; assembly: GCF_033958435.1. Taxonomy (NCBI): domain Eukaryota; kingdom Metazoa; phylum Chordata; order Testudines; family Carettochelyidae; genus Carettochelys; species Carettochelys insculpta. The sequence continues at coordinate 124,860,931 of NC_134142.1, read as the reverse complement.
GCCCTGCCGCGCTCGTACCACATCGGCTGGGGACGGACTTCCGCTCGGGGCGGAGTTACTTCCGCCCCAGCTCACCCGCTCTTCCGGTCCCGCGCGGGGCGGCAAGCGCCTGCGTAGAGGGAGCGGGGAAAGTTCCATCTCGGGCGGGCTGAGGGGGGTCGCGGGGTTGTCTGCGGCTGGGAGAGACCATGAGGGATCGAACGCAGGAACTGAAGCACGAGGTGAGAGACGCGCCTGGGCTGTTCCCCCCGCCCCGGGAGCCCCCTCCCCCCTCTGCAGGTCCCCTCCTCCGGGGCTGTTCCTCCCAGGGAGCCCCCTCCCCCTCTGCTGCGTCCCTCCTCGCAGGGAGCCACCTCCCTTCTCTGTGCGTTCCCCCCCCCCCGGGGCTGTTCCTCCCAGGGGGTCCCCTCCTCCTTCTTCATGTTCCCGCCCCCCCCGGGAGCCCCCTCCCCCCTCTGCTGCACCCCCCCCCCCCCGGGGCTGTTCCCTCTAGGTAGCCCCCTCCCCCCTCTGCTGCGCCCCCTCCCCGGGGCTGTTCCCCTCAGGTAGCCCCCCCTCCGCTGCACCCTTCCCCCCTGGGGCTGCTCCCCCTAGGTAGCCTCCTCCCCCCTCTGCTGCACCCCCTCCCCGGGGCTGTTCCCCCCAGGTAGCCCCCTCCTTCCTTGATCCCTCGGGCTGTTCCCCCACCTGGAAACCCCATCTCTGTGGTTCCCTCCCCGTCTGCTGCCGCCTGTGGTGTGGTCGCTCCCTCCCTCCCGCTGCCGTGCCCCTCACCCTGGGGTCTGGCCTCCTGCAGGTCCGTCAGTGGCAGCGGTGTGGCCCGCGCTCCCGTGCGGCAGGTGAAGGGTTAATGTCTCCTTGGGGTCGCTGTGCGGGGGAGCTGCCTCCCCAGACCCCATAAAGCCCTGGAGATGCCCTGTCGTGCCGGGCGCTGCACAGACCCAGGGAGAGACCACTGCTGCCACCCTGAGCACCCCCGGGTGTGGACAGGCAAACGCAGGCCCCTGCCCCCATATCATAGGTAGGGAAACTGAGGCCAGGAGGCAGAGCGCCGTGCATGATCACACAGAGCATCGGCAACAGAGCCAGGGTGAGCCTAGGGCTCATGCTGTAGCCCCATTGCCGGGGTGGTGGGGGGGAACCCCATGGAGTTCCCTGGCCAGGGGCAGCTGATCCCTAGTGCGTTAATGACTTTTGCATAGCTGGGATTAGATGGGGTGGGCGATGGTGCCAGGCTGGGCCTGAGTGGAGCTGTGACCAGGGAATTGACTGGATGTGTTAGTGTGGGAGAAGGGGAGTGAGGACTAAGGGGGCACAGATGTGGGGCAGGGAGATGGGGAGAGGGCACATCAGCTGGATGTCGGGCAGCAGGGACTGGAGTGTGGAGGTGTAGCAGGGAAAGGGGGATTGGGCATTGGGCTGGGGGGCAGGGGTCGGGGTGGGGTGTTGCTCGGGGCTGAGGAGTGACCAGAGGGGCAGGGGTGGGGCATGGAGTCAGGAGCCGGCTGCAGAGCGGGGCTCCATGTGCAGTGCCTGACACGCCCTGCCCCACCTCCAGGATGATGAGAACTCGGAGGACGAGGGCACCGAACGCGTGGCCCTGGTGGTAAAGCCGGGAACGGCCAAGTTCAAGGATGAAGGGGAGCCACTGGACGAGTTCTTCCTGACGGTAACCCCGCCTCTGCCCTCCAGAGAGCACCCGCCGTGGGGCACAGGGGACGCTGGCTCTGGCTACTCTCATCTCCGTCTGTTTTCTGCCCCTGCAGGCCCGGGGCATCCGCCAGGCCCTGAAGACCCTGGAGGAGAAAGTGAAGGACCTGGAAAAGCATCAGACCACCATCCTGGCCACCCCGCTGCCAGAGGACAGTAAGCTGGAGGTCAAGGACTGGGGTGGGGGGCAGGGATGTGTTGTCTTTCCCTCCTTCCACCTGAAATTTTGGGCCTCCCCAGCAGCATCAGGTTGGGGCAGGTCAGGGCAGGGGTGGTGTGGGGAGGGGAAGGGGAGCCAGGGAGAAGCCTGGGGCGTGTCTGGAGGAAGTGTGGGGGAAGGCTGGCGGTCGGGTGGGCTACTCAGGGGGCATGGAAGAGGGGACGGGGGCGCGGTGCAGAGGAGGTGAGGGGAACTGGGAGGGCTGGGGGAGGCTGGAAGGGGGGATGTGGAGCAGTTTGTGGGAGGGGAGGTGTTAGGCATGAGACCAGGTCTATGGGGCAGTCGGAGCACTCGCGAGGGGACGAGGCATGAGAATGGCCAGGCTGCGTCAGACCAACGGTCCAGCCCTGGGTCCTCTCGTCTCAGAGGGGCCAACGCCAGGTGCCCCTGACGGTGTGAACAGAAGAGGGAATCAAGTCACCCGTTCCCTGGTTCTGACAGAGGCTGAGACACCTCCTTGCCCAGCCTGGTAACAGCCATGGATGGACCAAACCCCCGTGGATTTACCTAGTTCTTCTCTGAGCCCTGATGAAGTCCTGGGCTTCACGGCATCCGTGGCAATGTGTGGGGAGGGTCGGGCAGGGGAGAGCTGAGTCGCGTGGGGGGATATGTGGGGCGGTCTCTGGGGAGCAGTTTTTCGGGGGGGGAGGGGAAATGTATGGATCAGTCCGGGGAAGGGAGTGTGTGGGGCAGATGGAGGGGGACCCTGAGGGAGTGGGGGCTTTGCCTGTACCTCTCTGGAGGACGGACCTCTGGAAATGCCCCTCGGGGAGGGGAGGGACCCTAAAGCTCTGGCGGCGGAGTTGGAATTGTTCCTGGGAACGGGGTGGAGAGAGTCTTGGTTGGTATCTAACACCCCCCGCCCGCCATCTGCCCAGGCATGAAGCAAGATCTGCAGAGGCTGCGCGAGGAGATCAAGGACATGGCCAAAGACATTCGGGGCCGTTTGAAAAGTGAGTGTGAGGTTATTGGAGGAGGGGGAGGGGGTGTGGAGCTGGACGCCTGGGTTCCACCCCCAGCTCTGGACCAGGAGTGGGGGTGGGGGCGGGGCCGAGAGCCTGGTCACCTGGGTGTTCTCTCCATCAACTCCAGTGTCTCCCCAGCCATTGAGCCCAGGACGGGCGAGGAGGACGAGAACAGAAACGCCATCAACACGCGGATGAAGAGGACCCAGGTGAGGGGGAGGGGCCGAGCTCGCTGGCAGTGGATACGGGGGAGGGGCCGGGCCCAGGAGCCGCGACTGACTCCCCATCCCTGCTCCCAGCACGGCATCCTGTCCAAGCAGTTCCTGGACCTGATCAACAAGTGCAACAGCGTCCAGTCGCAGTACCGCGACCGCAACGTAGAGAGGATCCACCGGCAGCTGCAGATCAGTGAGTGCTGGACGCGGGGCCGGCCCCCGGACGGGCTACCCCCCTCATCCTGCCTGCTGGCAGCCCAGAGCATCAGCCTGGACTCTGGGCTGGCCGGGGGGCCCAGCCCCTTAGACGGAGACAGTCCTGCCCCAGTGGAGCTGAGTGTTTCAGGCAAGCCCTGGGGTGTAACCAGGGGAGTGAACCCAGCCCCTGTGGCGGCTCCTTGAGATGGGCTGTGTGCTGGCTGCCGCCGCCGGCTGATGCAGCCCTTCCTTTAGGCCTGCAGGAAACCAAGCATCTGCCGCTGTTGCAAGCTAATGGCATTCGCCTTTCCGCTGCGTTCGGAGGGCGGTGGCTGTAGTGCTCAGGCAGGTTGCTCTTGGGCCGAGAGCAGAGGGGTCTGGAATTCACGGCTTCAAACCCAAGCCGGGGATCAGTAGAAGAGCAGCGAGCTGGGGGAGGCCTGGGAGCCAGCACTCCTGGATTCTGCTCCCAGCCCTGGGAGGGGTGTGGGTTCTGACAGGGGTCTCCTATCCCTGCATTGATCCAGCTAGGAGCACCGTTTGCTCTAATCTCTTCCGTCCGTGTGCAGAATAAACACTTCAGGGTGCTGTGTACCACGCGGAGAGAGACACAACCTACTTGTGTGCCATTTGAATCTCTCCTGCAAGGCCCCCGAGCACTCGGCTTACAGGGAGCAGTGGCCAGGGCCCCGCTCAGTGCGTCTTCTGCGACAACAAACGCCCTTTCCAGGGTCCACAGCCTTACCCAGCACCCAGCTGGGCGGTGGGATGTTTTCAGCAGGCGCTACCGGGTGGGAGTTCAGCCTGCTGAGACTTGAGGCTGGTGTGCGGTTGGGCTGGTGTGTTCGGGGGGGGCTCTCAGAACCGGCTGGGTTGGCCTTGCAGCCCTGGTTGCCGAAAGAGCCCCAGATACGCTCCTGTGCCCAGGTCTGATTTGGGGTTGAGCTCTTGAGGTTCTGCACTGGGAGAAAGGGGTTGGCTGTGTCGGTGCCGGGGTACCATCCGGGGGCGAAAGGGGGCCAATTTTCATCAAATCGATAGAGATGGGGCTTAATCCCTTAGGGTTCCATCACTGGGCTGGGGCCAGGACCCCTGGGTTCTCTTCCCAGCTCTGGGAGGGCGGTGGGTCTAGCGTGTCAGGATGCTCCAGGGTGGGAGCCGGGGCTTGTGAGCTCTTGCTGTGGGAGGGCAGTGGGGTCTAGTGGGCAGAAAAGGGCACTAACACAGTGCCTGACTCCCCCGGCAGCTGGCGGCGGGGTGGTGTCGGACGAAGAGCTGGAGCAGATGCTGGAGAGTGGGCAGACGGAGGTGTTTGTCTCAAACGTGAGTGCCAGCCGGGGGAGGGCCTGGGGGGGCGGCGCTGGCCAGGCCAGGCCGGGCCGGGTGTTGACCCCCACTTTCCTCCCCGCCCCCCAGATCGTGAAGGACACGCGTGTGACCAAGCAGGCGCTGAATGAGATCGAAACGCGGCACGGGGAGATCCTCAAGCTGGAGCGCAGCATCCAGGAGCTGCACGATATGTTCACCTACCTCGCCACCGAGGTGGAGCTGCAGGTAGGGGGTGCCCCAGAACCTCCTGGGTAGGCAGCTTGCCTCCTCCGGGCCGCTGGCGCCCCCCCGCCCCCATGGACCTGCCCTCTCCCGCCAGCTGTCACTTCCTGTCTGGGGCATTACCGCTTCCTGTGCTTCTTGCCCTCTGCCCAGTATCCACTTCCTGTCTGGGGAAGGGCCACTTCCTGTGTGCCCTGCCCCCTCCCTCCGGCCAACGGCCACTTCCTGTTTGGGGAAGGGCCACTTCCTGTGTGCCCTGCCCCCCTCCCTCCGGCCAATGGCCACTTCCTGTCTGGGGCCACTTCCTGTCTGTCTGCCACTTCCTGTGCAGCTTCCTGTAGGGGCCACCCAATTGCTTCCATAGCTTGGTCCAGCCTACCTTTGTTGCAGCTCTTCTGCCTTAGTCTCCCACGCTCCCCCATCTCTCAGCCTTGCTCCCGATTCACTCCCCCAATCCTGGCCCCAAGGCGGACTGGCTGATGGGCTCCCTGCCACCTCCTTCCCCCCGGCCTCTAGGGGGAGATGATCGATCGGATCGAGAAGAACATCCTGGACTCAGAGGATTACGTCAGGAAGGGCCAGGTCCATCTCGAGTCGGCCAGGGAGAGCCAGCAGAAAGCCCGCAAGGTGGGTCTCCGAGGGTCCCCTCCTGCTGCGCTGTGCAAACGTCTCCTGCCCCCGGTTGAGGAGCTGGATCAGACCTAGCACCCCTGGAGAAGGGAGGACCCTCAGCTCACGGCAGACTCGGAGCCAGGACACTTGGGTCTTTTGTGGGCTCTGGGTGGAGAGACGGGGCAGGTGGGGCTGGCAGCCAAGACTCCTGGCTTTGATCCCCAGCTGGGGGAGGGGAGTGGGGCAGGTAGCGGGAGGGGGGAGGGTAACAGACCCAGGTCCAGTCCCTGCCCTCTAACGCTCTCCCCTTCCCTGCGGGCTCGGCAGAAGAAGTTCATGATCATCATCTGCCTCTCGATCACCGTCGTCGTTGTCGTCGTCATCATTGGCGTGGTCATCGCCACCGGCTAGGCCAGCCTCCGAGTTCCACCCTCTCCCCCCACGGCGGGGCTGGGGCCTGCGGTAAGCACCGGGGCACGCTCGCCTCTCCGGACCGCAGGGGCGCGGGGCTGGCTGGGCCGGCTCCTTTATAACCTCGGCTGGATTGTGCCTTGCAGGACTCGCCAGCACAGAACCACTGCCCCCTGCTGGGAGCCTCCTGCACTGATGGCCAGAGCCAGACCCAGACCCGGGTTCAAGGCCTGATCTTTAAGCACAAACCGGTGTCTGGCCAGCCCCAGCCCCTGCCATCCAGGACGGTTCCTATGGACTCCACGTGTCTCTTGCCTTCGGGGTGGGGTGAGATCCTCCCCGAAGAGCCTCCGGTTTTCAGAGGCCTGTGAATTTGTGGTATTGCTGTCCGGTGGGTTGTGCTCCCTGTCGCTTCCTGGGGCTCCGCCCCTCCTTTTCGGGCCACTTCCTCTTTTGGGACCTGCCACATGGCATGGCAGAGCCCCTCACACCAGCATTAACTTCACGCGCTGAGCAAGAGCGCTTCTGGTTGGCTTGCGCCTTCCTGGCCACGCCCACTTCCTGCCTCGCCCGCCTTCCTGCCGGTATCTCCTTCCTGTCCGGGGGAAACTGGCTTCCCATAGGCCCCGCCCTCAGCTTTTACTTCCTGTTTCGGTAATGACAACTTCCTTTCTGTGTGCTGGCCCCGCCCCGCTCTCCAGCTCAGCCGTTTCCTGTCTCGTTTCTTACCGCTTCCTGGGTGCCTGCTTCCTTCCCCTGCTGTTCTCCGTCGGGCGGGGGCTCTGTGCCCCAGGGAGGGTATCGGGGGGGTTGCTGTGTCTTGGGGAGGTACCACGGTGGATCCCCGCTATGGCCTTCATAGAGGGGTGGGGGGGTCACGCTCTGGTCACACTGCAGTGAGGTAAGTGCCAAAACAGCAGGGTGGCTTCTCTGGGGTCGGGCACCCTGCCCCCTCCCCCGTGAGCCAGGACTCCCGGGTTCCGTCCCCAGCCCTGCGGGGGCAGCCGCCTCCCCATGTCTCTTGTGCCTTCACCCCCCGGGGTTCAGTGTTAACCTCCCATTCGAGTGCTGCTCCCACCTCAACGGCCCCCTTCTGTCTCCAGGCGTGGTAGGGGGATGCCCTCCCACACGGCCCGGCTCTGGGCGTGGACCCTCCCCACCACTATCAGCCTGCTGAGCTGGGCAGGCCAGCTGTCTCTTTGAGTCTCCTGCTTCCTGTGGGCTCCTCCCCCTGCCCCCTGTCCTGGCTCCTAAAGGAGGCAGCAGCTGGGGGGTACCTGTATCCTTGTCGGTGTCTGGCCACTTCCTTGGCAGCCTAACACCCCCATCACTCCCAGCCTTAGCATGGGCCTTGCACTGCCTGTATTATACCCTCTGGGGGCTCCTCACCACCCGCTCTTGTCTGCCCCTCTCTTCCCTGGCCCACAGCAGCCTCTGGAGCCCCCTCCCTAGCTGCACAGGTGGGGGGTGACCCTGCCCCTCCAGTGCCCCACTACCAGGCTGGGTCTGACTGTCTGTGGCCTCAGCCAGATTGGAGCTGTCCCCTTTAACTCGGCCGAGGGTCAGGACTCCTGGGTTCTCTCCCTGGCTGTGGGAGGGGAGTGGGATCTGGTGGTTAGAGCAGGCGGGACTGGGAGCCCAGGACTCCTGGGTTCTCCCCCTGGCTGGGGAGGGGAGTGGGGTCTAATGGTTAGAGCAGGGAGGTGCTGCTGGGTTCTTGTCGCAGCTGTTGGTTTTTAATTCTTAACCTCAGCGGTGCCCTGTGGCGTGATGGTTCCTGGTTGCCTTGGTGATTGAATGTGGCCTGACTTGTATTTTGTAATAAAACTGATAATAAAGAAATGAAGCACTTTTAAAGCTGTCCCCTGGGGCGGGCGTTTGAGCCTCATGTGCGAAAATTCTTCCCAGCTGCCCCGCCCCAGAAGCAGCTGCATTGGAGTGCCTGGCACGCATGCCTGGTGCGGTGTTGCTGTTCGGCTGTTCCCCAGCTGCCTCTCCCTAGAGGTGGCTGCATCTGAGCGCTGGGTGAGCGCTCCTGGGTCACAGGTCCCTGAAGTGACGTGACCGTGTCTGGTGTTCGGCACGTCTGTGTTACAATAACTACCAGCAGGGGGCGGGGCTTCTGCATCCCTCTCCAGTCCCCCAAGCAGCTTGTTTCATGTCAGTTCCTTCTGCAAATCATGCAACATGAGACCTGGAAGGGACCTCGAGAGGTCATTGCGTCCACTCTCCTGCCCTCAGGGCAAGGCCAGGCACTGTATAGACCATCCCCAATAGGTGTCTGTCCACCCTGCTCTTAAATATCTCCACTGATGGAGATTTCACAGCCTCCCCTGGCAATTTATTCCAGGGTTCAGCCACCCTGATAGCAAGATTTTCCTAATGTCCAACCTAACCCTCCCTTGCTGCCGCTTAAGCCCATTTCTCCTTGTCCGGTCCAAAGAGCCAGGGACCCTGGGATTGCAACTGGAACAGGGCAGAATTTCACCCAGAAATGCTGAATCCAGGAGAAAGGGGAAATCGTGTGAGTTTGCGTCAACTTCAGAAAATGGGGTCTGACTCCCCCTGCCATGGGGGAAGCAATTTGAAACATTCGAACACTTCACGTCCTGTCAAAATCTCCTATTTTAGTTTGAAAAACCCCTCAAAACATTTTATGTATTTTGTGTGTCTCTCTCTCTCTGGCCATGTCTACACTGGCCCCAAACTTCGCAATGGCCATTTTGAAGTTTACTAATGAAGCGCTGAAATGCATATTCAGTGCCTCATTAGCACGCGGGCGGCTGCAGCACTTCAAAATTGACATGCCTCACCTCCGCTGCGCGGCCCGTCCTGACGGGGCTCCTTTTCGAAAGGACCCCACCTACTTCAGAGTCCCCTTGTTCCCATCAGCTCATAGGAATAAGGGGACTTCGAAGTAGTCGGGGTTCTAAGTCCCCTTATTCCTATGAGCTGATGGGAACAAGGGGACTCTGAAGTAGGTGGGGTCCTTTCGAAAAGGAGCCCTGTCAGGACGAGCCGTGCGGCGGTGAGGTGCGTCTATTGAAGTGCCGCGGCTGCCCGCATGCTAATGAAGCGCTGAATATGCATTTCAGCGTTTCATTAGTAAACTTCAAAATGGCCATTTGCGTGGCCATTTCGAAGTTTGGGGCTAGTGTAGACGTAGCCTCTCTCTCTCTCTCTCTCACTTTGCCACCACTTCACTTTTTGGTTAAGCCAATGTGAATTCCCCCACTGAGTTTTCGGCATGTCTTCAGGCAGTCTGTGTGTGGAGGGCTGGTGCAGTGAAGGACTGGGGGCTAGACTGGATCGTAAAGAACGTGATGTGGTTGTGGTACAGGCTGATGGCGGGAGGCGCGTTAGCAGGAGTGTCGTAAGGAAGACACGGGAGGTCGTTATCCTGTTCTCGTCGGCACTTGTGAGCCTTCAGGCCGAGAACTGTCCTCGGGTGCAGGCCCCGCGCTTTGGGGAAGGAAGGGACGTAATGTAGAGAGACCAGACGCGAACGGGCAACCAACCAACCGCAAAAGGTTTAGAAGCCTGAGCTGGGAGGAAATGCCGAAGTCCAGGGTAGGGTCTGTCTTGGGAACAGCCCTTAGAGACGGTCAGGGCTGTTAGAGGACGGGGTGCAGCTCTCTGCCCACAGACGGCTGGATGAGACGTAAAGGGCTGAATCTCCAGCCAGGTTTAAGTTACAGCCCCTGTTCTTAGCAGAGATTCAGGGGCTGCCCAGCTGGTGGTAGAGCGCCCACAGCTTTGGGGGGGAGGGGTGGTGTGTGTGTGGGGTGCGCATCTGTTCACACCTTGGTGCATGTAACAAAATACATTCCGCCTGTGGATGGGAACAGTGGAAGGCTCACTGGCTATCGCGGGGAAGCCTGGGATTAGTGCAACCATCACCCCTTCCCTGCAGTTGCTCTGCCGGGCCCTGGCTGCGCCCTGCTAGCCTGGGTGAGGCTTTACGACCCTGCTGGAGCACTCACCCCATGGAGACGGACGCCTGGTCTGAAGCAGGAGCTCAGGGCAAGTTCCGCAGGCAGCGTTTCCTCTGGGGCTGTGTGATGGAGTAGGGGTACCTGTGTGTATGTGAGTGACTCACAGAGGGTGTGGGGCTCCTGCTGAGGGTAACCTTGATGACCAGGTAACACCTTTGTACTGCAGACAAAGGAGGAGGTGGAGCCTGAGGGGTTTGAATTGAAACTGGGAGTTGGGAAGCAGGGAGTCTGGGCTGAGAGAGAGAGAGAGACAAAGGAGGGGGCAAGGCCCCAGCTCTGGGGGGGGCCCTCGGGGCCTCCTCTCCCCAACATGGATTGGACTGGCTGTCTCTGCCTGCTGTACTGACTCCTCTGTATGATGCTGTGTGCTGTCGGCTAATAAACCTGCTGTTTTCCTGCTGAGTGAGAGACTCTCCTGCCTGCGGACAGGGTGCAGAGCTTGGGGGACCCCAGAACCCCATCACAGGCCGACAAGCACCCCAGGAGCCGCAGACGTCCTCTGACCAGGAAGCAAGGGGCCAGAGCAGTGAGAGCTGGAATAGAATTTAGCAGATCCCAAGTGGCCCAGGTGCTGGCAGCAGCCGCTCGCTCTCTTTCCCCCTCAGCGAGCCTCCCCCATTGCTCCTCCTTCAGCTGCAATTAAGTCACGGGTCCTGATCCCTCATTTTGCCTGGCTTCTACTGCGACCGCTGGGCCTGAGCCAGCTGGGCCTTGTCTCCTTTCCCAGGCCTGGCTGGGCCATGACAGACAGGGCTGGTGTGGAGGAAGGGAGTACAGTAAACCCTCGAGTTATGGAGGGGCTGGGTTTCTGCAGCCTCGTGTCGCTTTCATTTTTGTGCTGCTGCTTGTTTCTTGGCTCCCCGGGCTTGCAGGAGCTGGGAAACTGGTGCGCTGGTCAGTTTCCTGGCTGCCAGAGTGGCAGGGAGCTGAGAACCAGGGAACAGCTTGGATCCCAGCTCCCCTCCTCTTGCAGAGCTGGACAACTGATCAGGGCAGCAGCCTTGGTCAGTGTCCTGGCTCCAGCCAGTGGCGGGGAGGCGGGAACCAGGGGTAGCCTGGTTCCCAGCTCCCTGCCACTCCAGGGACTGGGAAGCTGCTCCTGTCGGGGCAGCAAGCGTCAAGCGGCTGCCCTGACAGGGATGTTAGCCTGGCCGGCGGCTGCTGCCCCTGACAGAAGTGCTTTCCTGCTCCTGTCCGGGTTGGCCGTTGCGTTAACCCAAGACACACACACTGTGGTTGCGTATATCTCGAGGGTTTACTGTAAGGAAAATTGTTTACTTGTTCCCGCAACACACCCATTGGCGTCATCCAATGAAATGAGGAGGCACCCGGGTTGAGACCAATAAAAGGAAGTGTTTCTTCGCTCAAAGCACAGTCGACCTGTGGAACTCCCTGCCAGAGGAGGTTGTGAAGATCAGGGCTTTAGTAGGGTTGAGAGAAGAGCTAGATAAATCCATGGAGGTTAGGGCCATCGCTGGCTGGGAGCCAGGATGGGTGGGGTGGTGGCCCTCGTTTCTGTTTGTCAGAGGCTGGAAATGGGTGACAGAGGGTAGATCACTTAATGGCTTGTTCTGTTCACTCCCTCTGGGACATCTGGCTTTGGCCTCTGCCTGAAGACAGGATCCTGGGCTACATTGACCTTTCATAGAATCCTGGGGCTGGTCGTGACCTCAGGAGGTCATCGAGTCCAGCCCCCTGCCCACAGCAGGACCAACCCCAAGTAAGTCATCCCAGCCAGGGCTTTGTCAAACCTGGATTTAAAAACTTCTGAGGATGGAGATTCCACCACCTCTCTAGGCAACACATTCCAGTGCTTCACCACCCGCCTGGGGAAACTGTCCTTCCTAGCATCCAACCTACACCTCTCCCACTGCCACTTGAGACCATTGCTCCTTGTTCTGCCATCACTACTGAGAACGGCCTCTCGCCAGCTTCCTTCGAACCCCTGTTCAGGAGGTTGAAGGCTGCTGTCCAATCCCCCCTCACTCTACTCTTCTGCTAACTAAAATAAGCCCAAATCCCTCAGCCTCTCCTCGTAGGTTGTGCTCCATCCTCCAAATCATTTTGGTTTACCATGTGTTTTCTGAAGGAATGAAAGGGGAGGGATCACTGGATGATTCCCTGTCCTGGTCTTCCTCTGAGGTGCCTGGCATTGGCTGCTGTCTGGGGACAGGGAGGTGGTCCCGTGAGGAGGCACTGGGGGGTGCCAGTGTACGCCGAGAACTGGGCTGGCTTTGTTCAAAATTCCCTTCAATTCTTTGCAAGTTGGGGGTGGGGGGGATTTGGAGGCATGTTTATTGGGGGTCTCATCCTTGGGCTTTTCTGTGCAAGGGGAACACGCGGTGCTAGTGTAGACACCCATCCTCGCAACGTGAGAGGTCTGCCATCCCCTTCAGTGCAGAAAACATCCCCACATTTGGAGACTTTCTGGCCCACTTGTGTGTCGCCCACTACACGCATGTTGTGTATTCCGCAGCAGGCTATGCTACAGCACAAGAATGTGCCATGTTGCAGTAATGGTGCCCCCAGTGGCTGGTGAAATAACAACTCAGGACACCAGCAACGAGGAGCTTAATTGCTTTACGGCACTACTTCACCCTGGAGGCGGCAAAACTCGCATTCCTGAACCCAACAGTAAAGTTTGAATAGGCAAATCCCTGCCCACCCTTGGAGATGGGCCAGGCTTGTGGAGCAGGGTAGGGCCACTTGATTTTCTTGAGAGTCTTGGAAAGAGTGTGGGGAGGGGCTGGGAACCCGTGTGTCTGGGTTCCATCCCCAGTGAAGGGAAAGGAGTGGGGGCGAGTGGTCAGAGTGGAGGCGGAGGGGCTGGGAGACAGGACTCCTGGGTACGTCCCCGGCTTTGGAAGGAGAGTGGAGGCTGGTGGTTAGAGCAGGGGAGCTGGGAGCCAGGACTCCTGCATTCTGCCCTCAGAGCTGGAAGGGGAGTGGGGGCTAGTGGTTAGAGCAGGGGGGAACCAGGACACCTGCGTTCTACCCCCTTAGCCTCTGACTGGCACGTACTCTTGGCGGCTGTCCCGGCCCAGGTTGGGCCCGCAGTCCAGCGCGTAGGAATACGTCACGAGGCTGGGGGAGATGAGGCAGGTATGTGTGACGTTCCTGCCTACCTTGAAGAGGGTGCGGCAGGTGGCCAGCAGGACATCAAAAAAGCGCCATGAGTCTTTGTCCCACACCTCCACCTTCAGTACGGGCTTCACCGGCAGCGGCACCGCCCAGAAGTCCAGGTCCTCGAACCACATAGGATTGTCCTTGGTGTAGCCTGCCTGCCGCTGCCTGTCTTGGACAAATACCTTCAGGTAGATGTTGCTGGCGGTCACAGCGTCCCCCTTCAGGTCTTTGCCTGACAGGGTGTGGACCTTCAGCTGGGCCAGGCCCCGCTGGAGCAAGCAGCACCTGGAGTTGGTGAGGGGGTCGCCGGAGCAGTGGTATTTGCAGGGGTCCAAGGGGTCGGCCCTTCCACCCTATGGGCAGCTCTGAGGACACTCCTGTGCCCTCGCTCAGCCACGTACTCCTTCACAGCCTGCCTCAGCGCCTGCCGCCTGGGGTTGGCCGACCCCGCCAAGGTGTGGATGGGCATTGGGCATAGGAGCCCAGACTGGGACTGGCTTTGAGGCTCTCCATCCAGGCCGAGAGCGCCCTGGGGTCTTGCTGGGTGGTGTGGCGCAGGTTGGCACGGCCATGGCCCTGTCACCTCGGCACGGTCATCCGTGGATGGTGCCTGGGAGCTCCAGCTGTCCTGGCTGCTCTGCTGATGCGCGTGGGAGTGAGAGGGGCTGTGGACCAAGCCCAGGTCCTGCAGGAACCGTGTGCCCAGGTGCTCCTTGATTTTGGCAGTTGTCAGCCCATCGAGCACCGCCCGGCAGGTGGGGATGGCTGTCAGCCGCCGCACGCGGCCGCCCAGCGCTGCCTGGCTGACGCGGTGTGTGCTGTACGTCCCCAGGAAGGGCCGGTGTGTGGCCAGGTCACATCTGGCAGGGAGGCTGCTGAGGGCTTCAAAGAAGTTGGGTGTCAGAGGCGTCCTGGGGGGACCCGCAGCCTGGTGGGGGAAAGAGAGATGAGTTAGAAGCCAACCAGAGACCCCTGGTGCCTTTTCCCAGCACAAACTGGCCCCACTTCCCCGGTGCCCACAAAATGGCTAATCTGGGGGGATGGGGTTCAGTAGGAAGGAGCATCAGTCAGTGATGCAACATTTATCCAGTGCAGCCCCTGGGGGCGCTGTGCTGCAGGGAGGGGCAGGGTCCAGCAGGTGGCGCTGTGCTGTGGGAGGGGGGGGCAGCAGGGGGCGCTGTGCTGCAGGGAGGGGGCAGGGCCCAGCAGGGGGCGCTGTGCTGCAGGGAGGGGCAGGGCCCAGCAGGGGGAGCTGTGCTGCAGGGGGCAGGGCAGGGCAGGGCAGGGCCCAGCAGGAGGCGCTCTGGTGCAGGGGGCAGGGCAGGGCCCAGCAGGGGGCGCTGTGCTGCGGGGGACGGGGGGACCCAGCAGGGGGAGCTGTGCTGCAGGGGGCAGGGCAGGGCAGGGCCCAGCAGGAGGCGCTCTGGTGCAGGGGGCAGGGCAGGGCCCAGCAGGGGGCGCTGTGCTGCGGGGGGACGGGGGGACCCAGCAGGGGGCGCTGTGCTGCAGGGGGCAGGGCAGGGCAGGGCCCAGCAGGGGGCGCTGTGCTGCAGGGAGGGCAGGGCCCAGCAGGGGGCGCTCTGGTGCAGGGGGCAGGGCAGGGCCCAGCAGGGGGCGCTGTGCTGCAGGGGGAGGCAGGGCCCATCAGGGGGCGCTGTGCTGCAGGGTGGGCAGGGCCCAGCAGGGGGCGCTGCAGGTGATTCTCACGTGTAATACACCCAGGAGAACTCATGGAGCACAAACGTACTTGTCCTGCTGCTCCTTCTCATCGGTGGCGAGCCGGGGTCGGGTGCCCTGCAAGGCCCGGCCATGGGACTCCTCAGGGAGCTCCAGCTCTGTCTTCCAGTCGTTGCACTGCCCGGGCCATGCCCATGGCTGACTCCTCCACTGAGCTGCTGATGTCCTGGTTGCACAAGACGTTCACCCTCCAGTCCGCGATGGCCGGGGCACCTTCTGCACCTGCCCCCCCCCGCAGCAGGTTCCAGCCCAAGGGGCAGGTGCCACCTGGATTGTGCCACAGACTGGTGTCCGTAAGGTGGGCCCTGCTCCTGCCCAGCGTGGTGATGTCAATGCCCTCCCGGGCCAGGTGGTGCCCAGACGCAGAGGCTGTGACCGTGTTGCACTCCTCAGCCGTGCCAGTGTAGCAGAAGGGGGAAACCCCCGGGGAAGAGGAAGAGAAGAGGGATGAAGGCTCTAGATTTGGGCATGGTGGTGTCATGGCTGCACCCGTTCCGCAGGAGCTGGGTTCAGTCTCTGGGCCACCCTAGAGGGAGAATCACAGCGACAGCCTTCCTGAATGACCGTCTAGTGGCAGGCAGTTCCCCAGGCACAACCAGACACCTCCCGGCTCCTCTCACCCTCCCTGCATCGGAGAGGAGAGATGGCCAAGTGCCTGTGCTATAGCCAGCCCAGCCCTTGCTCTCCGAACCTAAGGGCGAATTGCCACTGGATTGCGCAGTACAGGGGCCATGACACACACAAGCTGGCGGTTTTGATTCGATCCTCTAGGACAGCGGTTTTCAACCAGTGTGCCCTGGCTGGGAAATTTCACCGGTTTCTCCCTTTGCAGAGCCACAACGGGGGGAAACAGACGACCCTGAGCAAGGCTACCTGAGTCCCACTGCTGCAGGGTTGGTCAGTTTCCCCCCATGGTGGCTGTCTGCAGAACCCCCGAGAGGAGCCGAGGAGCAGGTGGGGACCCCGTTCCCACTCCCGGCAGCAAGGCACGCAGGAGCTGGCGGGAGGGGAGCTGCTTTCAGTGGTCACTCAACATCCCCAGCGGGGCCTGGTGATCTCCGTTCGCCTTGCTGCCCGACTTGCAAAGCTCTCCGGTACGGCCGTACTCACAGTACGTGTCAGTAAGTGGGGGGGTCGGGGAGCTGAAGGATGGAGGGGGTGAGTGGGTGTCTCAGTGATGGGTCGGGCAGCGCTGCTCTGGGGTGGCTGGGTTCCTGGAGGGTGCAGGCACATAGGTCTGTAGTTCTCCTTCCAACCAATAGAGGGTGCTGCAGGCCCTCCCCTCTGCTAGCCCTGCCCCAAGCTGCACCTCCCCCTGCCCTTTGCCGAATTTGAACCCCTGCCCCAGCTGCAGCCGCTGGGGTGCCCTGGCTGAAGCAGGCACAGCCCCTGTCCCTCCTGCAGGAGGTGAGAGAAGAGATGGCTCATGAGTGTCCTCAGTTCCCTTCTTGTCCTACTTCCTATTTGCTGTATGTGCCGGGATCTTTTGCCTGGCACTGAGATGCAGCCAGCTCTGGGGCGGCGCCGCTGGGAAACAGCCAGACAATGACACTGCCCAGGGATAGCTCAGGCGGTGCTGAGATGCAGCCAGCTCTGGGGCGGGGCAGGGAGGGGGACAGGCAGACAGCAGTGGGGAGCCCCAGCATGGGCACAGGGGCACAGTGATGCCCCCCACCTTCACAAAGTCCTGACCCCAAGCCTAGTTCTGAGCCCCCAGCGTACTCGCCAGGCTCTCCTGCCCCTGCCTGCAGCAAAGTGCAGGGCTCCTGTCTGCTGACCAGGGCCAGTTCCCTGCTCACTCCCTTGGCCTTCAGCTCCCAGCACTGTGTGACTCCCATCCGGGGCTGCCCGCTGGCCCTCGGCATTCCCAGGGGCTGTCCCAGTGCAGGTGCCAGCTGGACCGGAGCACAGGGAATGGAGCTCTCCGGGCATGTGCACTGGGGTGCGGGGGGGGGGGGCAGGAAGAGCGACCTCCATCCTGCCCTGCAGCAAAGTCCCTCGCTAATGACCCAAGTGCGTAGAGCTGCCCTTGCAAGAGGGGGCGCTGGCTGTGGGGAAGGGCCCCATGTGGATCCCATTGGAAAGCTGGAGTTGGGTTAGTGCTCAGAGCAGCGGGGTGAGAGCCAGGACTCCTGGGTTCTCTCCTTGGCTCCAGGAGTAGAATGGTGCCTAGGGGTTACAGTGGGGGGGAGGGGTGAGAACCAGGACTCCTGGGTTCTTTCCTTGGCTGTAGGAGTGGAGTGGGATCTGCTGGGCTAGAAAGGGGCAGGGGGATGCAGGAGTTAATCACTAGCTGGCTAATTAGCCGCCCAGGTTCACAGTCTGGGGAGAAGAACTCCTGTGGCAACTTGTAGCATAAACTCTTGAAATATCCACTAGTCTCTAAGGCGCCCCAGGACTGGTTGTTCTCAAAGATACAGACTTGCCCGGCTTGGCTCTGCTACCAGTCTGGGGCCAACGCTGCCCTGGGTGCTCTCCTGTCTCGTGTGAGAGGTGCACCCTGGAACCGAGCGGCCCCCTCCCTCACGAGGCGGCGAGCCCAGGGATCGGGCCTGGGGTCCCCATCTAGCTGGGCTGTGGGGCTGTCAGATCGCTGGCCTCCTTCCTCCCCGGGGCCCGCGCCCCTGACGTGGTACCAGCTGAGATGGGCAGGCAGCTGCCTCCTGCTGCCAGTGGCTGGTGTGCTCTGGAAACCGCAGGGCTTCTTCCCAAGCCGAGATGAGCCCTCTGCTGCGCCCGTGGGCGGCCGTGCTCAGGGGCCGCAGGGAGCTCCTGGGCCCTGATCCTAGAAACAGATCCGCCTGGTTCCCCAGGTTCCCAGGTCTCCCACTCCTGCCTGGCTCTCCCGGCTGCTGGGCGAGACCCCGCTGGCCGGACGCAGGCAGGGTCTCCGCAGCGCTAACCCCCCTCGCTGGTAGGAGCCGACCCGAAAACTCTTTCGCAGCTGCAGGTTTTCTGCTTTTGAACCTCCCACTCACTCCCCTGTGTTTGTACAGGGCCGAGCACAGCGCCCTGCAGCTGGCCGCCCGCGAGGCTGGGACGCGGCTGGAGCCCCTGCCCGGCAGGTTGTGGGTCCGTAGAGCTGGGAGTCCCAGGCTGGGTGGTGCCGGGGCCTGGGTTTGTTGTTGGCTAACCAGGCAGGTGCTGCAGAAGCTGCTCGGTGCTGGTTTGGTGACGGTAATTCTCAGAGCTCCCCCCTCCCCCCGGGCGTCTGCCCCACTCTGCCATGTGCCCTGCCTGGGAATCTGGGCGGGGGAGGGTCCCTGGGGGCTCACAGGGGCCGGGAGCCAGGACTCCTGGGGTCCATTGACCCCCAAGCACCAGCTGAGGGGCTGATGATGTGGGTGCTGGGCCTGCCCAGAGGTGCGGTGCCTGTTCCTGACTCCACCCCCAGGACAGGGTGTGGGGAGGAGTAGGACGCTGGGGAGAAAATGGGGCAGCTGAGTGGCAGTGGTTAGCCCCTCCTACATCCCCCCAGCTGTGCCGAGACCTGAGCCTCCCCCCGGGTTTGTTCTGGGGGTGCCCTGAGCCCCTCTCCGCCCCCTGGGTGTGCACGCAGAATTCAGAGGGAGCCCTGCCCCAGCATGTACTGGGATCTGGGGGTTATTCACTGGGGCAGAGTAGGGGGTGAAGGCCAGTAAGGGGCACTTGGGATAGAAAAGGGGCAAAGGGGAAGCTTGGGGCTCAGAGGGGCCGGGGCTGGGGGAGACACAGGGTGACCCAGGGGCTGCCAGCTCCGCTCTGCAGCGCCTCTGTCGGGTGGGAGGTTTCCTGCCTTGCCCCTCTGCCTGGGCGCCCTCAGCCCTGCGTGGCGCCAGCCCCCGGCCCTCTCCTGCTCTGCATGGGCCGGGGGGATCCCAGCTCCCCACATGGGCTCTGCTCCCTGGGCCTTATAAATACACTCAGGTGGGGGCTGACTTCTAGTGTTCCCGGGATGCTCCGCCCCCTGTGCCACCCAGAGGCCACGCCCCCCAGTCCGGCCAGAGACATGCCCAGACTGGCCAGCTCTCCCACTGTCCCTGGGGGAGCTCAGCCCTCCCATGCCTGGGCAGACCTCCCATCTGCACCGTGCCCACGAGCTGGAGACCGATCCCCTTCCCCACCTGCTCTGCCTCCCGACCTGCAGCTCTGGCCAGCTGCGCTGCTCCCACTTCCGCCTGCTCTGCCTCCCAGCCTGGGGGAGCTGGTTGCTGTCCCCGGGTGGCCAGAGCTCTGCTATCCCTGGCTGGCCCAGAACTCTGCTGTCCCCAGGGCTGGGGGAGCTGGCTGCCATCCCTGGCTGCCCCCGAGCTCCACCGTCCCTGGCTGGCCCAGAGCTTCACCTTCCCCAGAGCTAAGGGATCCTGCTGCCGTCCCTGGCTGGCATGGTGCCCTGTGGTACGTGGTGTGTGGAGTCCAGCTCCCAGTGCTGGAGGAGTCACCACCGAGACTGCCATCGTGGCACCAAAGTGGGTGAACTAAGAGCAGCCGTCACCTCCTGTGCCCGCCGCCTGCAATCCCCCACCCACCCCAGCTCTGCCCCCCTCCAAGGCCCCCAGTGCCGCTCCGTCGTCATACCCCATCAGCCGAGCGCTTGGGACCGGGCATGGCTGGTGGGCAGGGGTCCCTCACTGGGGTTGGTGTGTGATCCTCCCGGAGGGGACGAAACAGACCGACCTTTCCCATTGGCTGGGAATCTGAATGCTCCCGCTGCCCTACGCTTGCACCGACTCCTGTACAAAGTGGGCCAAGTGCGGTGTCTGCAGGAAGCTGATTTCCTGCTTCTGTTCGGCCCACTCGTCTGCATGTGTCCGTTTTGCACTCGAGTGTGTGACCGCTGGTTGCGTGTCTGTGTTCAAGTATCCACCCCTGGAGTGATGGCCACAGGCCACCGAGCTGGCATGTCTGGGAGAGGCTGCGCGAGTTGATCGCCCCGTCGGAGAACGTTCAATGAGCAGCGGAGCCTGGGAGGGACCGACTGCACGGATGGGCCTTCCTGGCAGAGCTTCCAACTGGAACACGGGGCTGTGGCGTCCGCCTCAAAGGGACGGAGCCGTGGCTGGACAGCTGACTTGCTCTTGTGACGAATAACAAGCACTCCTGTAGCACCTCAGAGACCAGCCCATTTATTAGGCCATGAGCTTCCGCCGGTAAAACTTCCTCAGATGACTGGAGCAGAAAAAAACCTAGAACCTGGGGTTTGTAGAGCAGGTGGGGGCAGAGGAGAAGGGGCTGTTTGTCACTCATCTCTCAGCGGCCACTCGATAAGGAGCAGGACGGCCTCATGCCACCTGCCCATGTGCGAGTCCATGGGTGGCTGAGCACCAGGAGCCGCGGGCCTTAGCACAGCCAGGGCAGGTGGTGGGCGCTGTTGGAAGGGTGTGGAGCAGTTTTTGAGGCTCTTTTCTCCTTCTCCACCTCTCCTTGTCTCCGCTGCTGCAGGGCCTCTCAGATTGCACCAACCCCTCCTAGATCTCCACTCTCCTCGGGGGAAGAGCTTGGGCAAGGTTCTCCCACAGGTGGACATGGACAGTGCACTTCTCCATGTGTGCCTCCAGCGCGTCCTTCTATCACATCCGCTGGCCCCCAAGGCGCCACTGTCCTTCCTCCAACTTGGAAACAATCTGTTTGGGGAGGGGCTGATTCGACATCTGAACCATGGGACCAGTCCAGTGAAGTCGTCGGTGAATGACAATGGCTTCAATGCTGGTCACGTTGGACTCTTCCAAGACGCTCGTGTTCGTGCCCCTGTCCTCCCCAGAGGTATTTAGGAGTCTCCTGAGGCAGCGTTGATGATATTGTTCAAGTGCCTTCAAATGTCACTTCTATGTTGTCCAGGTGTCACATGCGTACGGTAGTGTTGGAACAACCACTGCGCGGTGTACAAGGAGCTTTGTCTTGGGAGAGATGTTCTGGCTCTCAAAGACTCTTTGTCTCAGCCAGGCGAAACCAAAGCTTGCACGGCTCAGGCGATGCTGCATTTCTGCATCAATGTTGACTTTAGTGGAAAGATGACTTCCAAGGCATGGGAAGTGCTCCACATCTTCCAGCAGTTCTCCATTGACTTCAATAGAAGGTCCATGAGATTGTCCTGTCGGCGAGGGTTGGTGAACCACCTTGGACTTCTTGCTGTTCAGTGTGAGGCCAAGATTCTCGTGTACTTCTGCAAAGGCACTTAAGATAGGCTGAAGGGCTATGGGAGAAAGAGCAGCAACCATGTAGGAACAGTTGATGAAGCAAATTAAGTTGGATGTGTCCCATTCCTGTGACTATCAAAGGTGAGGAAATTGCCCTCATAATGCAGAAGATAGCTGAGCCCTCTGTTAAGGCCACCTTGCTACTGAGGAAAGGAGACTTCCATGTCTCACTCCTCAGCACCTACAGGGTCTTAGCGAAGGCCATCTTGTGTGAGGAGTCTGCACTGGCAGACGTGGTCCTTCCTGGTCAGACCTGCACTGTCCCAGGCCGTTCCACCTTTGACAACCTTTATGTGGTCCAGGATTTCCTTAATCTCAAGTTTAGGGATGGTCTGTCGTTCACCGTCCTGTAGGAGAAGGCGTTCGACAGGGTGGACTGTGAGTATCTCCTGACGGCTGGGTGAGCATTCGGCTTCCTGCCTGATGGTTCAGACAAAATATCACTTTTTGCCACTTTTGGCCGACCATTTTCTTGTGTGCTCGTGTTCCTCAGCGTTTCTACGGTGTAAGGGCCCAACAACATAGATGGGAGTGACGTCTCTGGAGGACGCACTGCCTTACTGGGCAGCGCAGCCAGAGCCTGTGGTCCTGGCTGCCTGTCCAGAGACAGCAAACACCCGCCTGCAGACTAACCAGCCCAGGGGCAAGCTTGGGGAGGGCAGCTCTGCCTCCTGGAAGGGGTGAGGCTGGGGTCAGTCAGCCTTAGTGCTGCCCACACATCAGTGTGCTTCACCCCCAGGACCTCCAAGCCCTGGGCGCAGCGTTCTGGCTGCAATTCACAGGGGCCTGAGACTCCAGGTAGCGCCACTGCTGCAGTACTGGTGGCAGCTGGGGGCTCCAGATCCCTCTGAATCTCTGGGCCGAGGTGTAATTTTCCCCTCGTCTCCCCCTGCTGCTGGGCCTGAGTGTCCCTAAAGATGGTTACATTCAGTGTCCTATTGGCTCTGGTTTCTAGACCATACCAAGCAAACCCGCCTCTCAAAGTTTGGGGAAGGTGGGTGGGTACGAAGCAACCACTGCAGACGGCTCCTGGACCAGCTCAGGGGATAGCCCCCTGCGCCTTACAGCTGTGTACCGGAAACCTGTCCTCAATGGCCCGGCCGACCAAACGGGCTCTTGCCCCCTTGGCGAGCTGCTCCGGTCTGAGGCAGGTATTGCCGCTTGCACGTGGGGGTTGTGTTGGCCTTTAGCCTCCAATACGCAACTAACTTCAAATGCCAAACTGGCATCTGCTGATGGGCAGCACAGGCAGAACCAGTGACGTGTCGGTTCTTGCTGGATGCCCCACTTGGCCCACTTGGCACCAGAGCTGGGGCCGGCTTAGAAAGTGGGAGCAACAATGTTTTGTTGTGGTTTTCATCATTTTAAAAATACTGCAATGTCCCCCCCGCACCTGCAGCTCAGCACCGCCAGCTGGGCCCCACCCTCCCCCTGCAGCACAGCGCCCCTGCTGGGCCCCACCCTCCCCCTGCAGCACAGCGCCCTCTGCTGGGCTCCCACCCTCCCCCTGCAGCACAGCGCCCCCTGCTGGGCTCCCACCCTCCCCCTGCAGCACAGCGCCCCCTGCTGGGCTCCCACCCTCCCCCTGCAGCACAGCGCCCCTGCTGGGCTCCCACCCTCCTCTGTGCAGCTCAGCACCCCCTGCTGGGCCCCGCAGCACAGCGCCCTCTGCTGGGTCCTTCCCCTCCCCCTGCAGCACAGCGCCCTCTGCTGGGTCCTGCCCCTCCCCCTGCAGCACAGCGCCCTCTGCTGGGTCCCACCCTCCCCCTGCAGCACAGCGCCCCCTGCTGGGCTCCCACCCTCCCCCTGCAGCACAGCGCCCCTGCTGGGCTCCCACCCTCCTCTGTGCAGCTCAGCACCCCCTGCTGGGCCCCGCAGCACAGCGCCCTCTGCTGGGTCCTTCCCCTCCCCCTGCAGCACAGCGCCCCCTGCTGGGCCCTGCCCTTCCCCAAAGCACAGCACCCCCTGCTGGGTCCTGCCCCTCCCCCTGCAGCACAGCGCCCCCTGCTGAACCCTGCCCCCTCTCTGCAGCACAGCGCCCCCTGCTGAACCCTGCCCGCTCCCTGCAGCACAGCGCCCCCTGCTGGGCCCCACCCCCCACAGCACAGCACCCCCATGTGGTGGAGCGTGGTGGGGTCGGGCGAGCGCAGGCGGGAGGCGCTGGGGCAGGCTGTGAAGGAGATCGTGGCTGAGCGAGGGTGGAGGAGGTGCCTGCGGAGCTGCCCGCCAGGCGGCTGCACTGACTCCTGCCAACGCCTCTGCTCCGGAAACCCCCCCCACCTCCCCGTGCTGCTCGCTCCCGCGGGGCCCAGACCGGCTGCAGGTTCGCGTGCCAGGGTGGGACCCCACAGCCGCCAGTGGTCTCCCTACCAGGGTCTGCTGACACCAGCAGCTGCGGACGTGCTGGGCTGATAACAACCATTCCCCAGGGGTCAAAGGCCTGGACTTTGGGCTGGTGATGGTGCAGTGTAAAGGGGGCGGGGGCAGCAACCCCTTGGGGCGGGACCCGCTAAGCGTGCCCAACACCAGCTTTCAGGCCAGCAAGAAGGTCATGTGCGCCTCTTCTGCCTCCCCCAGCCACAGGCTCTGCTCTGACTCCCAGGGATGCCAGAGCAACCTGGGGGAGCAGGACGAGAACCCAGGAGTCCTGGCGCCCAGCCCCTTTGCTCTAACCACTGGTCCCCGCTCCCTTCCCAGAGCTGGGGGGTATCAAACTCAGAACTCCTGGTTCCTAGGCCTGCCCCCACGTGCTAACCCCCGGCGTGCACCGCGCCCTGAGTTGAGCCTTTGCTGGCCTCCCACGAGAAAAGGACGTAACCACGCCATTCGGCACCAGCCCCGCACACCTACGAGGGCGAGGCTGGGGGCGTTTCTGAGTCTGCTGGTGGGTTCAGTGTGTCTAACTCAGTGGTTCCCAAACTTTTCAGCATCACGCACCTG
The DNA here is from genome assembly GCF_033958435.1 of Carettochelys insculpta. Taxonomy (NCBI): domain Eukaryota; kingdom Metazoa; phylum Chordata; order Testudines; family Carettochelyidae; genus Carettochelys; species Carettochelys insculpta. Next base: position 124,837,075 of record NC_134142.1, on the reverse strand, counting down.
TCCCGCCTTCTTTACCATCAGCCAACCCTGCCCCGGACAAAAAATTCAACTGGTCATTTAGAATAAACACAAACTCTTCACATTGAAATGGTCTTTAAAGTTAAGACTGAGCTCACAGAGTTTGTGTTGGCCCCAAAATTTAGTGAAAATGGAATTTAACATCAGAAACAGCAGAAACAAATGAATTTCAGGTGAAAGATAAAGCCGCATTTGCTTCACAAGCTGGGAAGTCCTAGGGGATTGGCTAGGGACCTTCCGGGCTAACGGCACAGGCCCACCATGTGGGTGCCTGATGCAGCCCAACCTGGGCAGCTGCCTGAGCCCTGTGCTGCTGGGACCACCTGCCCGCCTGAGCCACCTGCCTGAGTCCCACACTGCTGGGACCACCCGTTCGAGCCTCCTGTCTGAGGCCACGCACCTGTCCACCCGCCTGAGTCCCACACTGATGGCTCAAGCCCCTGTATCCCAGACCCAGCTGCCTGAGCTGCCCTCCTGAGCTGTTGGCCAACAACCCCAGCCGCCTGTGAGTCACCCACCTGAGCCCCTCCCCTCCCCCAATGCCAGGCACTGCCAGCCCCCTTGTCTCACCCCATCCTCCTCCCTCCCCCCACCCACACTCCCTCCCCTTTGCAGGAGGCAGCCAGCCCCATGTGGGCCTTCCCTGGCTGCCAGCTCCTCACAGCGGCTGCGCCGGGTAGCCCACATGAAATGGCCAGGCTGAGAGCCGGAAGCAAAGGCCGGACCTTTCTTTGGCGGGGTGGGGGGAATGACTAGGGGGGCTGGGCCACCTCACAACCCCCCCAGAATTGCTTCCTGCCGGCACACCTGGCAGTTTGGTCAAACGTGGTCTAACTGGTGCTGCCCCATGACACCACGGCACCAGGATTGGCCAGCTCGCCCTCACGCCCAGGCCAGGGGGTGAGAGTCGGGGTGGGGGCGGGGGTGGGGCTCAGGGGAGCGGGTCCCATCCCTTGTGAGACTTTTCTCTTCCTCAGCTGCCAGTGGTTTTTCTCCCCACTTCTCCAGTGCTGCAGCCAAGGGTGGGGGGGAAAGTTGGGACAGGGGGCTACTTACCTGGGGTGCTGGATGACAAGATGGCAGAGTCCCAGCCCTGCTGGCTACTCCCTTAGGGGTCTCACGCTGCAGGCCAGCTGTCCCCTGTGCTCACTGCCCCCAGTGGCCACGGTCAGTACAGCATCCCTCCAAACAGCCCCTCTCTTCCCGGGTTATGGAAAACAATCCCATTCTCTGCACTTCCCACTTTCCTGGCACAGCCAAATCCCAACCTCGCTTTAAGTTAGGAGAGGAGGAAGCTGCACAGCCAATTTGCATAGTTAGTGCTTACTATTGAGGGGGAGCTCTTGAACAAATGGAGTCACAGAAGCATAAACAGATGTATGTACTCTATTATCAATCTATCTATCTATCTACCTATCCCCACACACCTCCTATATCTCTCTATCGCTCTATCTAGCTTGTTCCAGTTAAGAGCTGCCACTGGGGCTAGGGAAGTGACTTAGAGCAGCCCTCACGGGTGAAATCCAGCAGGTTCAAACGTTAAGGGTGGGCTACTGACCCCCCCAGTCTCCCCATCATGGGCACCCTTGATGAGAGGCTGAGTATCCCAGTATTGCAACATACTGGTGCGCCCTGAGAACTGTCCGAATGTGCCGGGAACTTTTGTCCATTTCCCTTCCCCGTGGCTCTTTGCAGGGCCACCCTGTGGGGGGAAACTGAGGACCCTGCACCAGCAGTGGCTGAAGCAGCAAGGCTGCCTGAGCCCCAGCTGCTGCAGGGCTGGTCAGTTTCTCTCTCTGGTGGCTCGTTGCAGAGCTGCTGCGAGGGGAAATGCCGACCCTGCAGGAGCCACTTCATGCGAGGAGGCAGCTGACATGTTGCTTCCTGGCCCGAATGGGCTGGCGGGGAGCTGGACTCCACTCCCTGCCGTGGGAAGGGGGGAGGAGGGAGGGTGGAAGCCTGTTGGAGCTGGCGTGCCGTGGAATTGTTGTCTCATTGCATTGTGCCGTGTTACTGACAGTGGGAGCCGCGGGTGTGCACCGTCTTCACACCCAGAAAGGAGGCGAATGCCATTGATCTGGGTTTTTTCGCCAATGGATGAGCATCTGGGCCAGGGCCATCCCAAGTGCAGGAGACGACTTCCCCTACACTGCCGGCTCTCTCCCTCCCCTGCTCTGGCACTGCCCCTTTACTTCCTCCCCCCCAGGCAACAAGGCGTGGGGCTTACTTGGGACCAAGGGCCCGGTGCGACAAAGGCAGTAGCGGTTGCCTCAGTTTATCCCCACCACTCACCATGCTGGTGGTGGGAACAGCAGCCTGCTCTGCCCCGCTGCACTGTGCTGCCCTCCTGGCCCCTTTACCTCACTTTGCCAAAGGTGGGGGTGCCTGAAGGGACGCCAGCTTCCCCCACTGCAGGCTGCAGGAGGCTGGTTCCTTGGCCTCACCCCTGGGACAGTTGGGGTGGCCACCGCTGGGCCCCCAAAAGCACAGGGCCCGGGGCAGCTGCCCCATTCATTCTATAGCTGGGATGGCTCCGAGCTGAGGGCTGAAGTAACCCTCTTGACCTGGGTCCTCAGAGCTGGTCCCAGTGGTTTTGTCTGCAGCTGCGGGTGGCCCTGCCTGTGAGCTTTGCTGAAGGAGGCCGGCAGGCCTGGGTCAGCAAGACCAGGTCAGAGGGGGCCCAGGGTGGCAGAGACAGGGCCTCCCTAGTGTCTGAGGCGATCAGACGACACCCCAGGGGTCCCATCCCATCCCATGTACGTGTGCTGCTCTGCTGGGGTATGTCCCACGCTCCACGTGGTCTGGGCTGCTGGTCAGACCGGGGCTGAGTCCATGCCTTGGACACTGACAGGAGGGCAAAGATCTGCCTGTGACGCAGCTGCCGTTGGCCCAGGCCCATGTGTCAGGCTTGTTCCTTCCCCCTCCTTCGTACGCCCCAGAAATTGCACATCTTTGGCTGGGGGCAGCACAGGAAGCCCAGAAGAGGTCACCAACCTGCCCCTGGTGAGCCCAGCCCCCTGCTCAGCCTGGCCGGACAGCCTCACAGGGGTCTCCCTCCCACCCTTTGCTGTGCCTTCCAGAGCCTCTCCGGCCAGCAGAGCTCACCCAGGTGCCCTGGTGCACAGGCTGTGGATGGTCCCATTGCAGCAATGACAATCCCCTATTCTGTTCCCCGTGTGCTGGGGCTGGGGTCAGCCGGGGTGAGCTGCTGACCTTCCCTGGGCTCTGCGGTGGCCCCTCCCGCCAGAGCTGCGTGGTTTCTGGGAAGGGCTGAGGCTGGGAGCCAGCGTCCCTGGAAGGTTTACTCTGAGCTTCCCAGTGGCGCTGTTTGTCTTTTCACTGTACAAAGCAAACCCGCCTATCAAAGCCCCGGGAAAGTGGGTGGAGGGGGGAAACCCTCCCCCCCAGTGAAGTCCCCTGAAACCACTGACCTCGAGGTTCAGCTGCGTTGCAGGGATAACAGAGGACCAGGCAGGAGAAGGACAGAGGGTCACAGAGCCTAACAAGGGCTTGTGAGGGGAGCACGCCGCAGACAGCCTGGACAGCGCCTACCCCCGACAAGTCCAGGGAACCAGCAGGCACTGCCGGGACATAAGGTTGGACGGAAGGACAGAAATGGGTCCCTCAGTAGCTGCACCCCTCCCTCTCCAGCTCCTTTGTTGGTGTTGCTGCTGGTAGCCTGAGACAGCTAGAATTGCAAACGCTACCAAATTTGTCAGAAGATGGGCTGGTCTGCAAGGCTGTACGCCCTCCGCCTCGATCATCGGTTCATGTGTCGTTATGACAAGGGAGTGGAGAAAAGAGAACTGTGTTGCATTTCACTATAATACAATACAGGAACAGAAAATGGGACTCCCCAGAGCACACAACATAGACTGAATAACGGCTCGGTTGTTAGCGCAATTAACCTTCGAAAGAAAACCGCAGGGTAAGGATAGTTTGGACAGCACCATGTTCTCAGGCGACAGCAGGGTTCAGGAATTAGCCTTCAGGGATGCTCCGGCCTGAAGACAGAAGCTGTCAAGTGAAGACATGATCTTCTTCCCTCTTCGTTCTTCAGCTTGTGACTTGCCGTCCTGTGTGTGGAACACCTAAAGAAAACGACCTGCTGGGATGTGTGTAGGTGTGTGTAATAATTGTCTCTAACTCGGAAATAAGATAAAGTAAATACCAAAGTAGACTGACCTACAAGGCCAAGCAAGCTTCAGACGGCTGCCCTCACTATCAGCCGGCCTCTCTCTAGCTCTCCCTGTCAGACTGGCCTAGGAGGCCCAGCAGCCTGGAGCTGTCCCCCTTAGCTACCAGCCCTGATGGGGGCCTGAGAGAGTGCCCCATAGGAAACTACCACACTGAGGGAAAAAGGCCCTGAGGGGCAGGCTCTGCCCCTTTGTACAGGCTTGTGTCTCTGGGCAGATTACAATCACTTCCCACCCTAATTTTCGCTCATTAATTTCCCTGCCTTGCCTGGGGGAAGGAGACGAGCTCGTGGCCATCTTTAAAAATGGAAACTGCACAGGGAATCCATTTTGAAACAGAACTCGACAAGGATGTCTAGTTAAAGAAATTGCACAGTGCTGTAACATTCCAGCTTAACTCTAACAGCTGCTGCGGACAGCACCCGGAGGTGGTGGGTGAGGAGATGACGCAACCCTGGGGGGCCATGGACAGGGAGTGCGTAAAGGGGACAAGAGCAACCAGGACCTTAGAAGACATTTCTGGAGGAGCGGAGAAGGGGCTGGGTAAACAGGCACCAGAGGCTCCCTTGTGCTGCCAGAAGGCCTGGGGTGGGACTGAACCTGTCCACACGCAGCCCTGCTGAGGCTCCAGGGAAGATCCCCCCAGCTGGTGTCCCTGGTGGGCTGAGGATCCTAGCTGCCCACGGGGGTCCCTCAGCCCCCACAGATGGCACAAGGTGGCACCTCCTCGTGAGGCGATGACCCGTGGGAGCAGCAGGGCGTATAGCTCTTTCCTTGGGGCGGGTCAGCGCTGCAGCTCATGTGGCCAACTCAAGCTGTGAGCCGAGGTGGGTCGGAGGAGCTCGCAGGGTGGGGGCCTGAGAGCAAGGCCATGAGGGTGGGGATGAATGTTGGGCAAGGAGCTGCCTCCCACAGAACCTGCTCCAGGAGAGCCAGCCAGGAAGGCAGGACGGCTGCCCTGTCCTCTGGGTGCACATGCCACGGGGTAAGCGAGGCAGAAAGCTGCATGAGCCGACCACCCAGTCCCCCACGGTGGTAGTCTCAGGACGTCTCCATTCCTGTTGCTTCCACCAGGACCAGCTTCTGGCCCAGTGAGGAACCCCACCAGCTGCACACCTACCTGGGGATGGCATGGCTGGGCCTAGGCCATGAGATCTCCCCCCTCAGTGGCTGCCATGCACCTAGAGGCTGACTCTGTTGTCCAGGCCCATAGGCGCTGCTGGCAGCACAGTGAGGCCTCACGCCTGGTCCCTCAGGTGGAGACCAAAGAGCTGCCAGTCTTCTTGGCGCCCTGGGGTTTGTGGAGGAACTTGTGTGTCAACAGGAGTCACTGCAGGGCCTGGAGGAGAAGATATGGTCCTTGCCACAGGGGCAGATCTGTCCCTGGCCTCTGGCCTCCAGGGGAAGGCTCAGATCCGCTGCAGAGACCCAGAAGAACTCAGAGCCAACCTCTGGGGCCAGGTGACCTGTGATGGGGGTCTGCAACCGAAGTAGCCAGAAGAACCATTTTTTCAAATCCGGTCACAAAGTCAATCCTTCAAGAGCCGCAGTGCCTGTGAATGCGTGATGGGTCCTTAATAAATAGCGCAACCCGAACAGCACACACAATGAGTTGCACCAGCTACCCAATCCCTACACGTAACCTTCTGTGTTCCCTGCCCTCAGGATTAATTCCCTCAGTGCGTGCAACTCCTCCGCTGCTCCCAGCCTCCTTCTCGGGGGGCTGTGTGGCTCTGGCAGGGGGAGGCTCAGTTGCCCCTCCCCCACTTTCCTGCCAGCTAAGCTTCCCTGACCTGGGCAGCTCCCTGCCCTGCCACAGCTGGCTGCTCAGTGGTTCCAGGGGCTGCCGCCGCTTACACAAAACTAAATTCACTCGGTTCAATGGCGGGCAACTCAGTTTAGAGTTTTTATTTGAGCACCAGAAGTGCTTGGAGTCACAGGAGGAGTCAGCTCAGAGCCACAAATGGCTCCTTAAAGTACCACCTGTGGCTCCAGAGCCACAGGACGCTGACCCCTGACCTATGAGAAGGAGGTTGACAAATAGACAGCCTGGCAGGTTTCCACCCACACCTGGTCAGGTGGGTCCTGCACCACGAGGAGGACATCATCGGTGTATGTCAACCCCCAGTTCTAGCTTGAAGATCATCAGCCCCATCAGGCTGCTACAGAGGAGACGGAGGAAGGGCTTGATGGCCAGAGTACACAGCTGGCCCAACAGCTGACAGCCTTGATGCACCCTTCATCTGAAGCTGACCAGTTCAGCCAGGGTCCAGCTGAGCTTGACCAGACCCTTCGGGGGGGGGGCATACAGAACCTGGAGAAAACCCCAAAACCATGGCCCAAAGCTGAGTGCCCACAGAGTGCCCAGGAGGTACCTACACTCCACCCTGTCAAATACCTTCTTCTCCGTGATGGTGAATGACAGACCAAACCTAAGCCTCAGCTCGAGGAGGACCCAGATTAAATAAGGGTTGTCAAAAAGGGAACTTTTTAGGACTTTGTAGGTCTGATCAGACAGAGCCTAATATGACCTTGTAGTCCATGCTGAGGAGTGATGCTGGTTCTGAAGGTCATGGAGGTCCCTCTTCTTGGGTAGCAAGGCTGGCACAACTTGCCTGCACCACCAAGGGAGCACTGTGATCCCTATGGACTCAGACAGGATGAAAGCAAGGTCTGAGCTGAGAATCTCCCAGAATGCCTGGTAGAACTCTAGGCTCATCCTGTCCCTGCCTGGAGATTGACTGGGGGCACAAGATGGATGGCTTCTGAGAACTCAGCCAGAGTGAGTGGTAGCTGACCCTTGGGAGTGTATCCCCAAACACACCGCAGCCATGGGGGCACCTGGATTCTCCTTAGGGAGAGTTCACTCTGTTTCTCTCCCTTCAGGGAGGATCACAGGCCAACGTCTCCTCCCCAGCCCTTTGCACCAGCTATACCAAGATCCAGTGTTTCATAGAATCATAGAAGGGTGGACAAGACCTCAGGAGGTCATTGAGTCCCACCCCCTGCTCAAAGCAGGACCGACCTAACCTAAATTACCCTTCTTTTCATATGGGTTTCTCTCTCTCTGCTCCTATGCAGGCAAGGCTGAAATCAGCAATGAGAATGTGGCCTCTGCACGTGTACAGCCTTGTGGGGAAGGCCATTGACTTGACCATGTTTGGTAGACACTAGTCTGTAGCAAGGCCAGAACCTGCTGCAAGGGAGGGCAGCTGTAGAGTGTGTCAATGGCCGTGATGGTCTGGAGGATTCACATCTCCTACAATGGGGACCTCAGTGGCTTGGTGGAACAGTCAGTCATGGCCGTAGCCTGGGCAATGTGGTTGGATGTGAACAATGACCTGGAACAAAGTTCTGGAAGTCAGGAGAGATGCCAGAAGACTGCAAAAGGCAAATATAGCGCCCATCTATCAAAAGGGAAAAAAGAACAACCCAGAAAACTACAGACCAGTCAGTTTAACTTCTGTGCTGGGAAATATAATGGAGCAAGTAATTAAGGAAGTCATCTGCAAGCATCTGGAAGAAAATAAGGTGATAGGTAACATTTGTGGAGAACAAATCATGCCAGACCAATCTGATAGCTTTTTTTTGACAAGATAACAAGTCCTGTGGATAAAGGAGAAGTGGTAGATATGGTATACCTAGACTTTAGTAAGGCACTTGACAAGGTCTCGCATGATGTTCTTATTAATAAACTAGGCAAATACAACTTAGATGGGGCTACTATAAGGTGGGTGCAAGTTTAATAAGGACAAATGCAAAGTACTCCCCTTAGGAAGGCCCAATCAGCTTTTTACATACAAAATGGGAAGTGACTGTCTAGAAAGGAGCCCTGCGGAAAGGGATTTAGAGGTCATAGTGGACCCACAAGCTAAATATGAGTCAGCAGTGTGATGCTGTTGCAAAAAAAGCAAACATGAATCTGGGACGTACGAATAGGTGTGTTGAGAGCAAGACACGAGAAGTCATTCTTCCGCTGCACTCTGCGCTGATTAGGCCTCAGCTGGAGTATTGTGTCCAGTTCTGGGCACCTCTGTTCAAAAAAGATGTGGAGAAACTGGAGAAGGTCCAGAGAAGAGCAACAAGAATAACAAAACCCTAGAGAACATGAGCTGTGAGGGACGACTGAAAGAACTGGGCTTGTTTAGTTTAGAAAAGAGAAGACTTCGAGGGGATGTGATGGAGGTTTTCAAGTACTTCAAAGATGGTTACAAGGAAGAGGGAGAGATATTGTTCTCCTTGGTCTCTGAGGATAGAACAAGAGGCAATGGGCTTAAACTGCAGCAAGGGAGTTTCGGTTGGACATTAGGAAAAAGTTCCTAACTGTCAGGGTGGTCAAACGGTGGAATAAATTGCCAGGGGAGGTTGTGGAATCTCCATCACTGGAGATACTTAAGAACAGGTTAGACAGACGTCTCTCAGGGATGGTCTAGACAGTGCTTGGTCCTGCCATGAGCGCAGGGGGCTGCACCCGAGGACCTCTCCAGCTCCCTTCCAGTTCTAGTGTTGTATGAGTCTATGATTTTATGACTAGAAGTTGGATCTGGAGCTGCCAGACCAGCCCCCCATCCTGGCCCTGGGGGCTGCTGATCGGAGCTCACCAGCTACACCTGCCTGAAGGCGCTTGGGCCACGTTGACAGTCATACACCACAACGTGTCCGGGGTGTATTGCAGGAGAATCCCGTGCAGCACCCCCTGCTGGGCCCTTGCCCTGCTCCCTGCCATACAGCGCCCCTGGCCGGCCACCCCAGCTTGCATCCCTCAGCCCAGCACCTCCTGCTGGGCCCAGCACTACCCCTGCAGCACAGCACCCTCTACCGAGCCCCCTTCCCTTCTCTCTGGAGAACAGCGTGAGGCCAGGACTGACCTCCAGGGGAGAGCTCCCTGCATAAAGCCCTGCCCCAGGGAAGCTGGGAGGGCCTGTTTGGCTCCTAATTCTAATTAAGGGGCTCCAAAGTCTCCCATGGACACCCCACTTCTCCCAGGGCCTGCATCTTATGCACTAGCTCTTCCTGGCCACATTGGGCACCATTAGGCAAGGCCGGCTGCTGTGGAGGCCATGTAGCCACTAATGGCCACCAGCTCAAGGTGCACCCAGGCTCTTGGGTCTCACTAGATCTGAGCCTGCTCTCTGGGGGCCTGAAGGTCCGGAGAATTGGCCATGTGGTGGTCCCAGGGATGGCCAGCCATGGGCACACTGATCTGCTCTTCTCCTCCAAGCCGTGAGACCACCAAACCAGCCCCAACCTGGGCTCCTGCTCCATGGGGTCCATCCAGCCTTGAGGGATGGGGCTTCTTCCAACTCTTCGTCACTGCCAGAGCTCAGCCTGCCAGGCGAGGCTCACGGAGGGGCCCTGTCGCATGGCACTGCATGGCTCAGTCGGGATTACGCTGTCCCATGGGCATCCTGCCATATGCCGGGGCCAAGGCCAGCGGGAGAAGTCTGTTGAACTCTTCTGGGCTGCGGTTTCTGGTTAATGCCAGGAAAGGCCGGAGCCAGCGTCCCCTGAGTCAGGGTTGTACCTTCGGCTCCCTCTTGTTTGTGTTCATAGGGGACGACCTAAGGGTGTTCTGGGGCTGGAGCACCCACAGAAAAAGTCATGGCTGCCAGCCAGCACCCCACCACAGTTGTTCTGCAGCACTGCTACTGGTGGCAGTGTGGCGGCTGGGGGCAGGGTGGGGGGAGAGAAATGAGGGGCACATGGGGGGAGCCTTGGGGGACAAAGAGGGGGCTGGAGGTGGGCACTGGGGAAGGGGAACCCAGGAAATGTCAGCTGTGGTGTCGGGCCTGGTGCTGATGGTAACCCCCCATCTCCCCTTCCTCTGCCAGCACTGGGAGCGGGACCCTACCGGGTTCCTTGTCCACTCTGGTGGGCACCCAGGAGAGAGACAGGTGCCACCCAGTGGGTAGCGGAGCGCCCACAGCTGGCAACGTGTGGGTCTGCAGGTGGTGCACGTCCGCACAGACCTCGGTGCACGTAATAACATTTATTCTGCCCTGCGATGATAAAAGTAGGGGGGCCCCACATGCCCGGGGAGCAGGGAGCCACGCCAGCCCCGGGTGCAGAGCTCTGTGCCAGCCAGGGTGGGCAGCAGCATTCACCCAGCTCTGGGCTCAGCAGGGGGGCAGGGCAGGGGATTGGGCTTCCCCCAGCCCCAGCATTACAGGGAGAGGGGCTGGGGGCTGTTCCTGGGAATGGTGCTGCCTCCCCGCAGGGTGGTGAGCTGGGGGGGTCAGGGCATGCCTTTGCCCAGAGTGGGACAGTGCTGGAGAGGGGGTGTGGCCTCCGGGTGCCACGGGGGTGGGGCTGCCTGAAGAAAACCACTAGTCGGCACGGCCGGGTGTATATATATGGCACACAGCAAAGCCCAGAGAGCAGCGAGCGGGGCCGGGGCTGGGATCCCGCTGGCTGATGCAGGACAGGTAAGCGCCACCCACGAGGAAAGGCAGGGTCTGGCTCCTGAGCTGAAGCCTCCTCCAGGGTCCGCCCCACTCCCTGGGCTCTGCCCAAAGCGGGTGAGTGGCTCCGGGAGTGCTCAGCAGGTTCCTGCGCCTCTTTCCCGTTCAGGTGGGGAATAATTTTATTCTGTGCACCGCAGCAGCAGCTCATGCGCACCACCCAAAGAGACCCGGACCCGGTGGTGGGCGCTTGGCTGACTGGGGCCTGAATCTCTCCGGGGTGGCTGTCCCAGGGCCCAGCCCACAGGCGATGCTGTTGCCCAGGCAGGGGGGTGGGAGAGGCTGAAATTCCCATCCAGTACAGAGCTGCTGAGCTGACTGAGCCGCTCTGATGTTTTCCTGTGTGGGTCCCCCCTGCTCCTCCCAGCACTGGGTGCTCAGTCCCCCACATTACCTGATCTTCTTTGCCCCACCCGCACTCCAAGTGCCCCCCTATTTCACCCCTACTCCTGACTGGCCCCCACCCCACTCCACACCAATGAAAAATTCCTTCCTGACCCCCAGCTCCCAGCACATGCAGGGGGGCAGGAGTGGGGCACAGCCCCCATTCTATCTGCACACCCAGAGGGGCAGGAGTAGGACTCAGGACACCTCTAGATCCTGGCCCAAACATTGGGACGGGGGGCTCAGGTCTCCCATGGATCTGGGCACAGCTGGGGGGCTGAGGGAGGGGCTAACCACTCCCACTCGTCTGCCCCCTTGGCTCCCTTCCCCGAGGCCCCCAGTCCTAGCTCCTGGCCCCTGTGAGCCCCCAGGGACCCCCCGCCCCAGATTCCCAGGCAGGGCACATGGCAGAGTGGGGCAGACACCCTGCGGGGGGGAGCTCTGAGAATTGCCATCCCCGAACCAGCACCGAGCAGCTTCTGCAGCACCTGCCTGGTTAGCCAGCAACAAACCCAGGCCCCGGCGCCACCCAGCCTGGGACTCCCAGCCCAAGAGCCCAGCGACCTGCGACGAGAGCGACTGAAACTCTTGTTCCCTGCGCAGGAGGTTCTGCCCATCCCAGCAGATCACACATGCTCCCTCCAGCTCCGGGAACCCACCGGAGCTTCCCAAAGCCCCCTGGTGCATTGGAGTTCCTGGCTCAGCTGCCGAGAGACCGTGCTGAGCTGCAGCCCCTTTCAGACGGAGCTCCCCAGGGTCCTGTCCCCGGCCCCGGGGGAGCCAGGCCGGAGCAGGAGGCCTCTGATTTGTGACTCCCGTATTCCCTGGGGAATCAGGTGGATCTGTTTCCAGGCTCGGGGCCCCAGCGCTCCTGTCCGAGTTCCCCTGAGCGCAGCCGTCCTGGGGTGAGCCAGAGGCGCTTGCTGGCTTGGATGTCAGAGCTTTCTCTTTCCAAAGGCCACCAGCAACTAGCAGAGGGGTCGGCGTGGGGCAGTCGCCCATCTCGGGCCATGTCCGAGTCGGGGGCGCGGGCTCTGAGGAGGAATGAGCCCAGCGATCTGACGGCCCCACAGCCCAGCTGCATGTGAGCGTGGCGGCTGTATCTCTGGGCTCGCAGCCTCGCGACTGTCGGGGCCGTTGGGGTCCACGGTGAACCTCTCGCCCTGGCTATGTAAACACAAAGGTACGGGCGCATCTCCTCATGTGTCTTTAACGTGCAGTTTCCCACCATGGGGGGCGTGCCCCTCTGGGGGGGTATGAAGAAATAGTGTGGGGGGGGTGTGAGGTGGCCCAGCCCCCCGCCATCCCCCCCACCCAAAGAAAGCTCCGACCTTTGCTTCCGGCTCTCAGCCCGGCCATTTCACGCGGGCGACCTGGCACAGCCGCTGTGAGGAGCAGGCAGCCGGGGAAGGCCCACGTGGGGCTGGCTGCCTCCTGCAAAGGGGAGGGAGTGTGGGTGGGGGGAAGAGGGCGTGGGGTTAGACGGGGGCTGGGGGTACCTGGCTCGGGTGAGGGGGATGGGAATGGGGTAAGAGCAGGGGGCTGATGGTGCCTGGCTCTGTGAGAGAGGTGGGGCTCTGGTGGTGGTTGGCTTGCAGGGCTCAGGAGGCTGGCCCCGGCAGCGTGGGGCTTGGGCGGCTGGGGATGGTGTGGGCCGGGGTGGCTGACCCCAGCAGCGTGGGGCTTGGGCGGCTGGGGATGGTGTGGGGCGGGGTGGCTGACCCTGCCAGCCTGGGGCGGGTGGCTGGTGGGTAAGTGGCTGGCTTCGGTGGCGCAGGGATTCGGCGGGCGTCTCTGGCACTGCAGGTCTTGTGCTGGCAGGTGGCTGGTGTGGGCAGCTCTGGCGGCTGGCACCGGGCTCAGGCACCCAGCCAGCTGGGACTGCACCAGGCACCCGCAAGGGGCCAAGAAGAACTCCTTGTGCTGATTTTTAATATTCAATAACATTTTCCCTCAAGGCACGTTTATTTCCAACTACGATTTGTGTTTTTTGTTAACGGGGTGGGGGAGGCTGATGGGAGAGAAGAGGTCGGGGGGGCGTGAAGGTTTCTCAAAAATCTAACGGGGGTGATGCTGAAGCGTTTGGGAGCCCTGCTCTAATGACTGACCCTGGAGCACTTCCGCTGGTGTTTAACTTCTTCTGTGTCCTCCACGCCCTCCTCACCCGCTCCCCTCCCAGAGCCGAGGAGAGGACCCAGCAGGCCGGACTCCAGGGTCCCCCATTTCCAGAGTTAAAGAGAGAACCCAGGAGTTCCGGCTCTCAGCCCCCTGCTATAACCACTAGACACCATCCTGCTCCCAGAGCCTGGGAGGGTCCCGGCTCCCACCCTCCCTCTCTAGTTTGCCAGACTCTACTCTGGATTTACGACGGGGTCACTGAGGTCGGCATTTGGCCCTTCTCCCTGCCTAGACCGCGCCCCCTCACTCAGGGCAGCCCTACTCCTGCCAGATTTACTGGGGAGGGGGTTTTGCTGAAGGTGGGGGGTCAGGATCCCTCATTCTGCCTCCCCTGGCCTCCAACCGATGCACCCAGAGGGCACCAGAAAGCTCAGCTCAGGTCCAGCTGGCCAGGTGCTTTGCTGCAGACAGGTAACCCAGGGGGAGGGCCAGGGCCAGGCTGTGGGGTGGGACTCTGTGAAGGTGGGGGGCACCAGTGTACACCTGAGCCAGTGCTCCCCAGGGCTCTCTGAGTGGAGTTCCCCCTACCCCGCCCCAGAGCTGGCGGCATCTCAGTGCCTGGTGAAGGATCCTGGAACACACAGAGATTACGAGGTAAGACAGGAAGGGAACTGAGGACACTCAGGGTAGATCTACACGGCAAAGTTATTTCAAAATAACTTTCTGAGCATCTATGCAACACAACACAACACAACACAACACAACGCAACGCAACCACTATTCAAGATCATTTCAAAATAGAAGGTGGCTTATTTCGAAATAGGTAAAACTCCCTGTGCAGGGAGCAGCGCCTGCTGGGAAGTAGGGGCTGGGTGAACAGGGAAGAGAGCTGATTTCGAAATAAGCCCCAGGGCGCCCAATGGCTGTAGGTCACATCGGCTCTGTGTGCGCAGACGCTGGTTCAGAATACATGTTGCTTATTCCAGGGCTTCCCTGTTGTGTAGACGTGTTGTTTTGGAATAGCAACTCTGGAATAAGCTATGCTAGAATAATGCTGCTGCCTAGAGATACCCCATAGGCTGCTCCTCTCTCTGCCTGCAGGAGGGACAGGGGCTGTGTCCTCTGAAGTAAGATCACACTAATGGCAGCCACTCAGGTGGGGGGTTCAGATCCTGGCACAAGGAGGGGAGATTTCTCCTGGGAGGTGGGTGGGGAGTGGGGCTGTACACAGGCGTGTCTGCAGCGCCATCTATTGATCGGACTGAGAACTGCTCCCCCATGTATTTCACACCCCCTACGACACACAACTGCCCCCTTGTGGACAGAATCAGAGCTACTCGCTTGTGTGTGTCATGGCCCCTCTACTGCGCACACCCAACAGCAATTCTCCCTTGGGTTTGGAGGGCAAGGGCGGGGCCGGCTATAGCACAGGCACTTGGCCATCTCCTCTCAGATGCAGGGAGGGTGAGAGGAGCCTGGAGGTGTCTGGTTGTGCCTGGGGAACTGCCTGCCACTAGACGGTCATTCAGGAAGGCTGTTGCTGTGATTCTCCCTCTAGGTGGCTCAGAGACTGAACCCAGCTCCTGAGGAGGGGTGCGGCCTTCACGCCACCATGCCCAGATCCAGAGACTTCATCCTCCTCCTCTTCCTCTTCCTTTTCCCTGGGGTCTCCACCTACTGCTACATGAGCACAGCTGAGGAGTGCAGTAAGGTCACAGCCTCTGTGCCTGGGCACCACCTGGTCCGGGAGGGCATTGACATCACCACGCTGAGCGCGACGGGGACCTACCTGGTGGACACCGACCTGCGGGTCAGCCCAAATGGCACCTGCACCCTGTGCCGGAACCCGCTTCAGGGGCAGGTGCAGAGGGCTCCCCTGGCCGTGGTGGACTGGAAGGTGAACGTCTTGTGCAACCAGGACATCAGCAGCTCAGTGGAGGAGTCAGCTGTGGGTGCGGCCCGGGTGAAGGCGGCAGATGTGACTAACGACTGGAAGAAAGATCTGGTGCTGCCTGGGGAGCCCCGTCTCCAGGCCGTGCAGGGCACCCAATCCCGGCTCACAAACTACGCCTACGAGAAGGAGCAGCAGGACCGGCACATGTTTGTGCTCCAGGAGTTGTCATGTGTGTATTACAGGTGAGAGCTGGCTGAAGCCTCCCCTGCTGGGCCCTGCCCCTCCCGCAGCACAGCGCCCCCTGCTGGGCCCTGCCCCGCCCTGCAGCACAGCGTCCCCTGCTGGGCCCTGCTCCCCCCAGCAGCACAGTGCCCCCTGCTGGGCCTTCCCCCCCGCCCCCGCAGCACAGCGCCTGCTGCTGGCCCTGCCCCCCCCGCAGCACAGCGCCCCCTTCTAAACCCTCCTGCCCTCCCTGCAGCACAGCGCCCCCTGCTGGGCCCTGCCCCCCGCCCCGCAACACAGCGCCCCCTGCTGGGCCCTGCTCCCCCCCCGCAGCACAGTGCCCCCTGCTGGGCCCTGCCCCCTCCCTGCAGCACAGCGCCCCCTGCTGGGCCCTGCCCCACCCCCGCAGCACAGCGCCCCCTTCTAAACCCTCCTGCCCTCCCTGCAGCACAGCGCCCCCTGCTGGGCCCTGGCCCTTCCCCCACAGCACAGCGCCCTCTGCTGGGCCTGCCCCGCTTACCTCCCTGGTGCTGCACTGGGGTAATGTTGCAGCACGGAGGGTGAGGGGAACCTGCCTCCCCATGAACCCCATGCCCCAGGTTAGCTGGACTTTGGGCACTGGGGGAAACGAGGCCAGTTTGTGCTGGGGGAAGACACCAGGGTCTCTGGTTCACCCCTAACTCCTCTCTCTTTTCCCTCTGGCAGCATGAGGGTCCGCCCAGACCCTCCTCTAATGCCTGACTTCTCCTGGGCCGTGAGCCAACTCCCACCTGTCTACGAGTCAACCACCTACCGACAATTCCTGACCAGGTTCGGTACCCACTACATGAGCCAGGCAGTGCTGGGCGGGCGCGTGCGGAAGCTGTCGGCCATCCCCACCTGCCGGGCGGTGCTGGACGGGTTGACAACTACAGAAATCCAGCAGCGCCTGGTCTCACAGTTCCGGCAGGAACTGGGCTTGGCCCAGAGTTTGTCCAGCCCCCATGACTATGAGCAGAGCAGCCAGGACAGCTGGAGCTCCCAGGCTCCATACATGGATGGTAATGCTGAGGTGACAGGGGGCCATGGCCATGGCAACCTGCTCTCTGCCACCAAGCAAGACCCTGCAGCCCTCTCCTCCTGGATGGAGAGCCTCAAAGGCAGCCCCGGCCTGGTCTCCTACTCCTTGGCGCCCATCCACACCTTGCTGGGGTCGGCCAACCCCAGGCGGGAGGCGCTGAGGCAGGCTGTGAAGGAGTACGTGTTGGAGCGAGGGCAGAGGAAGTGTCCTCGGCGCTGCCCACAGGGTGGAAGGGCCGACCCCTTGGATCCCTGCAAATGCCACTGCTCTGGTGACCCCCTCATCAACTCCAAGTGCTGCTCGCTCCAGCGGGGCACGGCGCGGCTGAAGGTTCGTGTCTTGTCAGGTCAAGACCTGAAAGGGGACCTCATGTCTCCCAGTGACCCCTACGTCAGTGTCTTCTTCCAAGGCCTGAAGTTGCAGACAAGCCTCATTACGGACAATGACAACCCCGTGTGGATGGAGGACCTGGACTTCGGGGCAGTGAAGCTGTGGTCGAAGCCTGAACTGAAAGTGGAGGTGTGGGATAGCGATGCGTGGCCTTTGAAAGACCAGCTTCTGGGAAGCTGCCAAATCCCCCTTAAGGTGGGCAGGAATGTCTTGCTAACCTGTGCCTTCTCATCCAGCCTCGTGACGTATTCCTACTTGCTGGAGTGCGGGCCCAACCTGGGCGGTGATGTCTGCCAGGAGTACATGCCAGTCAGAGGCTAAGAGGGTAGAACCCAGCTGGCCTGTCTCCCCCTGCTCTAACCGCTAGACCCCACTCCCTTCCCAGAGCTGGACATAGAACCAAGCAGTCCTGACTTCCAGCCCCCTACTCGAATCTGCTTCGCTCAAGCTCCCTTTCCTGAGCGTATATTGCCAAGGCTACCGAGCAAATCAAGCCACGCTGCTTTTCGCAACAAGCCTGGCTCAGCCCTGTGGGCATGCAGGGTTGTGCTGATGCAAATTTCCTCTTTAATCTGTGTAATGCTAGTTTTGCTCTGACGACGACATGGAGTTTAAACAAATAAATGTGGATGTACTTGCATCATTTTTGGTAAAAGGTGTTTCCTCACATTCACCAGCCACTGGGGATGGGGGAGCATTGCCACAATGAGGCACAGTGCCGTTTATTAGCCCATCCTGCTGTGTAACAGAAAATCGGCGCACAGTGAGTGGCGCAGGGCTGGACCCGAAAGTCCCTGACTTTGGGGATGATTTCTTTGTTGTATGGGATTGGAGGCCTCTTGTATTGTAATGATGGGTGTCCACACTGGCACTGGGTGATCACCCAGCACAAAAAAGCCCAAACACAAGGCCCCCAATTAAACAACCCTCAAATGTCCCAGCAACTCTCATAGAGTTAAAGTGGCTTTTGTAAAGTAGGGATCCTCTCCAAACCCTGCCAGTGCTGCTGTTATTGGAGCTCCCTGTACTCCTGCCAGTGGCCTGTGTGCCCCTCCCTGCAGCCCCTTCCACCTGTCTCATATGGGGACCAGTGTGCCTCCCACTTCCCTCCCCCACATCAGGTGCTCTACGTGTTCCCCATCCCCCAATACCAGTGGCTCTGGAAGCCCCTCTTTGCCCTCCCCCTTTTCCTGCTTTTCCTCTTACTGCAGAGTTCAGGGGTCATGAAATAAGAATGAACAGACAGGGACAGAGCAAACATCCCTCCAATTTAGTTTCCTGTCCCCCCGACAGCGGCCAGTCACAGGTGCCCCTGAAGCAGTGAGAAGTGGAAATCATCAAGTGATCCCTCCCCTGTCGCCTGTTCCCAGCTTCTGACAAACAGAGGTGAGGAACGCCTTCCCTGCCCGGGAAGCAGCTGGGAAGTGGCAGCGGCCCATGCTCCCTCCACTTCCTGGAGGCCCAGGGAAGTGACTCCTCCCAGCGGCTGTGCCTGCACAGTTGCTGGCAGAAAAGGTCAGCAGGGAGAGCACGTATACGGGACAATTAATCCCTTTTAAAAATTAAGGAGGGACTCCCTTTTGGTGTCCCAAGTATGGGACCGTTCTGCCTAATACGGGATGGATGGTCACCTTAGTTAACCTTCCAGAGACAACTCGCAGCAGGGGGTGGTCAAGGACGCCAATGGGAAGGAGAGACTTTTTTGAGCTGAGAACAATTGCAGTTGGAGGGGTCTTTGCCTGCATGGCTGATGAGGAGGGGACAGAGATCTGATTAAATATCCTTGACCGTCGCAAAATCGGCCATAGCTATGTCAGTTGAAGGGAAATGTGTAGGTAGATGTGATCAGGTTATGGTTATTTAGGATTTGGTGTGGACTATATATTTTTGTGTGGCTTTGTTTAATGATTTGATCCCTTTTCCTGTAATGGGTACTTCTGAGCTGAATGCCAGGGAAGTGTGCTGCAACTGGTGTGACTTGATTTCCTCTTGTTTTGGGCATAAATTACTTTTTAAAGTGAATGATTTAATCCTTGTACCCTAAAGGAGAGCCTGTGTCTGTTCAGGCCTTAGGCTGAAAGGCTAGCTACTAGATTACAGCTCTTTGTATCCAAGCTCCCTCCGGAGGGAGGGTTAAGAGCTTGGGGTACCCGATCGGGAGACTTCCTGGGGGTCTCTTTCCTGGGCTAAAGGGTTTTTTACTCACTTGGGTGGTGGCAGCAATTACCAGCTGTGGGTCGGGGAATCTGTGACCTTGGGGAGCTTTTTAAGCAAACCCTTTTACAAGCAAGGTATTTGACGGGGATTTTGCCGGACCTCACTTTCTGCATCTGGAGTGTCAGAGTGGGGAATAGTGCTGGCAAGGCCCATGGTTCAAAATTCAGGGTGGGGCAACATACCCCTCTGCCCCCTCCAAATGCAATTGTGCCTATGTGTAGGGCTGCGTTGCTCTAGCCTTGAGGCAACAAGGGAGAGTCAACCCCAGTGACAGCTGCTGGTCTGTTCTCTCCCCTTTTCTGCGTTCATCTTGCTGCATCTTCTGATCTGCGCCAGCTCCACCCATGGCCCCTTTCCCCCCAGAGGTCAGTTTGTTCCAGTTAGAGCCCTACCTCAGGCTGTGGGTGTGTGGGGTCCTTATCAAAACACATGGCAAACCCCTGTCCCCCAGGCTGGAGCAGAGGAGCGACCCCTAGAGAAGAAAGGCCCCATTCCCCACCCAGCTGAGCCAGCCTGTCCCACGTCACTGGGCCAGAGCTGAGCTGGCATCTCCTAGCAAGGAAAGTCCCCAGGTCCTGTTCCGAACCAGTCTCCCGCTCCCCTGCAGCCCCCTGATCAGGTGCTGGAGCTGGGAACGGGAATCTGGCCTGTCGGTCCAATAAAGGTCTTTGTGGCCTATTTCCCATCCCAAGGGCTCCCAGTGTTCCTCCTCCAGCTGAGTCTGTGACATCCGGCCACCCAGATGTAACTCACTAGGGTCCTGTCTGTCTCCAGGTCTGGGAGGGGCTGGAAGCAGGGGGAGGGGTTGGGAAACAGGACTCCTGGGTTCCCGTTGTGGCTCTGGGAAGGGAGTGCAGTCTGGGGCCAGGGGGATGGGACTGCTAAGCATGCCCTACCCCTGCCTGGTCCGTGCCTCGGTTTCCCCACTTGTAAAACACTCTATCTGATGATGGCATGTCTTTGCCAGGGGCTCAGCCCTGCTCTGATGTGGCTCTGCCCCCCAGCCTGGGCTGACCTCCGTGGTCTCTATTCTCACGATCCTCACTGGGGTGAAGGGAGCCCTGCAGGGCTCTGCTGTGGGGGTATCTCTTCTCCTCCTGGTGCTGCCTCTGTTATGACACTGACTTCCAGCGCGTGACTCATGTCACCAAGAGTGGGGCCCCAGAGACCAACGCGTTCGGCCCCTGTAGTCCTGCCCTGGCTCCACGCATGCAGGGGCTTTGATGTGGCCTGGGAGGTCCCCTTTGAAATGGGTAGGAAATGGCCACAGCCTCTCAGGTCCCCTTTGCTCCACCCCAGAGGCAGCTGCATCTCACACCCCACTGGGGTGGGAAACCTCAGGTCGGTTATCATAGGAGCCACATCCCCTCGAGGGGAAAAACCCCATTTCCTACCCCCAGCACCAAACCGTTCCCTGCCCTGGGGCCTGGTGAATCCCCACTAGCATCTTACGAGGGCCCAGCCCTCACTGCCCAGCGTCCTCGCTGCCTGGTGTCCCTCCGGCAGGTAACATGTCAGTGCCTGAGCCCCCCACCCGCCCGTTCTCTGTCAAGAAGGAGAGATGTAGGGGGAGGTGATTGTAGATGGCCTGTGGTCCACCCAGAGCACAAGAGCGTAAGTCAAACCTACAGATATGAATAAAGTTCCTGGTTCAGCTTCCAAGTGACCATGCTGAGCTGCAGCCCCTTTCAGACGGAGCTCCCCAGGGTCCTGGCCCCGGCCCCGGGGGAGCCAGACTGGAGCAGGAGGCCTCTGATTTGCAACTCCCGTATTCCCTGGGGAATCAGGTGGATCTGTGTCCAGGCTCGGGGCCCCAGCGCTCCTGTCCGAGTTCCCCTGAGCGCAGCCGTCCTGGGGTGAGCCAGGGGCGCTCGCTGGCTTGGATGTCAGAGCTTCTCTTTCCAAAGGCCACCAGCAACTAGCAGAGGGGTCGGCGTGGGGCAGTCGCCCATCTCGGGCCATGTCCGAGTCGGGGGCGCGGGCTCCGAGGAGGAATGAGCCCAGCGATCTCATGGCCCTGCAGCCCAGCTGCATGTGACAAGTAGCAGAGCGGTAGCCATGTTAGTCTGTATCTTCGAGAACAACAGGAAGTCCTGTGGCACCTTAGAGACTGACAGATATTTTGGAGCATGAGCTTTCATGGGCCAGACCTGCCTTGTCAGCTGCATGAGGGGGGGCACAGGGGTCCAGAGGGGTATTTAAAGAGTGGGGTCCCAGTAAAAGGGAGGGCCAGAGCTGACAAGGTCTGTTCTGTCAAGGTGGCTCGGGGCTTACCTGGCTCTCGCCCCCTGCTCTGAGCACTAACCCACTCCACCTCTCCAATGGGATCCACATGGGGCCCTTCCTCCCAGCCGGCTCCCCCTCTTGCAAGGGCAGCTCTACGCACGGGGGTCATTAGCGAGGGACTTTGCTGCAGGGCAGGGTGGAGGTCGCTCTTCCTGCCCCCCACCCCCGCCCCAGTACACACGCCCAGAGAGCTCCATTCCCTGTGCTCCGGTCCAGCTGGCACCTGCCCTGGGACAGCCCCTGGAAAGGCCGAGGCCCCGTGTGCACACGCTCCAGCGGGCAGCCCCGGGTGGGAGTCACACAGCGCTGGGAGCAGAAGGGAGTGAGCAGGGAGCTGGCCCCAATCAGCAGATATAAGCTTTGAGCATTGCTGCAGGCAGGTAACCCAGAGGGCAGGGCCAGGACCAGGCTTGGGGGCAGGATGCTGTGAAGGTGGGGACACCACCGTACCCCGAGCCAATGCTCCCCAGGGCTCTGAGTAGCAATTCCCTCTGCCCCACCCCAGAGCTGGCTGCCTCTCAGCACTGGCTGAGCTACCCCTGGGCAGTGTCATTGTCTGGCTGTTTTCCAGCGGCCCCGCTCCAGAGCTGGCTGCATCTCAGTGCCAAGAAAGGATCACGGCACATACAGCGAATAGGGGGTAGGACAGGAAGGGAACTGAGGATGCTCGTGGGCTGTCTCCTCTCTCCCCCTGCAGGAGGGACAGGGGCTGTGTCCTGTGAAGTAAGGTCACACTAATGGCAGCCACTCAGGCAGGGGGTTCAGATAGTGGCATAAGGAGGGGAGATTCCTCCTGGGAGGTGGGTGGGGAGTGGGGCTGTGCACAGGCGCGTCTGCAGCGCCATCTATTGATCGGACTGAGAACTGCTCCCCCATGTATTTCACACCCCCTACAACACACAACTGCCCCCTTGTAGACAGAATCAGAACTACTTGCTTGTGTGTGTCATGGCCCCTCTACTGCACACACCCAACAGCAATTCTCCCTTTCGTTTGGAGGGCAAGGGCGGGGCCGGCTATAGCACAGGCACTTGGCCCATCTCTCCTCTCAGATGCAGGGAGGGTGAGAGGAGCCTGGAGGTGTCTGGTTGTGCCTGGGGAACTGCCTGCTACTAGACGGTCATTCAGGAAGGCTGTCACTGTGATTCTCTCGCAAGGGCAGCTCAGAGACTGAACCCAGCTCCTGAGGAGGGGTGCGGCCTTCACACCACCATGCCCAGATCCAGAGCCTTCATCCCTCTCCTCTTCCTCTTCCTTTTCCCTGGGGTCTGCCCCAGCTGTTACATGGGCACAGCTGAGAGTGAAGTATGGCCGTGGCCTCTGTGCCCGGGCACCAGCTGGTCCAGGAGGGCATTGACATCACCACGCTGGGCGGGACGTGGGCCTACCTGGTGCACCCAGGCCTCTGGCTCAGCCCAAATGGCACCTGCACCCTGTGCTGTAACCTGCTGCGGGGGCGACTGCAGCGGGAGCCCCGACCATGGCGGACTGGAAGGTGAACACCTTTTGCAGACGGGACCTCAGGAACTCAGTGGAGGAGTCAGCTGTGGGCGTGGCCCAGGCAGTGGTGGTGAAAGCGAACAACAACTGGAAGATAGAGCTGGAGCTGTCTGAGGGGTCCCAGGGCCAGGCCGTGGAGGGCGCCCAAGCCAAGCTTGCCGCCTACGCCTACGAGAAGGAGCAGCAGGACAAGTCCATGTTTGTGCTCCAGGAGTTGGCCAGTGTGTATAACAGGTAAGAATCAGCTGCAGCGCCCCCCGTGCACACCAAATGTGGGGTACTTGCATTGTTTTGGTAAAAGGCGTTTTGTTGTGTTCGCCAGCCACTGAGAGAGAGACAACGTGGCACATTCCCGCTTATTAGCATATCCTGGTGCGTAATACAAAATCGGCGCATGGCGTCTGGCACGTGGATGGGCCCAAAAGTCCCAGAATTTGGGGATGTTTTTTTCTTTGTATGGGATCAGAGGCCTCTCGTATTGTAATGACAGGTGTCCATGATGCACCTGGTGATTACCCAGCACAAAAAAGCCCAAAGATAAGACACTCACTAAAACGAGCCCCCGAGCCCCCCGCAACTCTCAAAGAGTTCAAGTGACTTTTAAACTAAGCCAGCTCAGTCCTCCTGGGTACACATTAGTGCCCCCTCCTGGGACCACCTCCTCTGTCATCTTGGGGCCCCGTTTGCTGCTGCTCCGGTGCCATCCCAGTGACTGGGATTCTCCTCTGCAGACTCTGTGCTTGTAAAGCATTAAAATAGGGACCCTCTCCCCTCCCCAGTACTGCTGTCTCTCGAGCTCCCTGTAGCTCCACCAGTGCTCTGTGTGCCGCTCTCTGCAGCCCCGTCCACCTCTCCCGTACCAGGGGCTCTGTGTGCCTTCCACACCCCTTCCCCACATCAGGGGCTCTCTGTGCCCCCCATCCTCCCATGCCAGCGGCTCTGGAAGCCCCTCTTAGCCCCCCCCACTTTTCCTGCTTTTCCTCCTACTGCAGAGCTCAGTGGTTACAAACATCATAAGGGCCAGACTGGGTCAGAGCAAACATCCATCTAGTCCAGTCTCTGGTTCCCCAACGGAGGCCAAGGTCAGATGCCCCAGAGGGTGTGAACTGTCAGGTGGTCTCTCTCCTGTCATCCATTCCCAGCTTCTGAGAAGCAGAGGCTGGGGACACCACCCCTGCCCAGCCTGGCAAAGAGCCATGGATGGGCCTAGCATTCACGAATGCATCGAGCTCTTTTGTGAGCCCTGTCACAATCTAGGCCTCCACAACGTCCCCCGGGAAAGGGTCACCGGGGCTGACTGTGCGTTGGGTCACGAAATGCTTCCATTTGTTTTAAACCCACTTGTTAACATGCTGGCCAGGTGAATGGTCTCGGGGGCAGCTGCCTCAGGCTTTTTCTTCACAAAGCAAATCTAGCAGTCCTGCGGCACCTCAAAAACGAGCCAACTTCTTTCTTTCTTTGGTAATGAGTTTTCACCTGTGGATGCGAGAGACCAGAGGCCAAGCAAAAGTTTGGTCAAGTTATAGCCTGACCTGAAAGGAGTGACGGGTATTACACTAATGGCGTGCGGAGACGAGAGATGAGACGCCCACGCTTCTAGCATACTGATAATGCCAAGCAGCTCTGAGATAAGCCAGACCCAGGCAGCGCCAGCTCCCTGTGAATTAGGAGAGTGAGCTTTGAAGTTTGTCTGTTACTAGGTGTGATGGGGTTCAGGGGTCCCCCTGCACTGCACCCCATCCGCTGGCAGGAGTGACTCTCACTCAGCAGGTACAACAGGAGGTTTATTAGGCAACAGATGCCCAGTTTCTCACAGAAGCGTCAGTACAGCAGTCAGAGACAGTCATTCCAACCCGTCCTGGGGAGAGGAGCCCGAGGGGTGCCCCTCTGGGGTGTAGCTTTCCCCCTCCTCAGGCTGGCTGCCTTCCAGCTCCTCTTCCCCCCAGCCTCTAACTGCCGCCCCCAATTCAAAAACACCTCGGATCCTCCCTCCTCTTTGTTCAGGGCAGAGGTATTTACCTGCCCGCCCAGGTTATAGCCCCAGGGTCATCCTTAGCGGCTGGGAGCTGCTCTGCTTGTCTCCCACATCCAGCCTGAGTCTCACACTTGCACTCCCCCCACTCCAGCACACTGAGCCACGGGACTATCATTTTCTTTACTTGTAAAAGGGCATCTGTCTGCCCAAAGTGGTGCTTGGGGAGACCCTGGCTAGGCCAAACGCTGTCAGTTGCCACTCTCCCCTGAAGCTGCTTGTATATTCTAATAAAGAATCTCTGACAGCTTTTTACCCAAAGGCAGAGTGAAGCTTTGTTCCTTCCACACATCTTACCCACGGAAGCTCGTTAGCTAATAAATAATTATGTTTATCTTTAAAGGTGACTTTACAACAACAAGTTGCTTACAATAAGCAAAGCACCACTGCTTCATCCGCTCCCCAGCAGGTCTTGCAAACAAAGCAACTATTTACACAGACACGCCCTGAAACTCTTCCCATTTCCATGTAAGCGACCTGTGAAGAGCACATTCTTCAAATTCTGTCAGCAGGATTGAGCTCCTGCCGCCACGTTCCTTACGTCCGTATGAAGAATGTAAAAACTCGAGGAATGGGTATCTCAATGGGAATACACACACATAAAAACAGTAACAGATTGCCACATTTCTAATGGGTTGAATGAGCCTGAGACCCAGCAGCCGGTCATGCTGTGCTCCGCTTAAGAAATTTCATGCACCCCACCTCTGTCTTTAATCAGCCTCCTGCTGTCTATAAACACCCTCCCTGCCACAAGGGCTGTGCTGCTTACAACTTCTGAATCCAACCCCAATCACACCCAGGCTGGTTGCAGGTCAGAGCTCTCTCTGGGGCTGGGGTGAGCAGGACCCTAGTTCAAAATGCAAGGTGGGGCTACAGACCCCTCTGGTACTCCATAAGTGGCCCCCGGCAGCTGTGCCCATGTCGAGAGCTGCATTTCTTCAGCCTTGAGGCTACAAGGGACAGTTGATGCCAGTGAAGTTCATGGTCTTGTCTCTCCCCTTTTGTGTGTTCATCTTGATCGTTCTTCTGGTGTGCTCCAGCTTCACCCATGCCCTCTTCCCCCCAGAGGTCTGTTTGTTGTAGCTAGAACCTCACCTCAGGCTGTGTGTGTGGGTCCTTATCAAAGCATAAGGTAAAGCTGGAGCAGAGAAGCAACCCTTAGAGCGGAAAGGACCGTTCCCACCCCACTGAGCCAGCCCGTCCCTTCACAGGGCTGGAGCTGAGCTGAGCTGAGCTGACATCTCCTAGCCAGGAAAGGCTCCATGTCCCCTTCCCAACCAGCCCCTCTTCCACCCCAGAGCTGGTGCTGGATCTGAGAGAGGGAGTCTGGCCTGCTGGTCCAATATACGTCTCCATGGCCTGTTTCCCAGCCCAAGGGCTCCCAGTGTTCCTCTTTCAGCCGGGTCTGTGACATCCGGCCTCACAGATGTAACCCACTAGGGTCCTGTCTGTCCCCAGGTCTGGGAGGGGCTGGAAGTGGGGAGGGGGCTGGGAAACAGGACTCCTGGGTTCCTTTTGGGGCTATGGGAAGGGAGTGCAGTCTGGGGTTGGGGGGATGGGACTGCTAACTCTGCTCTACCCCACCCCACTACGTGCCTCAGTTTCCCTACTTGTAAAACACTCCATCTGACGATGGTATCCCTTAGCCGGGGGCTCAGCCCTGCTCTGATGTGGCTCTGCCCCACAAGCTGTGCTGACCTCTGTGGGTTTGATTCTCACCCTCCCCACTGGGAGGGAGGGACAGGAGCGGTGCAGTGCTCTGCTGTGAAGGCGTCTTCTCACATCCTGGTACCGCTTCTGCTACATGCTACCGGTAAGTGCTGTGACTCACATGGCCACAGAGAGTCAGGCCCCAGAGACCACAGCATCCTGTCTCTGCAGCCCAGCCCCAGCCCCAGCCCCAAGCATGTGGGGGCTTTGATGCGGACTGGGACGTCCCTTTTGAAACGAGTAGGAAATGGCCACATCCGGCTGGGTCCCTTCTGCTTTACCCCAGAGGCAGCTGCATCTCATACCCCCCTGGGGTGGGAAACGGCAGATGAGTTACAATGGGAGCCACATCCCCTCGAGAGGAAAGACCCTGTTTCCTACCCCCGGCATCAAACCGTTCCCTGTGGTGGGGCTGGGCGAAACCCCGCCAGTGTCTCAGAAGGGCCCAGTTCTCACTGCCCGGTGTCCCTCTGGCAGAGCAAATACCAGTGCCCCTACCCACCCAGCTCTGTGACAGGAAGGGGAGACATGAGAAGCGGGAGGGAATGAGAGGAGGTGGAGCCTGTGCAATGGGGGCAGGGGGAAATGAGGGGGCAGATCAACCCCCGGCTTGCAGGGGAGGGGGATGAGGGCCCGGAGAGGTCCTGGCATGAGAAGGGAGAGGAAATGCAGGGAAGACTCTGGTGCTGGTGGAATGAGCTCACATGCAGGAGCACCCCGGTGGCAGCCCTTGTTTAATGCCTTGCAAGGAATGAGCCCAGCAAGAGATTCTCACACACCAGGGGGTGCTGGAGCAGTGGCCAGGGCCCCAGGCAGGCAGGGGGGGTGATCAGCATGATCGGCCCTGAGGCAGAGGGGACAGGCCACCTTGCACCAGACACTGTAGCCCTGAATTCCCGTCACTTCCCACACCCTAAATTGCTGTATGAGCCAGGATCCCTCGCATGGCACTACAATGCGGCCAGCTCTGGGGTGGGGCCGCTGGGACCAGCGAGCCTGGAGCGGTCCTGCCAGTGAGCAATGAAGCCTGGGGACGATTCCCTTGGGCCTGAGATGCAGCAAGCTCTGTGGTGGGGTGTCTGGCAGCTGCACGCAGAGCAGCGCACAGGGACGCTTCTCCGGGACTGGGATGCAGCCCCTTCTGGGGCGGGACAGTTGAATAATAGCGGCACACACAACAGCACACAGAATGCAGCCACCTCTGGCGTGTGACCCTCTGCTGCCAGTGCCGGGCCCCTCAATAACCCCCCTGGCTGCCCTGGGCCCCAGGCCTTCAAACCCCCTTGAAACTTGCCCCCCTCCCCCCAAACCACACGGACTGGAGCGTGTGTCCTGAAGCGTCCTATGGAGGAGCTGGCTCTGCTAAGCGGGTACCTGGCAGTCGGCAGCGTGTTCCTGCTGCGCTTTCCAACCCACAAGGGGGGCTTTGTGTTTCCTGGTGCCAGGGTCTCCCTGGGCCACGTAACCTGCCTCGCATCCCCCAGCACAGCAGGCCCCAAGCCACAGGAGGGCCTAAGGCTGTAGCCTCATTAGCTTAATGGTCCAGCCAGCCGCATTTTGTGGTGCCCCAGGCAGCTGCCTGCCCCCTCACCCCGGCTCTGGTGGCCAGCCCCATCCTCAGCCAACCCCCGCATGCCCAGCCGGGGAGGGAGACAAGCTGTGCTTGTGGGCAGAGGCCCTGGCCCTAGACCTGGGGGGTGAGGGTCGGGGTGGGGAGCTCCCCCCAGCCTCTGGCAGAACCCTGAGCGTGCCACCAAAGGGTCTGGTTGGCGGCTGCTTTGGCCGATGGCTTTAATGCAGCTTCAGGACAAGGGCCATGGCCAGTGAGTTATGTGGTCCCCTGGTCCTGAGATCAGCTAATATTCCTGACCCGTAGGGTGGACCAGAGCAACTGCCCCTGGCCCTGCACTTGGAGGAGCCCTGTGCTTTGGGGGGGTGCAGGGCTGGGGGTCCTGGGAGGTCTGCAGGGGCCCTGGCACCAAGAGCAGAGAGCAACCTGGCCCTAGCCTGCCAGGCTCTGCTCTGCTTCTTCCGGGCTGTCACCCCTCCTCACCCCCACTGCGCCCCTGCTCCAGCCCCTCCTCCTCCAGCCCCTGCTCCGCCTCTTTCTGGCATCCTCCCCCTACCCCGGGGGGCCGGGAGCCAATGGGGTGGAGCGAGGCGGGCTGGGGCCAAGTCACTCAGTGCTGCTGGAGCCAGGCTTCTGCTAACCCCAGGGCTCCCTGCGAGCTGAGTACGGGGGCAGTTGTCCAGGGGAGAATCAGGTCTCCCCCAGCGGATAGCAGCGCCCGCAGCTGGCAGCCTGTGCGTCCATTGGTGCACGTCTGCACAGGTCCCAGTGCATGTAACAAAATTTATTCTGCCCATGGGGGGTGAGATTAGAGGGAACGCTGAGTATCTCCCCAAGCTACCCTGTCCCCCGCCTGCTCAGAGCCGCCCCCCTGTGGGGAGCTGGGGCGATTACCCCAACCCACCCCATGGACAGACAGTGGCTCTGCTCAGGCCTGTTTTGGGTGCCACCAAAATTAAAGACCCTGGTTGCCCATGGCAACGACAGCCAGCCCAGCCCCAGGTGAGGGAGAGCAGAGAATTAAGAGCACCTGGCACAGGTCCCCTAAAGGGAGGAGCTGGGGGCCATGATGGGGGTGGGGCTATATAGCAGGGGGGGTGGGGGTTCAGGACCGGGTGTGGGTGGGAGCAGGGGTCCCGGGCACAGAGCTAAGAGGTTAGGGAGGGGGGTCAGCCCTGCCTCCTCCCACCATGCCAAGAGGGGTGAGGCTTAGCCTGCCTTGCCTGTGCGTGAGCCAGTGTAACTCACCCACCTAGGGGTGTGCGTCGCTGTCCCATGGAGCGGCACCTGGATCCCTTACAGATGGGAAGACTGAGTCACCTCTGCAGCCTGAGCTGAGCTCCCACTGGCTTTTTTGCTCCAAAGGCAGAGACTCCCCCACTAAGCACCAGAGGTCCCAGGTTCAAGCCTGCCTATGGGCAGCTACCCCAAGGTCTGGTGGGGGGGGGCTTTTCCCCTTCTCTGCCCACATGTGCCTACCTGGATGGGGGGCTGGGACTGTCTTCTTGCCTTCCATGTGTGTGCTGGGAGCTGGGCTTGAGTGGCCATTTTTTATTGGGGCAGAGCTGGGGACAATGGGGAGCAGGAGAAGAAGGGGGGAAGGGGCACTGGGGGTGGAAAAGTGGTGATGGAGGAGATTGGGGGACATAGGGGGGCTGAGAGACCAGTCCTGGGTGGGGTGGGGGCTGCACAGTGATACTGAATTAGCTCTGCAGTTCCTTTATTGGGTAGGACGTTCACGCTCTCACCCCCCGACATGCTCACACCCCCCCATCTCCCAGAGCCCCCTCTGGGCGAAGGGAAGGAACTCTGCCTTCATTGGAAGGTGGGAAGACCTGTGTGTCCTGCAACAGCCTCTTGAGCTAACCGTGGGGTGCTCTGTGGTTGCCTTGGCCCTGGGGGGCGTAGTCCCAGCAGTGGGGCCCTCCCAGGCTGGGGCCACACACCAGGTTGTAGCGGAAGTCCAACCGGCCATGGTTCAGGTAGCAGACCCGGCGCCGGCCCTCACCAGCATGCAGTGGCTCATCACAGGTCCCCAACAGGTCGTCGTCATATCCGTTGTCTTCGTCCCACACCTGGAGGCGGAGCTGGCTGGTCTCCGACACCCGCACCAGCCCCAGGTCCAGATGCACACCCCAAACCGGGTTGTCCGTGTTCCACACGGTTTCCGTCCGCACCTCCCGGTCCTGGAAGGAGACCTTGACGTAGGCGTCAGTGCGGGTGGTGCTGTCGCCCCACAGGTTGGTGGCTCGTTCCACCGTCACGGTCAGCTTCCCCTGGCCCCGCTCCCGCGAGCAGCACATGGTGTTCGTGGAGCTGTCCCCAGGACAGACACAGGAACAGGGGTCACGAGCGCTGCGCTGGGTCCCTGGGGGGCAGCTCTGGGTGCAGTTCCTCCACAGGGCCCTCTCGGTGATGTATTCGCTCACCGCCTGCCTCAGAGCTTCCCACTTGGGGTCCTCCTGCTCGACCAACGTGTGGATGGGTGCCAGAGAGTAGGACACCAAGTCGGGGCTGTCTTTGAGGCTCTCCATCCAGGCCGAGAAGGTCCCCCCATCCTGTGCCTCGGAGAAGAGCAGGTCGGCATGATGCTGGCCGCCTGTCACCTCTGTGTAGCGCTCGCTGTAAGTCTCGTGAAAGGTGTGCTTGAAGTTCTTCTTCTTCTTCTGCTCTTCACACTGGCTGAAGGCTGCCTGGGCACTGCCCTTCCCACCCCCAATGCTGACAGAGGCCTCCAAGCTCAGGCAGTCTTTGATCTCATCCGCCGTCACCCCATCCAGGGCTGCCTCGCAGATCCGCACTGCTGTCACATCCCGTGTCCGGCCCCCGAGCTTCAGCCGGGACACGTAGTGAGTGCCGTAGGTGTTGATCAGCTGATGGTACTCCAGGCGTGAGCTGCTGGTGTAGTCCTCCGGGAGGTTCCTCAAGGCCCGGGTGAAATGGCTGGTGAGTGGAGGATTCTGGGTAACGCGAAACCTGGGAAAGAGAAATGGCCACCATGTGAGGTACATGGAACATTGGTGTCTTGTAGGGGTAGGGCTCAAAGTTAGCAATCCACAGATCGTAAATCTGGACAAGGCCATTCTGGTCACCTCGTCTGACCTAGATAATACAGGCCTGAGAATGGCCATGAATAAATTCCTGTTTGAACTAGAGCAGTATTCTGGCAAGGGGAAAATCTCATCTCAGTTTAAAAATTGGCCATGCCGGAGAATCCATCACACCCTACAGGTAAATCATTCCAGTGATTAATCCTGTCACTTTTACAAATTCTCACCTTATTTTCCAACTGAATCTGTTTAGCTTCAGTTTCCGACCATAGGATTATATTAGACCTTTGTCTTCTAGATGGAAGACCCCCTGGCCAAAGGTTTGCTCCCTCTGATAACTGAGTCTTATATCTTGCCTTCGCCTTTACTGAACGGAAGTGAGACTCTATTTTTACACAGGTTACACTGGATGGTTGGAGAAGATAATAATGTATGTTATATGCTGTGATGTCATTGTTTGTAACTGATGCCCCCTCCCATGGCCTGCGATTGTGCTCCTGGCAGCACATCTCACTTTCTTGGCCTCTTCAAGAAACTCAACAAGCACTTCTGTCCATTCCTAACCCTTCAAGCGCCTGCAAAAACCCAGGCAACCGCATTTTCTCTACCTCTTCCCAGGTCCTGTTAAGCCAGGGTCTGGGCATTCCTGATTCAGCGTAGCCACCTGCTGCTCATGGTATGGATAGGGAGAAGTGGTAGATGTGGTATATCATGACTTTAATAAGGCTTTTGATACTGTCCTGCATGAACTTGTATACTAGGGAACTAGAACCTAGATGGAGCTACTAGAAGGTGGGTGCATAACTGCTTGGATGATGATTTCCTAGAGAGTAGATGTCAATGGTCCACTGTCTTGCTGGAAGGATGTAACAAATGTGTTCCACAAGGACCAGTTTTGGGACTGGATTCTGTTCAATTTCCTCATCAATGATTTAGGAAATGACAGTGTGTGCTTGTAAAGTGTGTGGATGATAACAAGCTGGGAGGGGTTGCAAGTACTTTAGGAGATAGGGTTATAATTCAAAATGATCTGTACAAACTAAGGAAATGGTCTGAGGTAAATAGGATGAAATTCAATGAGCTTGCTAAAGTCTGTGTTGATTCAGTCTGAAGGAGAATGCTGATGGTGGAGAAAAGTTCTCCAGAAGATTTGGCTAACATGCCTATTTCTGGAGGAATGACTTTCTGTTTCTTAAAAAACAACAAGACGCCCTGTGGCACCTTATAGACTAACCGATATGTTGGAGCATGAGCCTTTGTGGGCAAACACCTGCTTTGTTGCATGCGTGAGTTTCTTAGACGTTTGAAGATGGCTCAGGCCAAAGTACATATTTCTCAATGTGATGTGCCTACATCCAAACCTTGGTGTCATAACTTCCCAATAGCTTTGTTATGTAGATAGCTGACAGTTTGTGTAACATTCGTGTAACAAGAGCACATGGCTGGAAGCTGAAGCCAGACACATGGAAACTGAAAATAAGGGGTAAGTTTTCAACACGGACACGAATGAATCATTGGAAAAATCTAAGAATCACCCCCATCCAAGCCTTCACCAGCACCCAGCCTCTGACCTTCCGCCTCACCCCCAGCCTTCCCCGGCACCCAGCCCCTGACCTTCCCCCTCACCCCCAGCCTTCCCCGGCACCCAGCCCCCGACCTTCTGCCTCACCCCCAGCCTTCCCCGGCACCCAGCCCCCGACCTTCCCCCTCATCCCCAGCCTTCACCGGCACCCAGCCCCCAACCTTCCCCGGCACCCAGCCTTCACCGGCACCCAGCCCCCGACCTTCCCCCTCACCCCCAGCCTTCACCGGCACCCAGCCCCCGACCTTCTGCCTCACCCCCAGCCTTCACCGGCACCCAGCCCCCAACCTTCCCCATCATTCCCAGCCTTCACCGGCACCCAGCCCCCAAACTTCCCCGGCACTCAGCCCAACCTTCCCCATCATCCCCAGCCTTCACCGGCACCCAGCCCCCGATCTTCCCCATCACCCCCAGCCTTCACCAGCACCCAGCCCCCGACCTTCCCCCTCACCCCCAGCCTTCACCAGCACCCAACCCCCGACCTTCCCCCTCACACCCAACCTTCACCCAACCCCCGAACTACTCTCTTTCAGCCCCCCAGCCTACACTGGCTCCCAAATCCCCACTCCCCTCTCAGCCTGAGTTTCCACCAGCACCCAACATATAACCTCTAATCTTCACCCTACCTCTTACCCCGGCCTCTGCACCCCAGCTCCCCTCTGCCCCTCCCTGCCCCTTACTGGTAGTATTTGCAGGACACCTCATGGCTGGTGAAGCTGTACTTGTCTTGCTGAGACTTCTCGGTGCTGAACTCAGCCAGCTTGGAGTGCGACCCCGCCAGCGCCACTTGGTTCTTGGCATCGGGCTTCACCGTCACCTCCAGCCCCACCTTCCAGTCGTTCTGCACCACGGCGCCTGCCGCCCGCACCACGCCCAGGGCGGACTCCTTCACCGCGCTGGAGAGCTTCTTGCGGCAGGAGACGTTCACCCTCCAGTCCACCACCGCCAGCGGGAGCCTCTGAAGCTGCCCCTCCAGCAGCGGGTTCTGGCACAGGGTGCAGGTCCCATCCTTGCGCTGCCAGTGGCTGGTGTCCACCAAATAAGCCCCTTTCCTCTCCAGCGTGGTCACGTCTATGCCCTCCCCTGCCAGGTTGTGCCCAGGCACAAAGGCTGTGTTCTCCTGGCACTCCTCAGCTGTGACTGTGTGGCAGTGGGTGGACACCCCAGGGAGGAGGATGAGGAAGAGGAGTGGGAAGAAGGAGGAAGCTCTGGGCATGGCCAAGAGGGGATGCCAGTCTGTGAACCACCCTGGAGAGAGAACCAGCGAGAGATCCTGCATTAGCCACAATCCTGTGTGAGGCAGTTCCACAGGTTAATGGGCTATTAAAGTTACATGTATCCTGGGCTCCTGTTTGTGGGGTTCGAAGACCAGGGATATTGGGAGTCCATTGTTGCATCTGACAAAGCAGGTCTTTGCCCATGAAAGCTCATGCTCCAAAATATCTGCTAGTCTATGAGGTGCCCCAGGACTTCTCAACATTTTCTTGTAGGCGCGCAGTGGCAGTTTAGATCCTTGGGCCCAGCTAGCTGGTTATCTTGCCCCCTCCCTGCCACCCTGGACCAGATTCATGGGCCCATCAAGTCTGGCATCCTGCCCTCACCCCCTGATCCCAGATCAGACCCAGGGACTCCTCTGGCACAGTCTCCTGGCCTCTCTCAGCTGCTCTCCCTCGATCCACTGACCCGGCTGGCCTGGTGTCCTGCTCCTGCACATGCTCTGTACCAGGGGCGGGAGGGACGGGGCCCCTGACAGTCTGTTTGTGGGTCCCGGAGGCTGATGCTGAAGGTGTGAAAACCTGTTTGGCACAGGATGTCTCAGAACACAAAACAGAAACTTAGAGTGGAGCTGCTGAGGGGCGGGGGTGGGGTGTCACTGCAGGGTGTTTGTGTGTGAGTGTGTTTCCATCTGTCACACGCGAGCGAGCGGGAACTCTGACCTCTACAAAGGAAAGTCTGAGTAAGAAATCAGAGAGATGTCCGGATCCACAGCCCCCTGCTAGCCCAGCCCTGGATTCCCCCCATCCAGCTCGTCTGGTTCTCCGTAATCCCAATTTGCAGCCCCCTGCTAACACAGAACTGGGCCCCCCCCCCGGCTCTGCTGGTGCCCATCACCTATGCAGATGCTTTCTAGAGTGATAAAAAGAGACAGACAGACAGACAGACAGATGAGGTGTGTGGGTATAGATAGGTACACAGAATCACAGAATCCCAGGGCTGGAAGGGACCTCAGGAGGAGCTTCAAGCAGGATCAACCCCAACTAAGTCTTCCCAGCCAGGACCTTGTCCAGCCAGGACTTAAAAACCTCTAGGGATGGAGAATCCACCACCTCTCTAGGTAACACATTCCAGTGCTTCACCACCCTCCTGGGGAAGGAGTTTTTCCTAATATCCAACCTACACCTTTCCCTCTGCAGCTTCAGACCATTGCTCCTTGTTCTGCCATCTGCCACCACTGAGAACAGTTTCTCACCCAGACAGACAGACAGATAGATAGAGGAGGTGTATGGGGGCAGATAGATATGGAGGTGGGAGGTGACATACACAGACCTTCTGAGCACATTAAGCATTTCGTCTCTGGGCTCTAGCTCTGGAAGGAAGAAACCATTCAGCAGATCCCCAAGTGCCACTTTCTCTCTCTCCAGTCCCTACCAGTGGGGAAAGGCTGATGTGTGGAGGGTGGGGAGGCTGGGAGTGAGGCTCCTGGACTCCCATTCACAACCCTCCCTCGACTCACCTGCTGGTGGCGACCGTCCGGGGCTGGCCGAGCTGATGGGAAGGAGCCAGGTTTGGGCAGAGGTGCAGCTCTGACTGGCGTGGCAGTGGGTGTGGGGTTCAGCTCTGGGCTCCTCTGCCCTCTCCCCACTAACGTCACAGGCTCTCTCATGGGGAGAAGGAGGAGCCTGTGGTCAGACCAGCTCTTCCTGCCTCTAGACGCTCAGAAGTGCGGCTGTAGCACTGCCTGAGAGTCACAGGGGCCACATGTGCCAGGCAGGGGGCCAGGACTCCAGGGGAGGGGGCTACGGGAATCCCATCCCACCTGGGCCATGTCTCCCAGGGCCCCCGTGCTCCCAGGCTGTGCTCCATGATTCCTCTTGTGGGGCTGGGTCTACCTCTCAGCTCCATAGCGCTCTGTGCCCTGTGGCTCCCGGTCTCCTGCCCTGGCTCCGTGGCCACGGCGTTTGGCTCCAGAGTACACCCCCACTGGACTCCCACCTTCGCCAGCTGATAGCATTGCCCAGCAATCTGCAGCAAGTCCCCGCCCCACGGCAAACATCAGCTGAAGGATGCTGGTACCTCTACAAACTCCGCCCCTCCTCCTCTGGCCCTGTATTTAGCCCACTTGGCCCTGACAGAAGCCACTGTCTTGATGGGCCTGAGCCACCTTACGCTGAATTCCTTGATGCAAGACATTCACCCAGCACCTCTGCCTTGCCTTGCTTCACGCCCCCCAGCTCAGCACATTCTGGAGCGTTCTCCAGCCTGCACTGCAGCTGCTCATTTCCACTCTCCGTCTGGGGCCCACCTGCCGAGGTCAGAAGAGAGACAAGACTTCCTGCTGAGAAATTTGCTTTCACAAGTGTTTATTGGAGCGGGGAGATACGTTTGCTAAGATCCAGAGACCTGCAATCCTCCCGGAAGCAAATTGCAAAGCTGCAGGGCAGTTTTCCAGGCTGGAGATATTTAGCTTGCAGTCAGTAGGGTTCAGAGTTATCAACCCTTATTCACCCATTAACTGCACTGTGAAGCTGTTCCTCGAGGCTCTCAGCAGATGCAGGTAGGGGTGAGCTAGGAAGATGCTTTAATCCCACAAGCTGGACACCTGGGTCTGATGGGTTCAGAAGGGGCTTTTCATGACAGAATATTTTCCCAGAGGGAGCGGTGAGGATAATAAACTAACAGCAGCTGATTGTCTCCGCTGGGAGTGGGAGATGCCGATTCTCAAGCAGAAGTGACAGCAAGAACCCCAGAAGCCTCAGCAAAGCAGGAGCCAGGAAATCCTTGCGCAGGGGATTTCCAATCCCCTATGGCAGGAGCTCACCAGAAGGCCTCCACCTCCTTCCCCTTGGCTGTGCTCTGCCGCGGTGGCTGGCGGACATAGTCAGAGCAGCTCCGGCCCCCGAGGTGGGGCCCACAGCGCAGGCTGTACTGGAACCAGATGCGGCCGTGGTTCAGGTAACAATCCTTCCGGTGGGGCCCACCAGCCTCCAGCGGGATGTCGCAGCTGCCCAGCAGGTCATCATCCCACTTGTTGTCTTCGTCCCAGACCTGGACGCGGATCTTGCTGGCGCTGGTGATGCGGACGGTGCCAAAATCCACATCGACGTTCCAGGCGGGATTGTCGTTGTTCCAGATGGCGCCAGTCTGTATTTCCCTCTTCTCAAAGAAGACCTTCACGAAGGCATCCGTAGCGGTAACGTAGTCTCCCCACAGGCCTCTGGCCTTCTGCACAGTCACCGTGAGCCTCCCCCAGCCGCGCTCCCGCGAGCAGCACATGGTGTTGGTCGTGGCGTCCCCGGGGCAGAAGCAGGAGCAGGGGTCGTGGGCGCTGCGCTGGGTCCCCGGGGGGCAGCTTTGGGTGCAATTCCTCCACAGGGCTCTCTTGGTGATGTATTCGCTCACCGCCCGCCTCAGCTGCTCTCGCTTGGGGTCGTCCTGCTCCAGCAGCGTGTGGATGGGCTGCAGGGAATAGGACACCAGGCCGGGGCTGGCTTTGAGGCTCTCCACCCAGGCTGAGAAGACCTTGGTGTCATTCCCGGAGAAGAGCAGATCAGTCGTGCCGTGTCCTCCCTCCGCCTCCATGTGGCGCTCCTGATACGTCTCGTGGAAGCTCCCCCCGACCTTCCCCTTCTTCTTCTCCTCCTCGCACTTGCTGTACCCGCCCTTGATCTTGCCCATTCCGATGCTCACGGCCGCCTCCGCGCTCAGACAGTCCTTGATCTCGTCGTCCGTCAAACCGCTCATTGCCGCTTCGCACACCCGCACGGCCGTCACGTCCCGCGCCCGGCCCCCCAGCTGCAGCTGGGACACGTAGTGGGTGCCGTAGTTGGTGATCAGCTGCTGGTACTCCAGCTCGGATGTGCCGTCGTACTGGTCCGGGAGGTTCTCCAGCGCTAGAGTGAAATGGCTGGTGAGTGGGGGCGTCCCTCTGACCCGGAACCTGCTCAGGGACACAAGGAGGAGAGTGAGCTCAGCCTGGCAAGTGAGCACAGATATTGGTGCATCCTCCAGGCCAGCCCACCCACAGCAAGGGTCTGAGCAGGTGGCTCCTGCTCAAAGAAGTCACCCAGTCTGCTGAATCTCAAAACCCACTAAGCACATGGGCAGCTCCTGGATAGTTCTCACCAGTTGCCTCTGCTTTGGCCATGTCAGTTTGTTGACTGTCCTGACATAAAAGAGAGGAAAATCCCCCAGAGCTGGCCAGTCCCAGAGGGCATCTGGTGCCCTGACACATGAAAGGCCCTTCCTCCCTTTCTTTGCACCCCGAGACAGGCAGTCCCACTGCTCTGGAGCCAGACAGAGTCAGCATGTGCTAAACTGGAAAGAACCCTGTGTCACTGCAAGGTGTTGCTGTGATCCCAGTGCGAGGTGAGCCCAGCCCAGCCCAGCCCAGCCCTCACCGGTAGTAGCTGCAGGAGACCTTGTGGCTCACGTAGCTGTATTTGTCCTTCCGTGAATGCTCCACCACAAAATTAGCCAGTGTGGAGTGCGACCCGGCCAGCTCCACCTGGACGTTAACCTTGGGCTTCACCGGCACGTCCAGCCCCACCTTCCAGTCATTCTGCACCGCGGATGCTGCCGACTCCATCACGCCCATCGCCGACTGCTGCACCGAGCTGCCGAGTTTCCTGCGGCACTTGACATGGACCCGCCAGTCCACCGCGGCCAGCGGCAGCCTCTGCCAGTGCCCTCCCTGCAGCTGGTTCCGGCACAGGGTGCAGGTGCCGTCTGGGCGCTGCCAAGTGCTGCTGTCCACCAGATAGGCCCCCTTCCTGCCCATCGTGGTCACGTCGACGCCCTCGCCAAGCAGGCTGTGCCCAGGCACGAAGTCCACGTGCCTCTTGCATTCGCTGGCCGTGGCCGTATGACAGTGGGAGGAGGCCCCGGGGAAGATGAAGAGGAGGAGGGGGATGACGGCACCGAATCTGGGCATGGCGGAGGTGATGGGTTCCCCCCACAGGAGGGGCCGTGGGGCTCTGAACCCCCTAGAAGGAGAGACACAGAGAGGTCCAGAATTAGTGGCCACCCAGCTCCATAGGTGAACTCTGTTGTAGGTACAGAGGCATCCTCCTCCCAGCTGCAACAAGAGCCGTGTTCGACAGCCCCAGGAGCCCTGAAGGCATTATGCAAATGATGTGATTTCTCATTTGCATGCATCATTCCCTTCCCCCATTTTCCAAGTGGTGCAATCTCAGCACTAACCATGAGGCGGTTGCATGGTTTGACCAACCCACATGAGAGCTCTTCCATCGGTGCACCGAAGGGCCGTGCCACGCAGATAGAGCCCATGGCTTGTACGTAGGTCCTGCATGGGGGGCTGTAGTGAGGCAAGTGCCCCCTACTGCAAGGAAGGGGTTATGACCGGTTGGAGGGAGCCTGTGCAGCTCCACCGGCCAATGAGTGGAGGGCTCCTGCGGGGAGCCAATCCCAGGACAGCTTGCTGGAGCAGCCTTGCATATAAGGGGATGCTTCAGCAGAGTGAGGTTAGGTGGGTCGTGGCCCAGGGCGGTGCAGGACCAGCTGCTGAAGAGAGCTAGCACCTTCAATAGGGCAGAGCTGGGCGGTGTAGGGGGAATAAATGACCTGGGGAGGTTGCGGACTCTCCATTGCTGGAGATATTTAAGAGCAGGTTAGAGAGACACCGATCGGGGATGATCTGCTGGTGTTTGGTCCTGCTGTGAGCGCAGGGAACTGGACTTGCTGGCCTCTCGAGGTCCCATCCGGTTCTAGTGTCCTGTGATTCTGTGAAGGTCCCAGCCTGACTCCTGCCGGACTGCAGGCCCCAAGGAAGAGGCCCAGAAGTTGCAGAGTCGCAGAGGAAGTGGTCCAGGGAGTAAGGCAATGAAGCAGGGTGATGAGGCTGAGTAGGGCTACTAACGAGGGAGAGCTGCTAGTGGGTGGGACCCCTTGAACAAAGGGAGGGCCTGGAGGCCCTGTCACAACTGGTGGAGGATGTGGGCAGGTAACTGATTGCCCCCATGGTACTAGGAGGATGACTGGGGACCTTCGGAGGGGCCCTACAGAAGGAAATGAGACACCACCCCCCCGGAAGCAGGCAAGGGACTAGGAGAGCGGGCCCTGGCAGAGGGCAGAGTCCTGAAGGGGGCGCCACGGCCGAGACAGCAAGGCGGGTGCAGAGCTGATCCCATGGAGGGAACCAGAAGGCAGCACCCTGCTGAGGACTGCAAGCTAATTCCCTGATCTGCCGGCAGGGGGGCGCGGCGGCTGTGAGTTCGCCCGGGGACGCGCGTGGGAGGCGGTGAGCAGCTGTGGTCCGCCACGCGTAAGGACGGGCCAGGCTGTGCCACGGAGGGGAAGGCTCCGCAGAGAAGGCAGTAGCCACTAGGCCGTGCTGCCCTGAGGAGGGGGCTTCGCATTGCTGAAAGATGGACGACTAGCAGAGGGCATGGGTGCTCAGCCGGGGCTGTGCGGGGCCAGCTGGCCAGGCCTGGTTTGAGCTCAGGCACCGAGGGGCGGAGGGGTCACCTGGACAGGGAGCGCCCCTATGGGGTGGGAGCATGGAGGCCCCACCCAGAAACTGGGCCTGTGGTGAGGGAGAACCCTGAGGGAACCTGCCAGGCCCCGGCTAACCCTGAGGGAAGGGCTCAGCCCCGGGGGGCAGTGGGAAGGGCAAGGCACAGGAGCTCTGTCCATGGGCACGGCCTTGGCCACCGAAGGGGGCACTGCCCCACAGACAGGGCGGGGGCACGCCAGCAATGCGGGCCGGGGCTGGGACTGCCCTGAGGGAGGAGGGTGGAGCCCGAGGCCCCGGCTGAGAGAAAGCCGGGGACAGAGCAGCCCCAGCATTTCCCGGGGGCCCACGGGGAGCAGGACGCACTTCGGTGGGGACCCAAACCGAGGCAGAAACCCTCACCAGAGGGCAGAGGGCCACGGTGGGGATCCAGAGCCTCGTGGGGGGCAACAGGCTGCCCCAGAGCCTGCAGCCAGAGAGGCAGCCCAGGGACCCAGCTGTGGGGAAAGCTGGGCTGCTAGAAACAGCCCCCCCCATGAGATACTTAATGGGGCAGGAGCGTGGGGGGCAGGTGCACTTGCTCCGGTGATGGCAGCGGGCTGGGCCTTGGGGGGTTGGGGGCAGGGAACGGGTGAACTCACCCTAGCAGCCCTGGGCAGGAAAACACATCTGAATATTGACTGCCTGGTTCTGCCTCTGGCCCCGACCCATGGCCCCTGCCAGCCCCGCCCTGGGGGTCCCTTCCCTCTGTTACCTCCAGCCCCTGTGCTCTTGGGTACACAGGGCATAATGTCCTGTCTGCCCAGCTCATTAAACCGGCTCTGCTTGAACCACAGCAGGTCAGAAGAAAGACTTAGGACGAGCCAGGGGAAGGCACAGCTAAAGCCCCTGGGCAAAGGGAACACTCGTGGGCGTCGTCACAGGGAAGCACGGCCATTCCACAGCAAGGACCGCACCAGCCTCTGGGACACAACTAGCAGGGCAGCGCGTTGGCAGGTAGGATTAGAACCCACGACCGTAGGAGCTGAGCCACGTGCCGCTACACCTTCCCTTTTCAGTGGTCTCCATGCGGCTGGGCTGCACTGGGCAATCCAGTATGGCCAATGGGCTGCTCCAGAGCCTGCAGCCAGAGAG
Source organism: Carettochelys insculpta (assembly GCF_033958435.1). Taxonomy (NCBI): domain Eukaryota; kingdom Metazoa; phylum Chordata; order Testudines; family Carettochelyidae; genus Carettochelys; species Carettochelys insculpta. The sequence goes on along the minus strand of NC_134142.1, from coordinate 124,795,561 downwards.
GCAGTCCGGGGGCCCAGCTGTGGGGAAAGCTGGGCTGCTAGAAACAGCCCCCGGGCGATACTTCACGGGGCGGGAGTGCGGGGGGGCCAGCGCACTGCAAAGAACGGGTTAAGGCTGGCTGGAGGGAGCCTGCACTGGTCCACCAACCAATGAGGAAAGGGCTCCTGCGGGGAGCCAATCCAAGGGAAGCTTCTTGGGGCAGCTTTGCATATAAGGAGCTGCTCCAGCAGCGTGGGGTCGATTGGGTCCTGGCCCCGAGGTCGAGGCTCAGGAGGTGCGTGGGGTCACAGGGGAGCTGGCCCAGGGAGTAACTAGGCCACAGTGGCCTGCGGGGCTGGAACTTAAAGGACTAGCCGCTGGGCGCTACTGAGGGGGACTAAGCCACACAGGGCTACTAACAAGGGAGAGCCACTAGGGGGCGGGACCCCTTGGAAGGGGGGCAGGGCAGGAGGCCCCGTCACAATGGGACCTGTCACAACTGATGGGGAATCTCTGCTCTGGACACTAATGAACCTGCAGCGGCGCACGGCGGGTCAGTCATTGTCGGAACAATTCTAGCAAGAAATCTTCTATTGGTGTCCAAAATACTGAAGCTGCCTGACTGCATTACGAGCTCCGGCGAAGGCCCCCCGGCCCATGGCCAGGAGGAGCAGTTCTATTGTCCAGCCTGAACAGAACCACTCTGGGATACTCCCTTGAACTCCCTTGCCCATAAGTAAATCTAGTGTTCCCCTTGAACCATGGCTGTTTGCCTACAAACAATCCCTCCCCCCAGTGAAGTGATGGGTTCTCATGCTTGCATCTGACTTCTGCATCAGTTCCCTTGGGACTTCCTCTCCTCCCCACCAATCACGCTGGGGGCTCTGGTCTGCCTGTCTCCAACACTCTGGACTCTAGTTGTCATCGCTGCCTTCAAAGAGTGGTGAGCTCTCTCCCTGTTGTCTTCTGCCCTGCATGATCAGTTACGGGTTGGCCCCTTCTGTCATTAGAGGTAAATAACACTTGGTATCATAACAATTTTGTGTGCTTGGCTCCCCTTGGGGTTATGTATTTCATAGAGCTGGAAAGGACCTCAGGAAATCTTTGGGTCCAGCCCCCTGTACTCTTGGCCAAGCCAAACACCGTCCCCTTTTCCCCCCCCGGCTTTCTCCGCCCATGGATTGAGCTCATAACCATGGATTTAGCAAGCCAATGTTCCAGCCACTAAGCTGTCCTTGCATGGCTCCTGTATTTGTGAGCAAGCCATGAGATGTCATTCTTCCGATCTGCTCTGTACTGACTAGGCCTCAGTTGGAGTTCTGGGCCTTCAAGAAAGATGTGGAGAAAATGGAGAAAGTCCAGAGAAGAGCAAGAAGAATGATGAAAGGTCTAGAGAACATGAGCTGTGAGGGACGACTGAAAGAACTGGGCTTGTTTAGTTTAGAAAAGAGAAGACTTAGAGGGGACATGATAGCGGTTTTCAAGTACCAGAGAGGTAGCCGTGTTAGTCTGTATCTTTGGCTGTGGCCAAGCCTGGCCAAAATTTTGAAATGGCCGTGCAAATGGCCATTTCAAATATTACTAATGAGGCGCTGAATATTCAATTCAGCGCCTCATTAGTAATCTTCAAAATGGCCATTTGCACGGCCATTTCGAATTTTGGCCAAGTGTGGCCACAGCCTTTGAGAACAAGAAGTCCTGTGGCACCTTATAGAGTAACAGACATTTTGGAGCACGAGCTTTCGTGGGCAGCTGACGAAGCAGGTCATTGCCCATGAAATATGCTCCAAAATATCTGTTAGTCTATAAGGTGCCGCAGGACTTCTTGGCTTTCAAGTACCTAAAAGAGGTCAACAAGGAGGGAGGGGAAGAATTGTTCCCCTTGGCCTCTGAGGACAGGGCAAGCAGCAAGGGGCTTGAACTGCAGCCAGGGAGTTTAGGTTGGACATTAGGAACAATTTCCTAACTGGCAGGGTGGGTGAGCACTGGGGTGAATTGCCCAGGGAGGTGGTGGAATCTCCATCGCTGGAGATGTTTAAGAGCAGGTTGGACAGACGTCTCTCAGGGATGGTCTAGACGGTGCTTGGCCCTGTCGTGTGGGCGGAGGACTGGACTAAACCTCTCACTGCTCAGTGTGCTCCCCACGGCGATTAGCTCCTGCCCCCTTCACGCCCCCGGCCACAGCCAGCAGGGTAGGAAGCTGTGGCCGGCAATTGTTCTCCTCCAGGGTGGAGCAAATGTCTCCCCTCTGGGTCTTGACCCAGGGTGTGAGGAGCAAGAGAGCCTGCAGGGAACCCTCCTTGAGACAACCCTGCACCAGGGCACTGGGCCCAGCACTGCCTGTGAGGGGAGAGGGCCTGCTGCTGGGCCCTGCCCCCTCCCTGCGGCACAGCGCCCCCTGCTGGGCCCTGCCCCCTCCCTGCAGCACAGCGCCCCCTGCTGGGCCCTGCCCTGCCCCCTCCCTGCGGCACAGCGCCCCCTGCTGGGCCCTGCCCTGCCCCCTCCCTGCAGCACAGCGCCCCCTGCTGGGCCCTGCCCTGCCCCCTCCCTGCAGCACAGCGCCCCCTGCTGGGCCCTGCCCCCTCCCCGCAGTTCAGTGCCCCCTGCTGGGCTCTGCCCCCTTCCTGCAGCACAGCACTCCCTAGTGACACACTAGTCCAGTACTGCCTGCCCAGGGAGAGTGCCCCTTGCTAAGACTTCACCCTGCAGCACAGTACCCTGCCAGTGTCAAAGGGACCAGCACCTGGTGCCTCAGAGCCCCACTCTAAACCCAGAAGAACCCCACTGAACCCAATCATTCTGATCTCCAGGCAAAGCTGAAGTAAGCCCCTGTAGCAGCTCTGGGAGGCAAAGAAAAGGGACAATGAGATGAGCTGGGGGAACATGGTGCTTTGGTCTCTCCGTCCTTTCACCCCCTGGGACCCCAAGTCCAGGGCCCCAAAGGGTCCTCCTCTCCCCAGTCACAGGAATTCAGCTCACCCCTGCTGGGCGACCCCAAGCCTCTTGCATACACTGTTCACCCTAGCACTTGCCACAGCTAAACCTAGGTTGTTGGAGCATTTGAGAATTAGCACCTTTGAACTACAAAAGTTTTGTCGCTCAATTGCCACTAGAGATGCAGCCTGAGCAGTTTACACGGCAGTTCTCTTTTTATTTCTTGTATAACCGAGATTAGCCTCTGGCTCTAACACTTACACGCATCTACACCCTGTCCTGCTATAACCGATCAGCTGATGGTGAGGGTTTATTTATGACCCGGGAGTTCATCTGAAGGGCCTGGGGAATCAGCTCGGGTTGCAACGGCTGCTGTGCAGCCACAGTCCTTTGACAAAGCAGTGAACTAATCAGTGAGCTTGCAGTGTCAAAGCAAAGGCCTTGAGCCACAGAACATAGCATATTTCTGGGGAACTTGCTGGTGTCTGTCCCTGTACAATTAGAACTGCCGTGCAGTTTCGCTGGGGCCCTCCCTGCCTGCTGCTGTTGGCTGAGTGATCACAGCTCCTGGATGTGCCTGCTGCTTGGGATCAGCAAAGCATTGTGAGACAGATGCACGGCCGAAAGGAAAACGCTGGGATAGAGCAGTGCGCCCGTGCTCCACTGAATAGCCTGTAGCCAGCATGGAAGGTGCTCATCTACAACTCATACCGGATAAAACAACACAGCAGTCACGTAACGCATTTTGTTAGTCTTTAAAATGCTACATGACAACCGTTTGGTTTTGTTAGAATACAGACAAACACGGCAACCTCTCTGTCACTGCTGTCCATGATAAGTACGAGGCCACAGCTCTTGGTCCAGTTGACCCAGACAAAGGAGGCCGTTGATTAGACCACCTGGAAGGCCTCCACCTGCACCAGGTCACCCAGATCCTGTACACTGAGAAGAAAGTCGTCAGCATTCACTGACAGGAGCAGCCACAACTCCAGCTGACGAAGCTCCAACCCCCTCAACCTCCTTTGGCAACGGAGGCAAAGGAAGGGCTGAACTGTCAGAGGATACAGCTGGTCTGGGAGGGGTCAGCTTTGGCACACCTCTTACCCAAGTATCAGAGGGGTAGCTGTGTTAGTCTGGATCTGTAACAGCAACGAAGGGTCCTGTAGCACCTTATAGACTAACAGAAAAGTTTTGAGCATGAGCTTTCGTGAGCACAGACTCACTTCATCAGATGCTGCATCTGATGAAGTGAGTCTGTGCTCACGGAAGCTCATGCTCAAAACTTTTCTGTTAGTCTATAAGGTGCCACAGGACCCTTTGCTGCTCTTGCCCAAAGCGACCAAGCTGATCAGGGACCAGTTGAGCTTGACCAAACTCTGTGGAGGTGTACAGATCCTAGCAAACCCCCACGAACTGGGGCCAAAGACTGAATGCCTTGTGCGTACCAAGGAGATACTCGCAGTCCACACTGTCAAATGCCTTTTCCTGGTCCACAGACGGGAGGGCAGGCCACACATCATCCCTGAAACCACACTCTAGGTGGTCCTAGACCACATACAAGTTGCCAAACATGGAATGGCTCAGGACCACGTAAGACCCATCAGGATGGGTCACGTTCTCCAGCACTGACAATAGGGAGATGGCTTTCACCATAACTTTGTAGACCGCTGAGGAGTGAGATGGGACACCAGTTCTGAAGGCCATGGATGACCCCTTCGTTGGTAGCAAGGTGGGGGTGAAAAAGGGGAGATCCACATGGTAAGGGGGGGTGAGAGGGTGACAGAACACAAGGTAGAATCCTGCGGTCACCCAGTCCAACCCCAGCAATATTTTAGGGGCAGGAGATGGAGGGTTTTTGAGAACTCGTGCAGAGTGAGAGACAGCTCCAGTCGGTCCTGGCTGCACATGCTGACCTTCGAGAATTTGTCCTGGAGCACTCTGTAAGCAACAGCAGCTGTCAGATGGAGGGAGGAGAAGCTGGTGTTGAAGGCTCTGGCCCTTCCATGCATCTCCTCCAGGTAAGGGGTGGATGGGTGGATCCACCATCAAGAGACTGGGGGGTGCTTCTCTCCACACCCCCACTTCTCTCCAGGACATAGAAGTGGGAGCTATGATCCATCTCCCAAAGGGATGTTGTTCCAGGAAGAAGGATTCCTAAGAAGAGATGAGATCCACCTAACGAAGACAGGGAAGAGCTTCTTCACAGGCAGTGATGCTAACCAAGTGAGGAGGGCTTTCAACTAGGTTCCCCAGGGGACGATGACCTAAGCCCTGAGGTAAGTGGGGAAGTGGGATCCCAGGAGGATATACAAGAAGGAGGGTGCAACAGGTGAGGTCTCCTGATTGAGGCTGTGACCATAGCGCCATTGGCTAGTTATCTCAGGTGTGTGAACATGAGTGCCCGGAGCCTGGAAAAGGAACAGGAAGAACGGGAACTTCAATCACCCTGACATCTCTTGGGAGAGCAAACCAGCTGTGCACAGAAAATGCAGGAACTTTTTAGAGCGTGCTGGGGACAACTTCCTGGTGCAAGTGCTGGAAGGACCAGCTTGGGGTCATGATCCTTGTCAAGGCTATTCCCCACTCCGGCACTCCCAGTGCAGAAGGTGGGAGCATGCAAGATAAAAAGCTTCTGTTTAAAATCTCCCCAAGGTCACAGATTCCCTGACCTTGGTCTGGTATCACGGCCACCACCCAAATGCAAAAACCCCTCTGAGAACCCCAGAGGACACATTTGGGCCTGTGGGATACCCTTGAGATCTTTAACTCTTCCTCCGGAGTGAGCTCAGAAAACTAGAGAACAACAAGAAGTCTTGTGGCACCTTAGAGACTAACATATTTTGGAGCATAAGCTTTCGTGGGCAAAGACCTGCTTCATCAGATGCAACTGAGGTCGCCGTGTTAATCTGTATTCTAACAAAACCAAACAGTTGTCATGTAGCACTTTAAAGGCTAACAAAATGCGTTGACGTGACTGCTGTGTGGTTTTATCCGGTACAAGTGGTAGATGAGCTCCTTCCACGCTTGCTACAGGCTATTCAGTGAATGCCTCTGACGAAGTAGGTCTTTGCCCACGAAAGCTTATGCTGCAAAATATCTGTTAGTCTATAAGGTGCCTCAAGACTTCTTGTTGTTCTCAAAGCTACAGACTAACACGGCTACTGCTCTGAGACTCAGAAAACTAATGTCTCCGAATAGTGTGGGATTGCAGTGTGAAACACGTGCTCACGGAAACTCCTGCCCTCTAGGACACGGGAATCAGACCATTCCCTTAAAAAGGTGATGTTTTATTAACGAAAACAAAGAAAACGCACTTGGTGAACCATTACTTGGTTGCTGGGTGTCACAGGGCTGCTAAGAAGAAAAAGGATTAAAACTCAGAGAATTCCTTCCCCGGGACTCAGTTTGGAAAGTTACAGTGTAATGGGGGAGTTACATGTGCCCAGCACAGAGAAGTCCAACAAACCTCGAGATAAGGGAAATAACTTGATTGTGTCTGATGGAACATTCCCAGTTCTACTTGCATACCTGCAGTTTCAAGATTTAGCCCTTCCCAAGGCATGGATGTTGCTGGATTCTCCATGCCTGGCTCTCTGGTGTCCAACCACTTCTCCTCTGGTTACATAACAGCTGGAACAGGACGGTCACTGCTCCGAATCCAAAACCCACCCTCTGCTTCCATTGGCTTCCCTGCTAATTCACTTCCTGTTTTCCTAGTGACTCTCTAGGACCTGCTGTATCCATGGTTCTCACCCTGAGCAGCAAGGCGATTGCACAGACATCATGGAGCTGGAAGGGACCTCAGGAAGCTGAGTTCAGTCACCCTTGGGAGGGCCAAGCACCATCTGTGTTAGTTTTTTTTTTTTAAACTACTTGCTGCAGATGCCTTAAATAGTCTCCTCAAGGACTGAGCTCACAAGCCTGGGTCTACCAGGTCAATACTCAGACCCCTGAGCTACCCCTCTCCCGGAAGGCAGGACCTCTTGCTCTTCTCTTCTGCAAACTAAATACGCCCAAATCCTTCAGCCTCGTCTCATAGGTCTTGTGTTCCAGCCCCCTAATCATTTTTGTTGCCCTCCGCTGGGCCCTTTCCAATACATCCACATCCTTTTTTTACCGGGGGGCCCCAGAACTGGACAAAATACTCCATATGTGACCTCACCAGTGCTGAATAAGGGGAATAATAACTTCTCTGGATCTGCTGGAAATGGTCCTCCTAATGCACCCCAATATGCCCTTAGCCTTCTTGGCTACAAGGGCACACTGTTTACTCATATCCATCACTATAGTCCCCAGGTCCTTTTCTGCTGTACTGCTCTTTAGCCAGTCGGCCCCCAGCCTGTAACTGACTTCTCCTTGTTGAACCTCATCACCAGATTACTGTTGGCCCAGTTCTCCAATTTCTCTAGGGCTCTCTGTACCTATTCCAATGTATCTACCTGTTCCCATAGCTTAGTGTCATCTGCAAACTTGCTGAGGGTGGAATCCATCCCCTCATTCAGCTCATTAATAAAGATGTTAAACTATACTGGCCCTAGAACCAATCCCTGGGGCACTCATAAGAACATAACATAAGAACGGCCATACTGGGTCAGAGCAAAGGTCCATCCAGCCCAGTTTCCTGTCTGCCGACAGTGGCCAGTGCCAGGTGCCCCAGAGGAGGTGAACCGAAGACAATGATCAAGCAATTTGTCTCCTGCCATCTGTCTCCAGCCTTTGACTAAAGCCTAGGGGCACCATACTTTACCCTTGGCTAATAGCCATTTATAGACCTAACCTCCAAAAATTTGTCAAGCTCTTTTTCAAACTCTGTTAGAGTGCTGGCCTTCCCAGCCTCCTCCGGCAAGGAGTTCCACAGGTTGACTGTGCGCTGTGTGAAGAAAAATTTTCTTTTATTAGTTTTGAACCTACTACCCATTAATTTCATTTGGTGTCCTCTAGTTCTCATATTATGGGAACAAGTAAATACCTTTTCAATATTCACTTTCTCCACACCATTCATGATTTTATATACCTCTATCATATCGCCCCTCAGTCTCCTTTTTTCTAGATAGAAAAGTCCCAGTCTCTCTAGCCTCTCCTCATATGGGACCCTTTCCAAACCCTTAATCATTTTAGTTGCCCTTTTCTGAACTTTTTCTAATGCTAGTATATCTTTTTTGAGGTGAGGAGACCCCATCTGCACGCAGTACTCAAGATGTGGGCGTACCATAGTTTTCTATAGGGGAAGTATGATAGTCTTATTTTCTATCCCTTTTTTAACAATTCCTAACATCCTATTTGCTTTACTGACTGCCGCTGCACACTGCGTGGATGTTTTCAGAGAACTATCCACTATAATTCCAAGATCCCTTTCCTGATCTGTTGTATCTAAATTTGCCCCCATCACATTGTGTGTGTAATTGGGGTTATTTTTCCCAATGTGCATTACCTTACACTTACCCACATTAAATTTCATTTGCCATTTTGCTGCCCAATCACTCAGTTTGCTGAGATCTCCACTTGAAACCGACTGCCAACCAGACATTGAGCAATTGACCACTACCTGTTCGGCCCGACCGTCCAGCCAGCTTTCTACCCATCTTATAGTCCATGGATCCAATCCATATTTCCTTAACTTATGGGCAAGAATATTGTGGGAGACTGTATCAAAAGCTTTGCTGAAGTCAAAGTATAGCCCATCCACTGACCTCCCCCTGTCTACAAAGCCTGTTACCTCATCATAGAAGCTAATCAGATTGGTCAGGCATGACCTACCCTTGGTGAATCCATGTTGACTAATCCTGATCACCTTCCCCTCTTCCAAGTGCTTCTTCAGGACAGAAAGCTTCATATGGTTTAACTTTTTCCTACAACTTCAGACTTCTGCTAGAATTAAGTACTTCTAAAAACAAGTTACAAAATGGCTGCTTTTTAAAGTTTATGTTCTTGTTTCTCCACAGCAATACCATCTTGCAAGTACAGTACACTTTTCTAGAAATATTGCACTGAATGTATCTGGGCAGGATTGTCAATCTCTCACTAAAAGCCCTCAGAAGTGAAGTTCACAACAATTCATTTTCTGGGTCTTAAATAGATAATTTTGGGTATTCTCTGCAAAGGAGCTAGAAAATATATAGGTTAACAGATTGTGTAGTTTAAATATCACTTTTAAAAAGAGGCCTGATAACTGTGGAGATGCTCACTTCAGCATAAAAATAATGAAGATTAGATTCATTTTCAGACCCACTGTTTGACACCTCTCCTTCATAAAACCAACTTATCTACACATGAGAGCTATCAGAATGAAATTTTCCTATGTGCAAGCAGATTAAAGAGTTGACATTTTTCCAGAGTTTTAGGAAAATCATAGATGTCATTTTAGATGGGAGAATAAAAAAAATAGAGATTTCACATGGAGGAAAGTTTCATACTTTTTACTGGCTTAGCACTTCAGATGGACTTAGAAACACGAGATGTATTTTGTTTTATATTGTCTCAGTGAGATCTGGTACATTTGGTGGGTTAATAATTAGATATTACTTTGATATCTATCTATCTATAATTAGGGTTCAGGATTTAACAACTATGAAAAGAATTTCAAAAATGGAGTGGCTGGAATGTCTAGAAAAGGGGAATTACCCTTCCAGCAAAGCCCTCCTCTCGACCTGCTGCTAACAAACAGAGAGGAATTGGTAGGGGAAATGGACGTGGCAACTTGGGAAGCAGTGACCATGAGATGAGCAAGTTCAGGATCCTGACAACAGGAAGGAAGAGCAGGAGAGCACGGCCTCTGGAATCTCCACTACATGCATCTGACCAAGTGGATCTTTGCCCATGAAAGCTGATGCTCCAAAAAATCTGTTTGTCTACAAGGTGCCACAGGACTTCTCGTAATTTCAGAGAAGCCGACCTTGACTCCCTCGGGGAGCTGATGGATAGGATCCCCTGCAAATGCAATATGAGGGGGAAAGGAGGCCAGGAGAGGCGTATTTCACAGAAGCCTTACTGAGGGTATAGAAATAAACCATATCAATGTGCAGAAGGAATTACCCAATACGGCAGGTGACCAGCTTGGTTTAGCAGATAAGTCTATGCAGAGCTTAAACACGACAAGGAAGCTTACAAGAAGTGGCAGCTTGGACAGACGACTAGAGAGGCATATAAAAATACTGCACAAGCATGCAGGGGTGTGTGATCAGGAAGGCCAAAGAACAATCAGGGTTGCAGCTAGCAAGGGGATGTGCGGATAGCAAGAAGGGATTCTATGGATATGTTAGCAACAAGAAGGTCAGGTAAACTGTGCGACCCTTACGGAATGGGGAAGGCCACCTAGGTAAAGTGGGAAAACCCTGACATGAGCTTTCTTTTTTTTGGCACATCTGAAATATTGCATCTAGGTTTGGTCTCCCCACCTCAGAAAGAATGGGGAAAAATGGAGAGTCCAGTGGAAGGCAATGAAAATGGGGAGCGGGGCTGAGGCACACAACGGCGGAGGAGAGGCTGAGGGAACTCGGCTCATTCAGTCTGCAGAAGAGACGAGTGATGAAGGATTTAAAAGCCCCCTTCCATTACCTGAAGGCAGGTTCGAAAGAGCACGGAGCCAGGCTGTTCTCAGTGGTGACCGATGACAGAACAAGAAGCAGTGGTCTCAAGAAGCAGTGGGGGACGTGTAGGCTAGATATTAGGAGGAACTGTTTCACAAGGAGGTGGTGAAGTACTGCAATAGGTTTCTGTGGGAGGGTGGGTAGGTGGGTGGAATCTCCATTCTTAGAGGATTTTCATTCCCATCTTGACAAAGGCCTGGCTGGGATGATTTAGTTGGGGTTGATCCTGCTTTCAGCAAAGGGCTGGACGAGATGCCTCCTGAGATCTCTTCCAACCTTCGTTTTGTATGACTCTGCGAATGAATGTGTCCCAAATCCGATGGCTGGCCAGGCCCTGGAGCTCCTCCTCGTGTGCTTCACAGGTGGATGGATCCCTGGGGCTGCAAGCCAGATGACTCTTCTGCTCCATGATCAATTACTGTTGACAGCTGCCTGATGCCATCCGTCCGCTGGCTGGTGCCCCAAGGGTTGTCACAGCAGAAGAGTGGGGTGCGCCCCTTCCCTGCCTCCCGCCACCACTGTGCTGGGTGAAAAGCATGCCACAGCTCTCACCCGGCCAGCCAGAACTCCCAGAAAGAGCCACAAAGCCACATCCTCCACCAAGAGATTACTGAACCACCCACAGGCCGGTCCTGGCCTCTCCGTGGTGAGAATGGCCATCATGGGGCCAGATGAACAATGGAGGTGTGGGCCCACCCAAGATAGATAAGAGAGAGATGGACAGGGTGCCACCAGGAGAGGCACAACCACTCCACCCCCACCCTGGCAGAGTCGAAGGTGGAGTCCTTGCTGTGGTGGTGGTTGTGCCAGGCGTGCACCGGAGAGTGATGATCGATGATCTTCCTGAAGATGTCCTCAGTGGCCTGGCTGCCCTCAGTAATGGTGCAGTCCCACGCCTCAATGGCGATGTTAAAATCACTGCCCAGGACAAGGCGCTCGTGAAGATACAAGGTGCCAAGCAGGGTGAGCGCCATCTGGAAGAAATGCACCCGTTCTGCATCTGGTGTCGGAAAATAGGCACGGATGAGCTTTGACGTCAGCCTTTCCACGCGGGCCTCAGGTGACCCATCCCGACCTCTGCAACCCCCAACTTCTTGGTCCATAGGATGGAGGAGGACCAGGTGGCCGCCACAGCCAAGCAAGCGTAGAAATGACTCAGCTGCTGTCTCAGTGTGGGTCTCCCAAAAGGAGCCGACTCTGAATCCAACAGAAGACAGTTCCCTTGACTGGCGTTGGCCACGTGACACTGGATTCCCCATTGTAGCAGATTCATCCAGCTGTTCAGTTCCCCTCTCTTGCCATGCTCGGTCCCCTCCAGCCCAGAGCTTTCCATAGTGTTATTGAGTGTGTATTGCAGCTGCTCATTTCAACTGATGGTGACAGGCATCGGAGGGGGAGCTGAGTTAGTCTGTATCTTCAAAACCAACAAGAAGTCCTGTGGCACCTTATAGACTAACAGACATTTAGGAGCATAAGCTTTTGTGGGCAAAGACCTGCACCTGTCAGATGCACGACTGGGGATGTTTCAGGGGAGGGTATAAAGAGGGAGTTTCAGTCAAGGAGACGGCCAGAGCTGACAAGGTCTATTCAGTCACAGAGGATGTGGCCCATTATCAGCAGTTAAGGGGGAGGTGTGAACATCAAGGCTGTGTCTACACGTGCCCCAAACTTCGAAATGGCCATGCAAATGGCCATTTCGAAGTTTACTAATGAAGCGCTGAAATGCATATTCAGCGCTTCATTAGCATGAGGGCGGCAGCCGCGCTTCGAAATTGATGCTCCTTGCCGCCGCGCGGCGCGTCCAGACGGGGCTCCTTTTCGAAAGGACGCCGCCTACTTCGAAGTCCCCTTATTCCCATGAGCTCATTGGAATAAGGGGACTTCGAAGTAGGCAGCGTCCTTTCGAAAAGGAGCCCAGTCTGGACGCGCCGCGCGGCGGCAAGGAGAGTCAATTTCGAAGCGCGGCTGCCGCCCGCATGCTAATGAAGCGCTGAATATGCATTTCAGCGCTTCATTAGTAAACTTCGAAATGGCCATTTGCATGGCCATTTCGAAGTTTGGGGCACGTGTAGACACAGCCCAAGAGTGAAGAAACTGCTTTTGTAATGGGCCAGCCACTCCCAGTCTCTCTTCAGTCCTTAGTTGATGGAGTCAAATCTGCAAATGAATTGCAGCTCTGAAGTCTCTCTTTGGAGTTTATTTTTGAAGATTTTTTGTTGTGGGACAGCTGCTTGCAAATCAGTTACTGAGTGTCCAGGGAGATTGATGTGTCCTCCAACAGGTGTTTGCATGTTACCGTTCCTGATGGCAGATTTCTGTCCATTGATTCTTTGACGTAGAGACTGTCCAGTTTGGCCAATGTAAATTGCAGTTGGGCGTTGCTGGCACAGGATGGCAGAGATTATATTAGTAATATCACTATATTAGGATTTCAGCCTCCACATGTCTGGACTCTACTAGAACAAGACTTTGCAGACCCGCCCGGCTGTCACGTCCCGCGCCCGGCCCCCCAGCTACAGTTGGCACATGGCAAGAGAGGGGAACTGAACAGCTGGATGAATCTGCTACAATGGGGAATCCAGTGTCACGTGGCTAACGCCAGTCAAGGGAACTGTGCCATCGTACTGGTCCGGGAGGTTCTCCAGCACCAGAGTGAAATGGCTGGTGAGTGGGGGCATCCCTCTGACCCGGAACCTGCTCAGGGACACAAGGAGGGGAGCAAGCTCAGCCTGGGAGAGAGCAGAGATATCGGCGCATCCTTCGGCCAGGCCCACCCACAAGCCAGGATCTGAGCAGGCGACTTCCACTCAAAGCAGCCACCCGGTCTGCTGCAACTCACAGCTCTTCTGGGAACTTTGCCAGCGACTTGGTACTCCTGACAGCCGGCCCATGCTCTGCCCATGGTCGGTCACCCAGCTGTCCTCACACTGAGGAGGAGGGAGTTGCCACAGCTGGTCAGTCCCAGGTGACAGCTGGTGGCCCCTAGAGGGGAAAGCCCCTGTTCTGTTGCTTGCTTCCCTTGAAGCCTGTCCCCTTCTGTGGGCCAGCCTGGAAAGGAGGGTGCCACCTGGACCAGCCATTCCCGCACCCTGGGGTCAGACCGATCCTGGCGCGCCCTAGAGGGGACCAGCCCTGTGCTCCTCAGCCTGCTCCTCCCGCTGCTTGGCCTGGATTGGAGTCAGCACCTCCGCAGCCGGCGACATACATGGGCCCACGCCATGCACGGCATTCAGCCCCGTGAGCCCGGCCCCGCCGGTGTTTGAACTCGTGTGCCCCCGCGGAGCCTGTGAGTGCCCTGGGGCTGGAGCACCCGTGGGAAGAAACTAGTGGGTGCTGAGCTACCCTTGGCAGTCAAGACCCCGGCCCCTCTGCCACCCTCCCCTGCCCTTTCACATGCTGGTGGCCCCACAGGCCGACTCCTCTCCTGCCTGTCCAGAGGGCTGCGGGAAGCTGGGTCGTGGTATTCGGAAAGCTCAGGGCGGGTGGGTAAGAGGAGCGTGGGACACACCTGGGGAAGAGATAGGGCAGGGGCGGGGGTTTAGAAGTGGGAGGTTAATGCGGGGAGGGATGGGGCAGAAGACCAGGGGAGAAGGGCTTGGGGAAGGGGCGTACTGAGGGAGGGGCTTGATCACCACCCGGCTAGAGGGGACATTGATGCCTGTGTCTGCTTGGACCAGTTCTGGGCCTCACCAAAAATTATTCAAACCTGCTGGCCATGAGCACCTCCTAGAGGTGTGTGATGTCGTGGGGGATGGATGTGTGTGTGTGTGTGTGTGTGTGTGTGTGTCTGACAGAGGGTAACTCATGTGACCAGGTGACACCTTTGTGCTGCAGACAAAGGAGGAGGTGGGCACTGAGGGGTTTGAATTGGACCTGGGAGTTGGGAAGCAGTTAGTCTGGGCTGGGAGAGAGAGAGACGAAGGAGGAGGCAAGGCCCTGGCTTGGGGGGCCCCTCGGGGCCTCCTCTCCCCAGTGGGGATTTTACTGGCTGTACTGACTCCTCTGTACGATGCTGTGCCCTGTTGGCTAATAAACTCCTGCTGAGTGAGAGTCACTCCTGCTTGTGGACAGGTGCAGAACTTGGGGCCCCGGAACCCCATGACAAGGGGAAAGTCTCTGTGAGGCATTGCTGTGATTCCAGTGCGAGGTGAGCCCAGCCCAGCCCAGCCCAGCCCAGCCCTCACCAGTAGTAGCTGCAGGAGACCTCGTGGCTCACGTAGCTGTATTTGTCCTTCCGTGAATGCTCCACCACAAAATTAGCCAGTGTGGAGTGCGACCCGGCCAGCTCCACCTGGATGTTAACCTTGGGCTTCACCGGCACGTCCAGCCCCACCTTCCAGTCGTTCTGCACAGCGGACGCTGCCAACTCCATCACGCCCATCGCCGACTGCTGCACCGAGCTGCCGAGTTTCCTGCGGCACCTGACATGGACCCGCCAGTCCACCGCGGCCAGCGGCAGCCTCTGCCAGTGCCCTCCCTGCAGCTGGTTCTGGCACACGGTGCAGGTGCCGTCTGGGCGCTGCCAAGTGCTGCTGTCCACCAGATAGGCCCCCTTCCTGCCCATCGTGGTCACGTCGACGCCCTCGCCAAGCAGGCTGTGCCCAGGCATGAAGTCCATGTGCCTCTTGCATTTGCTGGCTGTGGCTGTGTGACAGTGGGAGACGGCCCCGGGGAAGATGAAGAGGAGGAAGGGGATGAAGGCCCTGAAGCTGGGCATGGTGGAGGTGATGGGTTCCCCCCACAGGAGGGGCCATCAGAATCTGAACCCCCAGAGGAAGAGACACCGAGCTGCTCCAAAATAGTGACAATGCAGTTTGATAGGTTAATTCTGTTGTAGAGACAGAGGCATCCCCCTTTCAGCCCTGGCATTGGCTCTGTTTTACATCACAACAAGCAAAACTCTGGCATCTAGGAACCCTGGACGTGCTATGCAAATGACGTGATGCCTCATTATCATGTTTGACTCCAGATCACCTGATCTGCATTGTTTCCCTCCTGTTTTCAAGGGGGTGTCATACCAGCCCTCGCCACAAGGGGGCAGCATAGTTTGACACGCCCACCCGAGCGGGTGCAATACAAGAGGTCATTGCCACTCTTCAGTGTGGCCACTAGAGGGTGGTGCCACATGGCTCGAGCCCGTGGCTTGCAATGAGTTGGTGGCTTGCCAGACATCGGTCCCTGGTGGTGGCGTCTGTTGGAGCAGGAGTTTGGGTGCTGCTGGACGTGACTGGCCTGGCTGTGGAGACTGCTGGGGCCCCTGGTGGCCGTGCGGAGAGGTGGGTTTGGTTTGGTTAGGTTTAGCCACCAATGGAAAGTCATCGTCTAGGGATTCTCGCCACTGTTGGTGTCAGCGGCTGCCGCCTTTACACTTTGGCCTTGGCTCAGGCCCAGGGGCCCACCTAGCCTGGTAGCCTGCCCCCTTCCAGCTGCACAATCATACAAGAATAGAACAATAGAGCTGGAAGAGACCTAAAAAAGCCATCGAGTCCAGCCCCCTGCTCTAAGCAGGACCAAACCCATCAGATCAGCCCTGCCAGAGCTTTGTCAAGGCGAGACTTAAACACCTCCAGGGCTGGAGACTCCACTACTTCCCTGGGGAGACCATTCCAATGCTTCACCACCCTCCTAGTGAAAAAGCTTTTCCCAATGTTCAACCTGGAGCTTCCCAACCGCAACTTGTGCTCATTGTTCCGTGTTCTGCCATCCGTGACCACTGTGAACAGCCTCTCTCCAGCCTCTTTGCAGCCTCCCTTCAGTAAGTGGAAGGCTGTTATCAAGTCCCCCCTCAGCCTTCTCTTCTGCAGACTAAACAGACCCAATTCCCTCAACCTTTCTTCATAGGTCATATGCTCCAGCCCCCTAATTATTTTGGTCGCCCTCCACTGGACCCTCTCCAGTGTGTCCACATCCTTCCTATAACTGGGGGCCCAGAACTGGACACAGTACTCCACATGCGGCCTCACCAAAGCCGAATAAAGAGGAATAATCACTTCTCTGGATCTACTGGCAACGCTCCTCTTGATGCAACCTAATATGCCATTAGCCTTCTTGGCTACAATGGCACACTGTTGCCTCATGTCCAGCTTCGCATCCACGACAACTCCCAGGTCCTTTTTTGCAGCACTACTACCGAGCCAGTCGGACCCCAGCCGGTAACAATGCCTGGGATTCTTCCGGCCCAAGTGCAGGACAAATCACAAATCACAAGCAGTCCTGTGGCACCTTAGCGAATAACACGTTAACTAGATCCTGCACTGCATCTCTCTCCTTTCCTCCCTTGGTAGAAAGAGAGCGTAGGGGGTGGTGATAAACTTTTGCCCCACAGAGCACAGAAGAGGCCAACAATTGGAGAGACTTTTCTTCGGAGGAAGTTGTAGTTCCAATGCAGGAACTAGCGCTTTGGCCCATGCTGAGTCCATAAGGCCTGGTCCTCATTTTTACGCTCTATTACACCGAGACCTCAATAACGATATATAGTTACAGCATTGTTGTAGCAGTGATGGTCCCAGGAAAATCAGGGAGACAACGTGAGTGAGGTACTGTCTTTAGTGGCCCAGCATCTGATGAAGTGAGTCTGTGTTCACGAAAGCTCATGCTCAAAACTTTTCTGTTAGTCTATAAGGTGCCACAGGACCCTTCGTTGCTGTAACAAGTATTACGTCACTCACCTTTTGTCTCTAATACTGGTGTCTGGCTCTTTGAGGAACAAATTGAATTTTAGATCAGTGCTAACTGGGGTTGTCAAGAAGTGTATAAAGCATCCAGAGGGGATGATGCTTGGTCCTCCCAAGAGGCCAGGGGACAGGACTTGATGACCTTTGGAGGTCCCTTCCAGCCCTTAGGGGTGTATCTCCATATATACCCTGCATGGGCAAGGCTCCCTTATTCGGCTGGACATGAAGGGGGAAACCAGTTCTCATTTTCTATATAGCCAGGGGTGGGTGGGTGTCTGGGGAAAACACAAGCTGCAGTTCTGAGTGCAGGCCCATGAGCTCACCTACTCTGCTGTGCTGGCCTCTTCCTGTTGCCCCAGAAGCTCTGACCAGCTCCCCTTCCTCTGCCTCCCTCCCTGTTCTAACTACAAGGGCTGCTGGGTTAAACGTAGTTCTGAAGGGTGCTGAAGGCCCTGGGGAAGGAAGGGGTAATAGCTCTGCATCCTGTGAAATGTTTATACTCACCCAAGTGAGCAGGAAACATGCACTTGATTATTGACTGTTTGGCTGAGTCCCGAGCTGCCGTCCGTCCCCTGCTAGCGCAGCCCTGGGGTCCCTCCCTGCCTTCCCCACTCTGTCAGTGCCCCAAAATGCCAACCTGGCGCCCCCTGCTAACATAGCCCTGGGGTCTCCTCCTCTCTCCAACGCTGCTGGTGCCCCCGATCCTAATCTGCTGCCCAGTTTTTTGGCAAGAGAAATTGCAAGATGACCCCGTGGAACAATAAGGAGAAGTCCTGTGGCACCTTATAGACGAACAGATATTTCCCAGCAGAGGGTTTTGTGGGTGAAGACCCGCTTGGTCAGACACATGAGGAACAATGTCAACTTTTAAAATAATGGTCAATAGCAGAGTGGAAAACTGGTCCAGTGGATAGAGCAGTGGGGTGGGAGCCAGGACTCCTGGGTTCTATATTTGCTCTGGGAGGGGAGCAGGGGGTGGGGCTGGGAGTCAGGACTCCTGGGAGGCCAGTGGGGACTAGTGGCTTAGAGGGGGAGAGCTGCAGAGTGAAGTCTTGTTGAGGGCTGTGCAGCCCCTGGAGTGGCAGGGCCCCAGTTTCAATGGGTGTGTGTCTGTACAGCACCCACACGGATGGGGTCCCCAGTCTGGGCCAGGGTCTGTGCCCAGCACAGTGAGGTTCCCTCAGGCCTCCAGGGTCACAGCAGCTCAAGGGCTTCCCTGATCTGAGACTGAGCAGTGACTGTTGCAGTTATGTCCTCGATCTCAGCCAGGGTCTGAACAGTGTCTGGTGCAATGGGGTCCCCTGATCTCAGCTAGGGTCACAGCAGTATCCAGCCTGGTGGGGTCCCCTGATCCCGGCCAGGGTCTGAGCAGACCCACGCATCACTTACCTGCCTCCAGAGCCGAGCTGAGCTAGACTTCAGCCCCACGACTTATCCACAGAAAGCGCTGGGCTGTCTCTCTGCTGGGCGAGACGTGCTTTGAAGGTGGATCTAGTCACCACAGAAAGTCTCATGAGGTTCTTCTCACTGCCTCACTGTGTTTTTCCCACCAGTGAGCTCCTGCCCCCCTTCACGCTTCCAGCCACACTCTGCTGGGCGAGAAGCTGTGGCCGGTAATTGTTCCACCCCTGTGGTGGATCAAACACACTTCCTGTGGGTCTCAACCCAAGGTGTGAAAAGCTAGAGAAGCTGAAGGTGAACCCTCAGTGAGACAAATGATAATCAGCCCTGGGACACCTTAGAGATTAACAAATTTATTAGGCCATGAGCTTTCGTGGGTTAGATCCACTTCTTCAGGGGATTGGAGCCAAAAAAAAATAGAAGTCAGGGTTTATAGAGCAGGAAGGGGAGGGAAAGAGTAGGTCTATTCAAGGGTGTTACCTGGCACTAGTAGGACTAGTTGGTGGAGCAAATAAGGTCAAATTTGTCTCATTCCTGCAAATAGAAAGGTGGGGAAATTGCTCTTGTAATGCGTAAGGTCATTAAGATCTCTGTTCAGGCCAAGGTGAAATGTGTCAGATTTGCGAATGAATTCCAATTCAGATATCTCCTTCTGTCACCTTGCAGTACAATTCTTTTGTAGAAGAATGACTCCTTTGAAATCCATTGCTGAGTTAAAGCGTTCCACTACAGCCAGCGTCGGCAGCCCCGAGCACCGGCACCAAGAGGGCCACGTGAGCTGATTTTCATTAGCACACGAGGCTCCAGCTCAGCCCGGCCCCTCTATCCCTCAGGCAGCTGTGAGCTTGCTCAAAACCATCATGCCTGTGGATTAACAACAACAACAACAAAACCCAGCTAATGCTACCAACTGCCACCTCACCGAGAAAGCTCTGCATGCTAATTTATTTATGAATGAAGTGGTTGTAAGTGGGACTATTAGGGTATATCTACACAGCAAAATTATTGCAGAATAGCTTATTCCGGAGTTGTTATTCCAAAATAAGCTGTTCCGGAATAATGCGTCTGCACTACAGGGAAGCCCCGGAATAAGCAAACCTTCTGATCCACAAACCAGGTCGCCTACATTTTAACGGAGCGGGCGGTTCTGTTAACGACTTAAGAGTTTGCGTCGTATTGAAGAAGAATCTTCACACTGCTTTGGAAGGAGAAGCTGCTGAACTCTCTTTCCTATTCATATTCGACACGTTAACACGTGGTTTGAACCGGGATGCAAATTTTCTGGGACACTATAGGGGCTCTTTTACATACTTGGCTTAATCTAATTCTTGACTTCCGCGTCCCCCCCCCAACACCTCTGATTTGCTCACGTTGATAATTTTTTTTCTGAATTGTCAACCTCGATTACAATTTTTGGTTCTCTGTGTCTTAAATATTGAGTCTGTTCTGGTCTGGCTCTGGGCTGAAGAAGTGGGTCTGTTCCACGAAAGCTCATCACCGAATAAATTGTTTTGTTAGTCTTTAAAGTGCTACTTGACTGCATTTTTGTTTCTTCCTAAATAGTGCGTCTGCTCTCAGAGAGCCTGTTTCGAATAGAGCCATTGGACACACTCTGGCTTTTTTCGAAATGCCCGAATTCCCTGACTACAGGCCCCTGTTTCGAAATACCGATTTGGAAATAGGCTTTTGAGTGATGTGCTTCTTCTGAGCTGGAGGTGGATGGCTGGTGAGCAGGGCCGGGGCCCAGGACCGATGTGCTCAGGGGTGCAAGGGGGAGCACCAGTGGGAAAGGGACACATCCCCCTGGGGTGGGCGGCCCTCTCTCTGGCTGGGGAGCAGCCCTGATGGCTTCTCCTCTAGGGTCCTCTCTGGGACACACCAGACGGAGCTGGAGCCAAACCAGAGGGGGCGGCGGCAGAGTTCAGACCAGAAGGCCACAGGGAGAGCTGGGGGAGTGAGTGGAGGGGGCACATGGCCAGTGGGATGTGTCCCCCACCCCATGGTCTCCCCAGCCGTGTTCCTCAGGGCATGAGGGAGCCCTGGAGAAAGGGGGAAGCCAGTTACTTGGCAGGGGAGGAGGGTGCCCTGAGGGGTGCAATGGGCTAGAGGGACTGGCTCCCCAGCTGCACTGCGATGGGGGGTAATGGGGGGCAGACGTTGGTCTCCCTTCACAGGGTCTCATTGCTGCTGGGTTAGGACTCCAGGAAATGCAGGAGGGTGGGGGCGGGGCAGGCAAAGTCACAACACTGGCCCCAGGAGTCAGGCAGAGTTGGGGGGAGCAGAAGGGCAAGAGGGGAACTGCTGGGAGCCGTCCAGACAAAGGCAGCAGGGGACATGCCCAGAGGGGGGAGCGGAACCCCAGTCACTGCTGCTGTTAGTCCCGGGGGGGTGAGGGGCAGGGCAGAGCAATCAGCCGGGTGTGGGGCAAAGAGCAGGGGAAGGTGCTAAGTGGGCTACACCGACACCTGTCTCATAGAGCCTAACCAGCCCCCTCAAGGATTGAGCTCAAACCCCTGGGCCTTGCAAGCCAGTGCTCCGACCGCTGAGCTATACCCCTGAGGAGGAGGTAAGGAGGGCTGGTTGTGGGGGAAGAGCAGATGGTGTGAGGGGAGGGCTCCGCATTGCTCCCCTTGGCGCCTCACAAGAGGAGGAGCTACAACCTCCCCAGGAACAAAGGTGTAAAAGGTCACTTGGTCCAGCAACAAACCCCCTCCACAGGGCCCTGAAGCCATCTTCCTCCTCCTCCTCCTCCATGTCCATCTCCTCCTCCTCCTCCTTCTCATCCTCCTCTTCCATCTCCTCCTCCTCCTCCTCCTTGTCCTGCTGACAGCAGGTGGCTCCGACACAGAAGCAGCAAACACCGAAGAGACACCCAGGGATGGCCATGGAGTCCTTGTTTCTCTGCAGAGGACAGGCACCCCCACACAGCAGCACCAGAGAGCTCCACCACGCATGAGCCACAGCAAACTGGCCAATCAATGCAGTGAGGGATAGGACCTCCTGCCAACTCAGAGGGAGAAGGAAAAGCACCAAGTCACTCTGGTCACCTCCAACTGCATCCAACCTCCGGCTTTCCCCCCGCACCTGCAGCCTTCACCAACACCCGATCTTCCCTCTCACCCGCAGCCTTCACCAACACCCGATCTTCCCTCTCACCCGCAGCCTTCACCACCACCCGATCTTCCTTCTCAACCCCAGCCTTCACCAACGCCCGATCTTCCCTCTCACCCGCAGCCTTCACCAACACCCGATCTTCCCTCTCACCCGCAGCCTTCACCAACACCCGATCTTCCCTCTCACCCCCAGCCTTCACCACCACCCGATCTTCCCTCTCACCCACAGCCTTCACCAACGCCCGATCTTCCCTCTCACCCGCAGCCTTCACCAACACCCGATCTTCCCTCTCACCCGCAGCCTTCACCAACACCCGATCTTCCCTCTCACCCGCAGCCTTCACCAACGCCCGATCTTCCCTCTCACCTGCAGTCTTCACCAACGCCCGATCTTCCCATTCCCTTGCAATATGGGGAGGGGTAGCTCAGTGGTTTGAGTGTTGGCCTGCTATGCCCAGGGCTGTGAGCTCAACCCCTTAGGAGGCTGTTTAAGGATGTGGAACAAGTTGAAAAAAACAACAATGGGGAATGTTGCTTGGCCCTGTCAAGAGGGCATGGGACTAGACTCAATAACCTCAGGAGGTCCCTTCTAGCTCTGTGAGATATTTATCTCCATAAGTGTATATAAAGGCTTCACCAATGCCTTATCTACCTTCTCACCTGCAGACTTCACCAACACTTGATCTTCCCCAGCACCAGACCCCTACCTCTACTTGCCCCTCTGTTCAACCCCTCACCTGCCCCTTATTGGTAATATTTGCCAGACACCCCATTGCTGGTGAAGTTGTACTCGTTTTGATGAGACTTCTCTGTGTTGAACTCAGCTACTTTGGAATGCAACCCAGCCAGCACCACTTGGTTCTTGGAGTTGGGCTTCACCATCACATCCAGCCCCACCTTCCAGTCATTGTGCACCATGGCTCCTCTGTCTTCCAAGAGGTTTCTGGGGCACCACTGAGAGTGTCAAATCAGGGCAAATTGCTTAGAGACAGGGTTACTTGCAGCCCAAGACTGGGGGTGCTCCTCTATCAGGCACTCCAACCAGTCACAAAGAGAACCTCTGCTCACCACACTGGCTAGCAAGAAGCCACACAAGGCATCCCCCAAGACACTTCAACTTTCCTGCACCGCCGTTTATACCATGCCTGAAATAGAGGCGCAGTTATGAAAACCAGTCTCACCAAATTGAAACAGGTTCTTTTGATCTTAAAGGATCAGCACCATTTCCAGGTCAGTTTATAACTCACACCTGATCCAAAAGATCACGCTGTGCCAACCCTTTCGAATCTGACATCAAAAGTTTTATTTACAAGAGAAAGAAAGTTGAGACTTAAAATAATGACAGGAATCAAATGCACCGATTGCAAAGTTCTGGGGGCAGGTTTGTGGCAGAGGTCGAATAAACTGCTGCCTTCATAGAATCTTACAACACTAGAACTGGAAGGGACCTTGAGAGGTGCCTTCTGCTCGCAGCAGGACCAAGCTGCAGCTAGACCATCCCTTGTCTGAAAATAAGTCTCTGGAAGACAACCTCTGTTAGGGTGGCGTCGGCTGTCCTTTCAAGCTTGGGTCATAGCCGAGCTCTTCCAGTGGGGAAAAGGTGGCTTGAAGACAAAAGGTCGGAACCCCCAGGATCCCTTTTTGTAACCTTTCCCATGCACAGGCACTCTTATTGTTCCTGCTGTGTAAAAAATGGGTCCCAAGGTGGAGTTTGTCACATGAGCAAGTCACGAGTCCACACATGACTCAGCACTGTTTAGGCAGCAGCTACTGTTCCCATGCTGGTCTGCGCAGTCACAGGAAAGCTCATCTGATGGGGGTTGGCACCTCTTAAGGGCCATTCTTCTTCGAGCATTGGCCTGCTAAACACAGGGGTGTGATTTCAATCCTGGAGGGGGCCATTTAGGGATCAAGAGGCTGGTGCTTGGCCCTGCCAAGAGGGCAGGAGACTGGACTTGGGCTACGTCTACACGTGCCCCAAACTTCGAAATGGCCATGCAAATGGCCATTTCGAAGTTTACTAATGAAGCACTGAAATGCATATTCAGCGCTTCATTAGCATGCGGGCGGCAGCCGCGCTTCGAAATTGACGCTCCTTGGCGCCGCGCGTCGTGTCCAGATGGGGCTTCTTTTCGAAAGGATGCTGCCTACTTCGAAGTCCCCTTGTTCCCAGGAGCTCATAGGAATAAGGGGACTTCGAAGTACGCGGCGTCCTTTCAAAAAGGAGCCCAGTCTGGACGCGCCGCGTGGCAGCAAGGAGCGTCAATTTCGTAGCGTGGCTGCCGCCCGCATGCTAATGAAGCGCTGAATATGCATTTCAGCGCTTCATTAGTAAACTTCGAAATGGCCATTTGCATGGCCATTTTGAAGTTTGGGGCACGTGTAGACACAGCCTCGATGACCTCCTGAGGTCTCTTCCAGTTCTACAAAATGGGTGTGTGTTTATCTCCATTCTCCGTCAAGAACTTCATTGGACTAGCAACTCTTTCACACCAGGTTGGCCAGGCCTGTTGGTGTCTCCCAGAATCAAACATCTGAAATGCAAGTACAGAACCAGTACTCATAACATCTGACACGAAAAGTACACGAACCTACGAACAGTTCAAATGCAATCAGTGAATCATCAGCTTTCTCTTGAGACTTTATTTGGCCCATTTCGTCCAAGATTTGGCGCAATCATGGAACAGCGGTTGCAACAATGATCAGCATGCAGACTACATGAATCACTGAGTTCTTCATGGACCCATGAAACCTTCACCCTCCACGAGCACATTCTAGACCAGGGAGCAAGCCCCATCCCTGCACTGCCAGTAGCTGGTGTCCACCAAAAAGGTCTGTTTTCTGCCCAAAGAGGTATATCAATGCCCTCTCCTGCCAGGTGGTGCCCAGGGACAGAGGCTGTGTGCTCCAGGAACTCCTCAGCTGTATCAGTGTGGCAGTGAGCGGAGATCCCTGGGGGACGAGGAGGAGAAGGGGAAGAAGGAGCTGGGTCTGGGTGTGGCTGGGAGGGGACATCTGTCTGGCTTAACTGGGAAATCCTTAGTCAGCTTAAATTCAGAAAGATGCATACAAGAAATGGAAACGTGGACAGTTGACTCAGGAGGAGCATAAACATACGGCTGGAGAATGCCGGGCAGTAATCAGGAAAGTGAAAGCACAATTGGAACTGCAGCTGGCAAGGGATGTGAAGAGTAACAAGAAGGGTTTCTACAGGCCTATTAACAATAAATGGGTTATCAGAGAAGGTGCGGGGCCGTTACTGGATGTGGGAGGTAACCTAGTGACAGATGATGCAGGAAAAGCTGAGGTACTCAATGCTTTTTTTGTCTCAGTCTTCACACACAAAGCCAACTTCCACATGACGGTCCTAGACAATGCAGTATGGGAATGTGGAGGGGCAGCTGTCTGTGGGGAAGGCACAAGTTCTCAGCTATCTAGAAAAACTAGATGTGCACAAGTCCATGGGTCTGGATTTAATGAACCTGAGGGTACTGAGGGAATTGGCAGAGGTCATTGCTGATCTTTTGGCCATTATCCTTGAAGACTCTTGGAGACTGGGGGAGACACCGGATGACTGGAAGAAGGCAAATGTAGTGCCCATCTTTGAAAAAGGAGAGAAGGACAATCCAGGGAACTATAGACCCGTCAGCCTTACCTCAATCCCTGGGAAAATAATGGAGGGAATCCTCAAGTAGTCCATTTTGGAGCACTTGGAAGAGGGGGAAGTGATCAAAAGTAGCCAACATGGATTCAATCAGGGGCAAGTCCTGCCTGACCAATCTGATTAGCTTCTATGATGAAGTAACAGGCTCTGTGGACAGGGGGAAGTCAGTGGATGTGATATACTTTGACTTCAGCAAGGGTTTTGATATGGTCTCCCACAACAGTCTTGTCCATAAGTTAAGGAAATATGGATTGGATCCTTGGACTATAAAATGGATAGAAAGCTGGCTTGATGGTTGGGCCCAATGGGTAGTAGTCAATGGCTCAATATCTGGATGGCGGTCGGTTTCAAGCGGAGTGCCGCAAGGCTCAGTTCTGGGGCCGGTGTTGTTCAACATCTTTATTAATGACCTGGATGAGGGACTGGGTTGCACCCTCAGCAAGTTTGCGGATGACACAAAACTAGGAGGAGAGGTAGATACGTTGGAGGGTAGAGAAAGAATCCAGAGTGACCTGGATAAATTGGAGGACTGGGCCAAAAAATATCTGATGCGGTTCAATAAGGAGAAGTGTAGAGTCCTGCACCTGGGGCAGAAGAATCCCAAGCATTGTTACAGGCTGGAGACCGACTGGCTCAGCAGCAGTACGATGGAAAGGGACCTAGGGGTTATGGTAAATGAAAGGCTGCACATGAGTAAACAGTGTGCCCTTGTAGCCAAGCATGCTAATGGCATACTAGGGTGCATTAGGAGGAGCATTTCGAGCAGATCTAGAGAAGTGGTTGTCCCCCTCTATTCAGCACTGGTGAGACCACATCTTGAATACTGTGTCCAGTTTTGGGCCCCCCCAGTGTAAAAAGGATGTGGATTTGCTGGAGCAGGTTCAGTGGAGGGCAACAAAAATGATCAAGGGTCTGGAGCACAAGACCTATGAGGAGAGGCTGAGGGATTTGGGCTTGTTTAGTTGACAGAAGAGAAGACTGAGGGGTGATTTAATAGCAGCCTTCAACTTCCTGAAGGGGAGCTCTAACGAGGAGGTTGAGAAACTGTTCTTCGTGGTGTCAGATGGCAGAACAAGGAGCAATGGTCTGAAGTTACAGAGGGGGAGGTGTAGATTAGGTATTAGGAAAAACTACTTCCCCAGGCGGGTGGTGAAGCACTGGAATGTGTTGCCTAGAGAGGTGGTGGATTCTCCATCCCTAGAGATTTTTAAGTCCTGGATGGACAAGGTCCTGGCTGGGATGACTTAGAGAGGGTTAATCCTGCTTGAAGCAGGGGGCTGGACTAGATGACCTCCTGATGTCCCTTCCAGCCCTGTGATTCAGTGATTCTGTCTGTGAATCACCCTGTAGGGAGAATCCCAAAGAGATCCTGCCTTAACAACAATATTGTGGCAGGCTGTTCCACAGGTTAAAGAGCCGTTAAATTTAAAACTGCCCTGAGTGGCAGAAAGCAGGTCCCAAATACCCATGAAATGGGGAGGCTGGGTACCTGATGCTTCCTCTAAGCCACAGTTTCCATCTTTTGTTGTAGGTGCACTGCAGTTGGGTTCAACCCATGGGCCCACCTACCCCCGTATCCTGCCCCCTCCCTCCCACCCTTGATCCAGCCTGGGGCCTGTCTAGCGAGGATCCTGTCCTGTGTTGGGGGGCGGGAGTATGCCCTGGCCATGCTGTGTGTGGGTCACGTTGGAGGTGTGAAAATCTCTCTAGCACTGCATGGCTGAGAACAGGAAACAGAAACTAGCATGAAGCTAGAGAGAGGCCTATGGGGCGTTGCCACAGTGTGTGTTTCCACACGTCACTTGTGTGTGGAGCTCTGACCCTGAAAAGGAACGACAGAGGGAGAAATGAAAGAGCAATTTCGACCCAGGGCCCCCTGTTGCCCAGCCAGGGGCTCCCCAGCACCAGCTCTGCTGCTTCCCCTAAACCTCAGCACCCTGTGCCCTGCTACAGCCACAATGAGCTCCCCCCACAGCCCAGCTGGGGCCCAGCACTTCTGACGCTTCGTTCTAGCATGAGAAACAGAGCCGGGGTGATGACACAGCTGAGGGTGCATAAAGTGGGGTTGGCGAGAAATTCCCGAAATGGGGCGCCGCATGATTGACTGCTGGGGCTCAGGCTCCTCCAGCCCATTAAAACTGGTGAAATCTCTCATTGTTTTCACGTCTGCGTAGTCACATTTTCACACCGGTGAGTAACTTTGTTACATTGAAGCAGTTTGTCTGCTCACGCGGTGGGCGGGGGTTTCATGTGACCGTCAGCAAAATTTCCATCCATTTGGGTGACATTATATGGGTTGGCGGGGGGAGAAGCTGCTACTTAGATGGATGAAAAGTGGGACCAGCATAAAAAGTTTGCTCACCCCGATCTAGATGGAGACATAGAGAAGGGTGTGTGGGGACAGACAGACAGGCAGATAGATAGATAGATAGCTGAGATATATGGGAATAGATACATCGATAGATAGAGAAGGTGTGTGGGGACAGGTAGATAGATAGCTGAGGTGTGTGGGTATAGATAGAAAGAGGAGGTGTATGGGGACAGACAGGCAGATAGATAGACATAGAGGAGGTGTGTGGGGACAGATAGATAGATGAGGTGTGTGGGTATAGATGGATAGATAGATAGAAGGGGTGTGTGTGGGGATAGATAGACAGAGGAGGTGTGTAGGGACAGACAGGCAGATAGACAGACATAGAGGAGGTGTGTGGGGACAGATAGAGGAGATGTGAGGGTATAGACAGATAGATAGAGGAGGTGTGGGGACAGATAGATAGATAGAGGAGGTGTGTGGGGAGAGATAGATGAGGTGTGTGGGGCTAGATAGATAGATGAGGTGTGTGGGTAT
Source organism: Carettochelys insculpta (assembly GCF_033958435.1). Lineage (NCBI taxonomy): Eukaryota > Metazoa > Chordata > Testudines > Carettochelyidae > Carettochelys > Carettochelys insculpta. Next base: position 124,767,362 of record NC_134142.1, on the reverse strand, counting down.
AGATAGATGGAGGGTGTGTGTGTGTGTGTGGATAGATAGATACACAAAGGATGTGTGTGGGGAGAGGCAGACAGATAGAAAGATAGATAGAGGGTGTGTGTGGGGATGGATAGATGAATTGTGTGGGTATAGATAGATGGACAGATGAGGTGTGTGGGGACAGATAGATGAGGTGTCTGGGGACAGAAAGGATGATATATAGATAGATAGAGAGGGTGCGGGAGGATAGATAGATAGATAGAGGAGGTGTGTGGGGACAGATAGATAGATGAGGTGTGTGAGTTTCGATAGATAGATAGATGGACAGATAGAGGAGGTTTGTGGGGACAGATAGAAAGATAGACAGAGGAGGTGTATGGGGATAGATAGATGAGGTGTGTGGGGATATAGACAGATGGATAGATAGATAGAGGGTGTGTTTGTGGGGAGAGATAGATAGATAGAGGAGGTGTATGGGGACAGGCAGAGTGAAAGATAGATAGACAGAGGGGGTGTGTGGGGACAGATAGGGAGATAGAGGAGGTGTGTGTGGACAGCTAGAAGAGGTGTGTGGGTATAGAGAGACAGAGGGTGTGTGTGTGTGTGTGTGGGGAGAGATAGATAGATAGATACATATAGGAGATGTGTGGGGACAGACAGACAGACAGGCAGATAGATAGCTAGATATTTAGAGGGGGTGTGTGGGGATGGATAGATAAATGAGGTCTATGGGGATAGATAGATATATAGATGAGGTGTTTGGTATAGACAGACAGATAGACAGATGAGGTGTGTGGGAACAGACAGACAGAGTAGGTGTGTGGGGACATATAGATCAATAGAGGAGGTGTGTGAGGACAGATAGCTATATAGACAGATAGAGGAGGTGTATGGGGATAGATAGATAGATGCAGGAGGTGTGTGGGTATAGCTAGCTAGCTAGATTTGACAGATAGATGAGCTGTGTGGGGACAGGTAGATAGATAAGGTGTGTGGGTATAGAGAGAGAGATTGATGGACAGATAGAGGATGTGTGTGGTGACAGAAAGATGAGGTGTGTGGGGATAGATAGGTAGATAGATGAGCTGTGTGGATATGGATAGATAGAGGGGTGTGTGTGGGGATAGATAGGTAGATAGAGGAGGTGTGTGGGGACAGAAAGGCAGAGGGATAGATAGATGAGGAATATGGGGATCGATAGAAGCACAGATAGATGAGGTCTGTGGGGATAGATAGGTAGATGAGGTGTGTGTGGGTGTTGGTAGATAGATAGAAGAGGGGTGTGGGGACAGATAGATAGAAGAGGGGTGTGGGCATGGAAAGACAGATGGACTTACTCCCTTTCCAGTTCCTGCCAGTGAGGAAGGGCCGATGTGGGGAGACTGGGAGTGAGGCTCCTGGACTCCTGTCCTGGCTGTAGGAGTGGGGTTTAGAGGGGTAGAGTAGGGGAAGGGCAGGACTTTCCCAGCTCCTGAGTGGACAGTGAGCCCAGGTATTCACCCCCTGCCCCACTCACCTGCTGGTGGCGACCGTCCGGGGCTGGCCGAGCTGATGGGAAGGAGCCAGGTTTGGGCAGAGGTGCAGCTCTGACTGGCGTGGCAGTGGGTGTGGGGTTCAGCTCTGGGCTCCTCTGCCCTCTCCCCACTAACGTCACAGGCTCTCTCATGGGGAGAAGGAGGAGCCTGTGGTCAGACCAGCTCTTCCTGCCTCTAGACGCTCAGAAGTGCGGCTGTAGCACTGCCTGAGAGTCACAGGGGCCACATGTGCCAGGCAGGGGGCCAGGACTCCAGGGGAGGGGGCTACGGGAATCCCATCCCACCTGGGCCATGTCTCCCAGGGCCCCCGTGCTCCCAGGCTGTGCTCCATGATTCCTCTTGTGGGGCTGGGTCTACCTCTCAGCTCCATAGCGCTCTGTGCCCTGTGGCTCCCGGTCTCCTGCCCTGGCTCCGTGGCCACGGCGTTTGGCTCCAGAGTACACCCCCACTGGACTCCCACCTTCGCCAGCTGATAGCATTGCCCAGCAATCTGCAGCAAGTCCCCGCCCCACGGCAAACATCAGCTGAAGGATGCTGGTACCTCTACAAACTCCGCCCCTCCTCCTCTGGCCCTGTATTTAGCCCACTTGGCCCTGACAGAAGCCACTGTCTTGATGGGCCTGAGCCACCTTACGCTGAATTCCTTGATGCAAGACATTCACCCAGCACCTCTGCCTTGCCTTGCTTCACGCCCCCCAGCTCAGCATGTTCTGGAGCGTTCTCCAGCCTGCACTGCAGCTGCTCATGTCCACTCTCCGTCTGGGGCCCACCTGCCGAGGTCAGAAGAGAGACAAGACTTCCTGCTGAGAAATTTGCTTTCACAAGTGTTTATTGGAGCGGGGAGATACGTTTGCTAAGATCCAGAGACCTGCAATCCTCCCGGAAGCAAATTGCAAAGCTGCAGGGCAGTTTTCCAGGCTGGAGATATTTAGCTTGCAGTCAGTAGGGTTCAGAGTTATCAACCCTTATTCACCCATTAACTGCACTGTGAAGCTGTTCCTCGAGGCTCTCAGCAGATGCAGGTATGGGTGAGCTAGGAAGATGCTTTAATCCCACAAGCTGGACACCTGGGTCTGATGGGTCCAGAAGGGGCTTTTCATGACAGAATATTTTCCCAGAGGGAGCGGTGAGGATAATGAACTAACAGCAGCTGATTGTCTCCGCTGGGAGTGGGAGATGCCGATTCTCAAGCAAAGTGACAGCAAGAACCCCAGAAGCCTCAGCAAAGCAGGAGCCAGGAAATCCTTGCGCAGGGGATTTCCAATCCCCTATGGCAGGAGCTCACCAGAAGGCCTCCATCTCCTTCCCCTTGGCTGTGCTCTGCCGCGGTGGCTGGCGGACATAGTCAGAGCAGCTCCGGCCCCCGAGGTGGGGCCCACAGCGCAGGCTGTACTGGAACCAGATGCGGCCGTGGTTCAGGTAACAATCCTTCCGGTGGGGCCCACCAGCCTCCAGCGGGATGTCGCAGCTGCCCAGCAGGTCATCTGCATTTTTGTCCTCGTCCCAGACCTGGACGCTGATCTTGCTGGCGCTGGTGATGCGGACGGTGCCAAAATCCACATCGATGTTCCAGGCGGGATTTTCGTTGTTCCAGATGGCTCCAGTCTGTATTTCCCTCTTCTCAAAGAAGACCTTCACGAAGGCATCCGTAGCGGTAATGTAGTCTCCCCACAGGCCTCTGGCCTTCTGCACAGTCACCGTGAGCCTCCCCCAGCCGCGCTCCCGCGAGCAGCACATGGTGTTGGTCGTGGCGTCCCCGGGGCAGAAGCAGGAGCAGGGGTCGTGGGCGCTGCGCCGGGTCCCCGGGGGGCAGCTTTGGGTGCAATTCCTCCACAGGGCTCTCTTGGTGATGTATTCACTCACCGCCCGCCTCACCTGCTCTCGCTTGGGGTTGTCCTGCTCCAGCAGCGTGTGGATGGGCTGCAGGGAATAGGACACCAGGCCGGGGCTGGCTTTGAGGCTCTCCACCCAGGCTGAGAAGACCTTGGTGTCGTTCCCGGAGAAGAGCAGATCAGTCGTGCTGTGTCCTCCCTCCACATCCATGTGGTGCTCCCGATACGTCTCGTGGAAGCTCCCCCCGACCTTCCCCTTCTTCTTCTCCTCCTCGCACTTGCTGTACCCGCCCTTGATCTTGCCCATTCCGATGCTCATGGCCGCCTCCGCGCTCAGACAGTCCTTGATCTCGTCATCCGTCAAACCGCTCATTGCCGCTTCGCACACCCGCACGGCCGTCACGTCCCGCGCCCGGCCCCCCAGCTGCAGCTGGGACACGTAGTGGGTGCCGTAGTTGGTGATCAGCTGCTGGTACTCCAGCTCGGATGTGCCGTCGTACTGGTCCGGGAGGTTCTCCAGCTCTAGAGTGAAATGGCTGGTGAGTGGGGGCGTCCCTCTGACCCGGAACCTGCTCAGGGACACAAAGAGGGGAGTGAGCTCAGCCTGGGAAGTGAGCACAGATAATGGTGCATCCTCCAGCCCAGCCCACCCACAGCAAGGGTCTGAGCTGGTGGCTCCTACTCAAAGAAGTCACTCGGTCTGCTGAATCACCCAACCTTGCCGGGGATCCTGCCAGCGACTAGACAGGTCTGATAGACTGTCCCTGCACTGTCCATGGCAGGTCACCAGGGTGTCCTGACCCTCAAGAAAATTCCCCATAGCTGGTAAGTCCCACGTGAGAGCTGGTGCCACCCAGAGAGGAAGGACCTCATCTCCCATTCTACTCCTCACTGGCCCAGCTGGTCACCCAGTGGTGGACTTAGTTGGATCCAGCATCCTCTAGAGGGGAGAGTCGACATATCTCTGCATGGCATTGCTGTACTCCCAGTTCCAGGTGAGCCCAGCCCAACTCTCACCAGTAGTAGCTGCAGGAGACCTCTTGGTTCACAAAGCTGTATTTGTCCTTCCGTGAATGCTCTACCAGGAAATCAGCCAGTTTGGAGCGTGATCCAGCCAGCACCAGCTGGACGTTGACCTTGGGCTTCACAGGAACGTCCAGCCCCGCCTTCCAGTCGTTCTGCACGGTGGACACTGCCAGCTCCACCATGGCCATTGCCGACTGCTGCACCGAGCTGATGAGATGACTGCAGCATGCATCCTGGACACGCCACTCCTCTACAGCCAGCGGCAGCCTCTGCAACTGCCCTTCCAGCCATGGGTTCTGACATAGGGTGCAGGTGCCGGCTGAATGCTGCCAGAGACCAACGTCCACCATGCCAAGCTCCTTCCTGGCCATTGTTGTCACGTCGATGCCCTTTCCCACCAAGCTGTGCCCAGGCACGTAGGCCGTGTGCTGCTGGCATTCACTGGCCGTGGCTGTCTGACATTGGGAGGAGGCCCCAGGGAAGATGAAGAAGAGGAGGGGCATGAAGGCACCAATCTTGGGCATGGCTGAGGTGAAGGGGTCCCCCACCTGGGAGCGGCCCTCAGCCTCTGGACACCACTGCAGGGAGAGATTCAGGGAGAGCCAAAATTAGTGGCAATTCAGTGGCAGACAGTTCTCAAGATTCCCTTGACATCCACCTATCAGCCAGGACATGAGCCATGTTCTACAGCTCACCCAGAAACCTCCGGGACGTAGGACTCCTGGAGATGTTACTTCATTTCCATGTTTGACTACAAATGACTTAATCTGCATCAATTTCTTGACCCCCCCAGTTTCCAGGAGATGCAATACCAGGACGGGCAATGAGGTGGGGGTAACAACGGGGCATTGCAGTGCCTCAACGGGGCCACCAGAGGGTGGCGCTATGTGGACAGACTCTGTGGCTGGTCACGAGGGAGCTGATGCAGTGTCCGGCTGTGGCCACTCGGGGCGGTTGGAAGTTACCCACACCCGTGGCATGGGAGTGGTGGATTTCATCGCTGGCGAGACCAGGGGAGCAGGGTTCGTGCTCGGCGTGACTGGCCTTGTTGCAGCACGGGGTGGCCACCCAGCGGCTCTCCAGCCTCTCGCAGCTCTTTGCTCAATGAAAGGCGGCTCCTGCTTGGAGCTGTGTGGCGGGTGGGCTGTCCGCCCCTCTCAACACGTGTCCAGGGCCATGAGGGAGAAGTGCGTGTCTGTGGCTCCAGTGAGTCCCAGGCACTGGGCTGGGGTGGCTGGGGGTGCCTGGCTGGGGGAGAGGGGAGGGGGATTGAGCCACATATTGTATGTTTATACATATCTATACCGATCTCTAGCTAGACAAAAATAAATATACAATTTGTGGCTCTTTGCTCTCTATCCACAGCTATTTTGGATTCAGCAGGGGCAAGTTGTGCCTGACCAATCTGATTAGGTTCTATGACAAGATAACAGGCTCTGTGAACATGAGGAAGTCAGTGCATGTGACACACCTTGATTTCAGGAAAGCTTCTGATACTGTCTCCCACAACATTCTTGCCTGTAAGTTAAGGACGTGTGGATTGGATGCAGGCAGCGTGAGATGGATTGAAAGCTGAGATGTAATTGGAGGTACTTATCTTCAAGAGCTGGACAGGACCTCAGGAGGTCATCTAGTCCAGTCCCCCATCCTCTTGGCAGGGCCAAGCACCAGCTGTCTGCCATCTATTTGCCCCAATCCCTAAATGGCCTCTTCAAGGCTTGAGCTCATCACCCCAGGGTTAGTAGGCCAATTCTCAAACCACTGAGCCATGCCTCACCCCAGTTTGATAATTGGGCCTAATGTGTAGTGGTCAATGGCTGGTCAAAGCCTCAATAGCTGGAGGGTGGTTGGTTTCAAGCAGAGTGCCGCAAGGCTCAGTTCTGGGGCTGGTGTTGTTCAACATCTTTATTAATGACCTGGATTGCACCCTCAGCAAGTTTGCAAATGACACTAAACTAGCGGGAGAGGTAGAGAGAGACTGGAGGGTAGAGAGAGGATCCAGAGTGACCTGGATAAATTGGAAGATTGGGCCAAAAGAAATGTGATGCATGTCTACAAGAAGTGTAGAGTCCTGCACTTGGGATGGAAGAATCCCAAGCGTTGTTATAGGCTGGGGACTGACTAGTTAAGTAGCAGTGCAGCGAAAGGGGACCTAGAGATTATGGTGGATGAAGGGCTGGATAAGAGTAAACAGTGTGTCCTTGTAGCTAAAAGGCTAATAGCACATTGGGGTGCATTAGGAGGAGCATTTCAAGCAGCTCTAGAGAAGCTGAGGGATTTGGGCTTATTCAGTTTGCAGAAGAGAAGACTGAGGGGTGATTTTATAGCAGCCTTCAACTTCCTGATGGGGAGCTCTAAAGAGGAAGGAGAGAGGCTGTTCTCAATGTTGACAGATGGCAGAACAAGGAGCAATGGTCTGAAGAAGCAGACGGGGAGGTGTAGATTGGATATTAGGAAAAACTCCTTCCCCAGGAGGGTAGTGAAGCACTGGAATTCGTTGCCTAGAGAGGTGGTGGGATCTCCACCCCTAGAGGTTTTTAAGTCCTGGTTTGACAAAGCCCAGGCTGGGATGACTTAGTTGGGGCTGGTCCTGCTTGCAGACCGGTTTTTGGCCACCTCTATACTAGACCGTAAAGCTGATTGTAGATACACAAATCCAGCTACAGCACTTGCTAGCTGGAATCGATTTATTTGCGATTGACTTACCTGGCCGTCCTCATTGAGGGAGGTTGAGAAGAAAATCTGTCCCGTCGACCTCCCTTCCTGCTCGCGAGATGGAGGAGTGCAGGGGGTGGCTGCCAAATCCAGATAGTTCAATTTCGCATGTCCCCATAGGGGTACAAAATGAACCCCGGAAGATGGACACTGACTAGCGCGACCTTCTGGGCGGTGAAGACGTGCCTTTGGTTGAGCTCTGAGCAGCCCCTGGTGTCTGAGGCCCCCAGATCTTAGCGGGGGATGTCTTTGCAGTTCCCAGCGTAATGAGGTCTCTGGTCTCAGCTGGCGTCTATGCAGTGCCAGGCATGATGTCATCCCAGCTCTGGGCTTGGGTCTGTGCAGCCCCTGGGTCTCGCTCCAGATCGCCTGGGTCAAGGTGTCTTTGATCCACCCCAAAGGTGGAAAAATTGCCAGCCACATCTTCCTGACCTGCTGGCTCGATGGAGTCCCTGATCTCAGCCGGGGTCTGAGCAGTGCCTGGCACAACGGGTTACCAGTCTCAGAAGGGGTCTGAGCAGCCCAACATGATGGTGTTCCCAATCTTAGCCTGGTGCGATGGGGTCCCTGATTTTGGCTGGGATCTGTGTTGTGCCCAGGAAAATGGGGTTCCTGCTTCCAGCCAGGGTCTGAGCAGACCCGCCCATCACTCACCTGTCTCCGGAGCCGAGCTGAGCTGTGTTTCAGCCTTGGGACCTGCCTGCAGCCAGGGCTGGGCTGTGTCTCTGCTGGGAGAGAGGAGCTCTGGTAGGGCTCCGCAGCAAGTCTCCTGCGTTCTCACAATCTGACCCCAATTTGTTCCCTCTCCAGCTCCAAAGTTCTGCCCCCTTCACACCCCCAGCCACAGCCTGCTGGCCAGGAAGCTGTGGCAGGAAGTTGCTCCGCTCCCAGGGTGTGAGGAGCTAGAGAAGCTGCAGGGACTCCTCAAAGACAGAAATGCTGAGCCTAGACATTGGAGCCAGCTCTGCCCCGCATGGACTCCCGCCCTGCATCAGAGAGCCACCTAGCACCACCCTGGGGATTGTGGCCAGCACTGTCTGCCCAGGGAGAGCAGCCCCGGCTGAGCCCCCTGCCCTGCAGTAGAGCACATCAGGGATCTCACAGCAAACTAGGGGTGCATTAGGAGGGGCATTTCTGGCTGATCTAGAGAAGTGATTATTCCCCTCTCCTTGGCACTGGTGAGGCCACTTGTGGGGTGTTGTGTCCAGTTCTGGGGCCCCCAGTACAGAGAGGATGTGGATGTGAATGCATTCAAGAGGGTCCAGCAGCGGGCACTGAAAATGATTAGGGGGCTGGAGCACATGGCCTATGAGGAGAGGCTGAGGGATCTGGGCTTATTTAGTTTGCAGAAGAGAAGACTGAGGGGCGATTTGACAGCAGCCTTTAACTTGCTGAAGTGGGGCTCTAAAGAGGATGGAGAGAAGCTGTTCTCAGTGGTGTCGGATGGCAGAACAAGGAGCAATGGTCTCAAGTTGCAGAGGGGGAGGTGTAGGTTGGATATTAGGAAAACCTGTTTCCCCAGGAGTGTGGGGAAGCACTGGGATGTGTTACCGAGTGAGGTGGGGGATCTTCATCCCTAGAGGTGTTTAAGACAAAGTCCTGCCTGTGATTATTTAGTTGGGGTTGATCCTGCTCTGCGCAGGGGGCTGGACTCGATGACCTCCCCACTCGCATCTCCAGCCCCTCACTGCACTTGAGAACGTTGCTTCCTGTTCTGTCATCTGCAGAATGGCCTGGATCCATCCCCTTTGAAACCCCACTTTAAGCAGTTGAAGGCTGCTATTGAATCCCCCCTCACTCTTCTCTTCTGTAACGAACGCTTGAACTGCCCCTCCACCGTGGTCCTAGAATCCCTTGACCAAATCCCTCAGCAGCTGCCGAGAGACGATCTTGCAACACTTCATACCCTGAGGTCCAAGCTGCCATCAAAGCGATGAAGTGCAACAAGGAAACGAGACTTGATGGAATCCCAGTGGAAGTCTTCAAAGAAGGTGGGTCAAAGCTCCACAAGCAACTCCACCTTCTGATTTTCAAGATTTCGGATAAGGAGCAGATGCTACGAGATTGCAGAGACACAATGATCATCAGTTTTTTCAAGAAGAGGAAGAAGTTGGACTGTGGAAACTATTGTGGCACTTACCTTCTGGCAACGGCAGGGAAAATTGCACAGCAACTGTGAAATCAGCCCCCCAAAGGGATCAAACCCACACGTAAATCCATCTCTTCTATGCAAAAGATTTGCACGGGGCACAGGGAACTTGTCAGGTAAGCCCCTTTATCACTGAAAGGGAGATGTGCACTGTGGTAGACCTCCCCAGGTAATAAGTCCACACACTGGGCTTGATAATAAACAAGAATTTTTATTGAGCAAAACAGTAGGATTTAAAACAAAAAGCGGTCAAGTAGCACTTTAAAGACTAGCAAAATAGTTTAGTAGGTGAGCTTTCGTGGGACAGACCCACTTCTTCAGACCATAGCCAGGCCAGAACAGACTCAATATTTAAGGCACAGAGAACCAAAAACAGTAAGCAAGGAGGACAAATCAGAAAAAGATAATCAAGGTGAGCAAATCAGAGAGTGGAGGGGTGGGGGGGAAGGTCAATAATTAGATTGAGCCAAGTATAGCACGGCTTCCTCTCTGTTACTATTCAACATGGAAGTCGGATTTAAGTCGTTAGAAGTAAAAACAGGCAGATCAAGGTGAGTTTTCATATTAAAATAAAACACTTAGCTAGCTCTATTCCACTAAGAATCAAGTTACATGTGAATTCTTATCCTAAACAGTTGTTCTTATGCCAAGTGAAACCTTCATGTCAGAAGTGATCTTATCTTGACCTTTGTCATGATCATGAGGGTTAGCCAGCAGCCTGGGAGTAAAAGGCTTAACCTCATTAGCCAGGTGAGGTTGGCCTATAGGAATGTGGGTAAGAATTTTAAACTGGGACAAAGGAATTTTTTGGTTCCTCCCTTTTCTGTCCTCTGGTATTTCTCTTTTGTTTCCAGCCATGAGGAAGACAGACACAGAATATCTCCCTCCAAGAGCAGGCCCTCCAATCTTCTGTAAGTTGGGTAAAGTTTAGATAACACCGTTAGGCTTTGTTGTTTTATGGTTTGGCAACTGGGATCTGATGTCTGTGCACTTTTTAGAAATGTTCTTTTGCTCTCCTTGTAACTAAGTTCTAGGCCCGTGGTGGAGACTCCCCATGTGTTTTACTTTGTGACTCTTCCCTCTAGTCATGAGGCTTGCAACACGAATATTGTTGTAATAATAAAAGTTCTCTCTTTTCCTTTTTATTAATCTGGTATTGGTTAATGTTTGTGTCCTGGTTTTCACTCTTGGGCTGAGATTTCCCAAGTAGTCTGTCCCTGGTTCCCTTATTAGTGCTTGGGTGGTGGCAACAAATTTTATCCCCAAAATCTAAGTTTTTTTTAGGATTTGGGGGGGGGGCAGTTTTATACCTAAACCTGGTAGATAAGGTTCTGGGGGTACTTTTGCTGGCCCCCACTTCTGCATTTGTCTTGCCAGAGTGGGGATGGAGAGATGACAACCTCGCTCTCCAGCTCACTGTACATTTCTGTGTTTCTTAGGGTGTCTCAGGCAAGTTCCAAAGTAGGCTGAAGAAAAACGAGCTGAACAATTCCAACTGCTTTCATAGACATTCCCCCTGGCAGGAACCTTTTGCTTTAGTGTTCCCTGTTGATGGTAAAACACTGAATTCCAAAATGGAGGCCCATACCAGGTGTTATGGCCACTGTGGAAGTATAACATTGTATAAGTATAACGTTGTATAAGGGGACATGCTGGATACATTGTATATGAGAGGGCATGCCAAAACACGTTACAAAGTATCTGAGGGAGCACACGTAGGGACAGTTAGCTTTTGAATGGAGAAGCAATTAAGATGGAGCCAGTGCGTCTAAGAAGCAGGCATCAGAATGGAAGGTGTGAAGGGCAATTAGTTAAGTTAACTGGAAGCTGTTAAAGGAGATTGTTAAGGGTGGCAGGTAATTGAAGATACGTGACTGGTCTCAGGGATCTCGAAGGGTGGTGACTAAACTCTTTTTCTTCTTTTGTCTGTAACTTGTCTGTAACTTGTTCTCCAAAAAACTGTATAAATTAAGAGACACAAGCCCCACTCGGGGGGCTCACTTCTAAATGTATTAGCAGAGCGGCTTTGCTAATAAAACAGAGTGGTCTGATAAATTGTGAGTCTGAGTCAAACTTTGACACCACTTTGCTTTCTAGACCAACCTGTTCCCAGAGCTACTGGACAGACAAAGCCATTCACAAGCCATCAAGTCGATTACCCTGTCGTTAGAGTTGGGGCAGCAGTGATGGCCTTCATTAGCATATTTAAAACGATAAAGAGATATGCATGCCATACTTCTACCTTCACATACAAGAATGATATGTGCACAAAATAGGACGTATGGATTCAGCAGATTATAATGTTAAAATTATAAGTTACAAGCAGCGTTTTGTCCAAAGCATAGCTGAGTTCAGCATGTTTCTATTCATGACCCAATTTTCATGAAGCATGGGGGTGGGTCCATCTCATTGCAGATGTAACACTCTGCACCACAAAAATAACACCCAGGACCCACCATATTCACCCCTGCGATATGATAATAATAGGTTAGGCACAGCAGATGCGTTCTGAGATAGCTTTTAAGAAGACCTCATCTGTTGAATTTTCCAGATCTGAAGAAGTATGTCTGTCTTGAGAAAGCTCATCACCTAATAAATTAAAACAAAAAAGCAGTCATGTAGCACTTTATGACTAACAGAACAATTTATTAGGTGATGAGCTTTCGTGGGACAGACCCACTTCTTCTGATCAGAGCCGTACCAGAACAGACTCAATATATAAAGCACAAGTATCAGAGGGGTAGCTGTGTTAGTCTGGATCAGCAACGAAGGGTCCTGTGGCACCTTATAGACTAACAGAAAAGTTTTGAGCATGAGCTTTTGTGAGCAAAGACTCACTGCATCTGATGAAGTGAGTCTTTGCCCATGAAAGCTCATGTTCAAAACTTTTCTGTTAGTCTATAAGGTGCCACAGGACCCTTTGTTGGTGTATATAAAGCACAGAGGTCCAAGAATTGTTATCAGGGTTGACAAATCAGAAAAATTGTTATAAAAGTTGGCAAGTCAGAGGAGCAGAGGGGAGGCAGGAGAGGGGTGTGGGGTGAGGAAGTTGAGAGTTAGATAAAACAAAGTATGTAAAAAAATCCTTATAATGGGCCATGTAATTGCTGTCCCAGTTCAAACCACATGGTAATGTGTCAAATTTGAATATAAATGACAGTTCTGAGCACTCCCTCTGCAAACATTTGTTAAAGTTCCTTTTCAGTAAAACACAGATTTTCAGGTCATTAACAGAACGGCCCACTCCATGAGACTGCTGGCTGTCAGGTTTGAAAATCAGGAGTTCTTTGATGACTCTTTTGTGTCCATTCATTTTTTGTTGAAGAGTGTTTGCAGTCTGTCCCATCTACATGGTGCTTGGGCGTTGTTGGCACATGATGGCATATATGATGTTAGCTGAAGAACAGGAGAATGAGCCTGTGATTCTGTGAATAACATGGTGAGGTTGAGTGATGGTATCTCCAGAATAGGTAAATGGACAAACTTGGTAAAGGCACTTGTTGCAAGGAAAAGTTCCAGGATTGGTGTTATTGTGGTATAGCCTGTGAGAATCCTCCTGAGGCTGGGAGGGTATCTATTGGAGACAACAGGCCTGTCAGCTAGGGCCTCCTGGAATGTGGCTTACTGATTTAGGGTAGGTTGTAGGTCTTTAATGATGTGTTGCAGTGCTTTGAGTTGGGGGCTGTAGGTAATGACCAGTGGTGTTCTGTTATTGGCTCTTTTGGGCCTATCTTGGAGGAGTTGGTTTCTGGGTAATCATCTGGCCCTGTTGATTTGTTTTTTTACTTCTCCCGGTGGGTAATTTAGGTTTATGAATGTTTGGTAGAGATCTTGTAATTTTTGGTCCCATTATAAGGACTCTTTTACGTACTTTGTTTTATCTCTGAACTTCTGTGCTCCACACCCCTCTCCTGCTGCCCCTCCGCGCTTCTCATTTGCCAACCTCGATAACAATTTTTCTCATTTGTCAACCTTGATAACAATTTCTGGACTTTGTGCTTCATATATTGAGTCTGTTCTGGTATGGCTACGATCTGGAGAAGTGGGTCTGTCCCACGAAAGTTCATCCCCTAATAAATTATTTTGTTAGTCTTTAAAGTGCTACATGACTGCTTTTTTGTTTTGAATACAGACTAACATGGCGACCTCTCTGTCACCACCTAATAAATTATTTTGTTCATCTTTAAAGTGCTGCTACAGATCTGCTTTTTTGTTTTGTGAAGATACAGACTAACACAGCGACCTCTCTGTGGCTAATCTGTTGAATGTTAGTATCCTGTTGCCTGTTAATTGTGGGTGAAGTTCTCGAGTGTTGCAACATGTTTGCTTCTGAAATGTGGGCTAAGTCAGAAACGCGCACAGCCAGTCTTTCAGTGGCCACAAAGGTCCATCAAACAAGACACGTTGAAATTGGGTTGGAAGAGACTCCCGACTCGATTTCATGTTGATGACCTATCAAGCAGAATTCAGACTCCCCATGACATCAGCACTTGGACTCTTCCCCCTGTGACGGACCCTCCCACATGCTCTGTGGAAAGTGGGTTCTGAATATAAATACCCATAACTGAGAAATGCTTTGATAAACTACCTCTGTAACTTGGCGTTTTCAATGATCTAATCTGTAAACCCTATTTTTGTGAATGTATCATTTTTGTAGATGAGGTTAAAAATATTGTCTGCAAATCTGTATTCCAAATGTTTGTCTCTGTGAAGACCCCAACTGGAGGTGGGGCTGCCCTATTGCGAGAGAACGGCTTGTGCAGTAGTACCTAGCCAACAAAGGGCCTTTAATCGGACCAAATCCACATCTAAAGAACTTTGCTGTCATGTTCAGAGCAGCAAAGAGGCAATGGCTGGTTGTCTGAAAAGGACGGGCAGGTCTCAGGACCCATCTTGGTGTATGCCCTTACACAAAGAGAACAATGGAATTCCCTCCACAGGAGAAAGGAATAAGGAGGGCCCTGGTGTTCCTCCATCTTTTGTTTTCAGCCTGCCCTGGAAATTGCCTGATGTGCCCCAAGAAACACAGAGAACTTTACTGGAGACCCAGGTCAGGACAAGATCATTTCTGACCCAAAAATTTCACCTGACACAAAGGCAGCTGTTTAGGGGAAGAACTCAGAGGAACAGAATTAGCTATGCATTTTCTCTTTTACTTGATTTGGTAACTCGCTTTGATCAGCTTTTTCTTATTTATGACCAATGAAACCTTATTGCTTTGCTTAATAAAAACTCTTTTGATTATAATCAATCCCAGTCTATCTATCTATCTATCTATCTATCTATCTATCTATCTATCTATCTATCTATCCCCATACACCTTCTCTATCTATCCATGGCTCTGTTTATCACACTGGAAAGAGCCCTCAGAACTGACGTCCCCACAATCTGTGGAGGGAGGTCAGATCTCTGGTAGCAGGGGGCTGCAGGCTGGGGTTAAGGGAAACAAGCAGTTCTGGGGCTGAGGAGCTCATGGCTGGGCTAGCCAAGGGCTGTTGGTTGAGAAGACTCTCGTTTCTCTCTCTCTTTCCTTTGCAGGGGTCAATGCTCCTGCTGGTGTGTGACAAATAGAAACACACAGACCCGCGCAGACCCACACACGTCCTGTGGTGACACCCCAGCCCTGCCCCCTGCAGCTTCACTCCAAATTGATGTGTCATCATCTGTAGCATCCTGTGCCAGAGAGATTTTCACGACTTCAGCCTCAGCCTCTGAGACCCACAAACAGCTTGTCCGAGGCATTGCCCCAGCGCCCAGACAGAGTAAGTGGAGGGGCAGGACACTGGGCTGGATAGGCCCTGAGTGCGATCCAAGGCAGACAGGAGGGGCCAGGTGAGCTTGCTGTGCAAGCTGGTCACTCCAGACAGCTACCGATGGGTCTCCCTTCAGCCTGGAGTGGGAAAGCCCTCATGCTTTGGACTTGTGCTGACGGAAGTTTGGAGGGCCATAAATCGTATCCTGATCCGAAAGACTCTGGGTCTGGGCACCATGCGTGAAACTGTGGATGGCTTTGGATAGGTGGGCTTCCCTAACTGCAGAGAGGTGCTAGATGGCACACGCTGATTCTGACACCTGACCGCCTAGCCTCTATGCACATGAACCAGAACAGGGATTTCTCCATGGCTTCCAGGCATTTGTGGTTCACTTGGTCTTTCACAGACATCAACACAGAATAGTCCAGAAAGGTGCATGACACATGCATCTGTCAGCAGGTGCGGTCACAGGAGACCCCTTGGGATGTTTCCCAATGAGCTGATCATGCCACTACATCCTTCTTCTCGCTCTTTGGGCCTCCCCACCATCCTGTCCTGCTGAGCCAAATGTTCTGGTCTCCCAGTGACAAGGCGCAGAGTTGGGCTTACTTCCCCTCTGAGGAGCAATGCAGAAAGTGATTAACCAGTGCTCAGGGAGGATGTCATTCTAGGTCACAGCACCCAGGAAACCAAAAGGAATCAAACCCCCAAATGAATCTGTCTCTCTCTGTGTGAAAGATATGCAGAGAGAGCTCATCGGGTAAGCTGCCTTTGTCAATGAAAGGGAGATATGCCCAGTGATAGCCATTCCCAGGTACAAATTCCTTACACTGGGCTTGATTATAAACAAAAGAGGTTTTATTAATCAAAAACAGTGGGATTTGCAAGGTAATAAGTAAAAACAGGCAGATCAAAGTGAGTTAGAATTCAAAGAGTAGAAAAAAGCATAGCTACTTCTGACTTCCCTCAGAGCCTTATCGCATAAAGATTTTTACACAAAAGAGTTCTTCTCATGTCAGGTAAAATCTTCAGACTAGAGCCATTCATTTCTCTAACCTAGGTCACCAGCCTTGCATAGTATTTCATTTCTTCTTAGAGTGTTTCGGGAAGATTCCAAAACAAGATGAAAACAAAGATGCAGGAGCCCTGATGGTCCCCTTTATACCTTTCCCCTGTGGTGGAAATTCCATTGTTCTTTTTGTGTAAAAGTATTCTCCAAGACGGAGATGATCACATGAGAACAATACCTGTCCCTGTATAGTTCAGCCCTTTCTCAGGCTGAAGGCATTGCCTATGTGCTGGTCTTAGCCTGAGAACAAAGTTCCTTAGATGCGGATTGGCCCCTATTGAGGCCCTTTGTCAGTCAAGTACTGGTTCACTTGACTGTAACCCTGTCACAATGGGTAGCCACACTGCCTGTTGAGGTCTTCACAGCAGCCAACGTTTGGAATACAAACACCCAAACAATACTCAAACTTCAACTACAAGAACGATACATGCCCCAAAATAGGGTATGCAGATCCAGTGGATTGGAACATTAAAAATGATAGGTTACAAGAGCAATTTAGTCCAAAGTTATGCAAATTTATATTCATAACCCATTTGCCATAAAACATGGGGGGTCTGTCACAAGGTCTTCCTCTTACCCGCACTTGCACCTCCTCGGGGGGTGAGGCGTGAGGCTGTACACTAGTGAGGGGCAGGCACTTTTCTGGCCTTGGAGTGTTTTATCTCCCTGCACCCCCATTGCCCCTCCCAATGGGTTGCTTGGCCTTGCTTAGAGATAAGAACACTCATAGCTGTCAAGTGTGTGTTCATATGTTGCACACCCACCATATCCGGTGACACTTTTCACGCTGTCCCTTATCTGCCTACTTGTGCTACAAGCCCCATGGTTGTAGGAATTGCAACACTCGGCATCCTTGTCCTTGATTGTTTGCACCTCTTAGTAAGGGCCCAGGCCCACTGACAGCAGTTCTGGGTGATGGGGCAGAAACACTGTTCCCCCCCGTTGCCCCCAGCCAAGGCCACAAGCTCACTTTGTGAGAGACAGCCCAGGCTACAGAGTTAAAGGGTGACCACAGTGATCCCACCGTCCCTGGTTGCATCCCAGGGATTCCATCCCTGGTGTCTTAACTCTCCAGCATGGGCTGTCTCTTGCAATGCCCTTTCAGTCAGAAGCCACTAAGGGGCTGTGACCACTTAGCCAGGAACAGGTAAGGAGACCCCCTCCTGAACTGCATGAACACTGTAACGATACAGAAACAGGCACCAGCAAATCTCCCCAGCCTTGCGCTCCAGAAAGGTATCGTTTCACATGGCCCAAGACCGTCTCTTGAGCAATGCAAGCTCATTAATTTGTTTAGCCCATTGTGAAGGGGAAATGGACGTGCAGCAGGCTTTGTTACCTCAGCTGGTTTCCTGAGCTCTATAGGCAAACTCACTGGGGAGGATGAAACATCAGAGGCTGGGTTGTAGGTGAGCATAAGTGTTAGACCCAGAGGTCAAATTTAGTTGCACAAGAAATAAAAAGAGAATCACATTCTGAAGTGCCTAGTCTGCTAAACTTAGATTTAATTCCAACATCTTTGCTCTCCCCACAGCTCACATCTGTCAATACTGAGGCTGGATTTCCTTCTTGGCCTTGGACCAATCTCCACAGTTCAAAGTTTTTCTCTTCCCAATAATGTTGAGATGCGGGGTGGCAGGGGTTGGTCACAGCAGAGCCCTTGGGATGTTCCCCGGAGTGCTAGTTGAGCCACAAACACCCACCTTCTTACTCTTGGAGCTCCCCACCATCCCGTACTGCTGAGTCAGATCTTCTGGTCTCCCCCAGACCAGGCAGAGTTGGGGTCCCCACTCCACCATCCCAGCAGAGCAATGCAGGCAGGGTTTAACTGCAACTCTGGGTGGATGCAGTTCTAGAGCACAGGGAATCAATCCCCAGAAAGAATCAAAAGCCCAAATAAATCTGTCTCTTTCTGTGCAAAAGATTAGCACAGGGAGGACTCATTGGTAAGCTCCTTTATCAATAAAAGGGAGCTATGCACAGTGGTAGCCATCCCCAGATAACAATCATTTACACTGGCATTAATTATAATCAAAAGAGTTTTTATTAAGCAAAGCAATAGGGTTTCAGTGGTTATAAATGAGAACAAGCTGATCAAAGTGAGTTATCAAACCAAGTAAAAGAGAAAACTCATAGCTAATTCTGTTCCTGTGAGTTCTTCCCCTAAACTGCTGCCTTTGTGTCACGTGAAATCTTTGGCTACGTCTACACGTGCCCCAAACTTCGAAATGGCCACGCAAATGGCCATTTCGAAGTTTACTAATGAAGCGCTTCGTTAGCATGCGGGCGGCTGCGGCACTTCGAAATTCACATGCCTCGCCGCCACGCGTCTCATCCAGACGGGGCTCCTTTTCGAAAGGACCCCTCCTACTTCGAAGTCCCCTTATTCCCATGAGCTGATGGGAATAAGGGGACTTCGAAGTAGGAGGGGTCCTTTCGAAAAGGAGCCCCGTCTGGACGAGACTTGTGGTGGCGAGGCGTGTCAATTTCGAAGTGCTGCAGCTGCCCGCATGCTAATGAAGCGCTGAATATGCATTTCAGCACTTCATTAGTAAACTTCGAAATGGCCATTTGCGTGGCCATTTCGAAGTTTGGGGCACGTGTAGACACAGCTTTTGGGTCAGAAATGATCTTGTCCTGACCTGGGTCTCCAGTAAAGTTCTCTGTGTTTCTTGGGGCACGTCAGGCAATTTCCAGGGCAGGCGGAAAACAAAAGATGGAGGAACACCAGGGCCCTCCTTATACCTTTCCCCTGTGGAGGGAATTCCATTGTTCTCTTTGTGTAAGGGCATACACCAAGATGGGTCCTGAGACCTGCCCCTGTCCTTTTCAAACAACCAGCCATTACCTCTTTGCTGCTCTGAGAATGACAGCAAAGTTCTTTAGATGTGGATTGGGTCCCATTAAAGGGCCTTTGTTGGCTAGGTACTACTGCACAAGCCGTTCTCTTGCAATAGGGCAGCCCCACCTCCAGTTGGGGTCTTCACAGAGACAAACATTTGGAACACAGATTTGCAGACAATATTTTTAACCTCATCTACAAAAATGATACATTCACAAAAATAGGGTTTACAGATTAGATCATTGAAAACGCCAAGTTACAGAGGTAGTTTATCAAAGCATTTCTGAGTTATGGGTATTTATATTCAGAACCCACTTTCCACAGAGCATGTGGGAGGGTCCGTCACAGGGGGAAGAGTCCAAGTGCTGATGTCATGGGGAGTCTGAATTCTCCTTGATAGGTCATCAACATGAAATAGAGTCGGGAGTCTCTTCCAACCCAATTTCAACGTCTTGTTTGATGGACCTTTGTGGCCACTGAAAGACTGGCTGTGCGCATTTCTGACTTAGCCCACATTTCAGAAGCAAACATGTTGCAACACTCGAGAACTTCACCCACAATTAACAGGCAACAGGATACTAACATTCAACAGATTAGTCACAGAGAGGTCGCTGTGTTAGTCTGTATCTTCACAAAACAAAAAGCAGTCATGCAGCACTTTAAAGACTAACAGAATAATTAAATAGGTGATGAGCGTTCGTGGGACAGACCCACTTCTCCAGATCGTAGCCATACCAGAACAGACTCAATATATAAAGCACAGAGGTCCAAAAATTGTTATCAAGTCTGACAAATCAGAAGAGCAGAGGGGCAGCAGATAGATGGATAGAGGAGGTGTGTGGGGATGGATAGATAGAGGAGATACGTGGGGATATATAGATAGATGGAGGATGTGTGTGGGTATAGAGAGATAGATAGGTAGATGTATAGATAGAGGAGATGTGTGGGGTGTATAGATAGATAGATAGATAGAGGAGGTGCGTGGGGATAGATAAATAGGTAGATAGAGGAGGTGTGTGGGGTAGATAGAGGAGGTGCGTGGGGATAGGTAGAGAAGGTGTGTGGAGTAGATAGAGGAGGTGTGTGGGGATAGGTAGAGGAGGTGTGTGGGGATAGATAGGTAGATAGAGGAGGTGTGTGGGGTAGATAGAGGAGGTGTGTGGGGATAGATAGATAGGTAGATAGAGGAGGTGTGTGGGGTAGATAGAGGAGGTGTGTGGGGATAGATAGATAGGTAGGTAGAGGAGGTGTGTGGGGATAGGTAGATGGGTAGATAGAGGAGGTGTGTGGGGATAGGTAGAGGAGGTGTGTGGGGATAGATAGATAGGTAGATAGAGGAGGTGTGTGGGGTAGATAGAGGAGGTGTGTGGGGATAGATAGATAGGTAGATAGAGGAGGTGTGTGGGGTAGATAGAGGAGGTGTGTGGGGATAGATAGATAGGTAGGTAGAGGAGGTGTGTGGGGATAGGTAGATGGGTAGATAGAGGAGGTGTGTGGGGATAGGTAGAGGAGGTGTGTGGGGATAGATAGATAGGTAGATAGAGGAGGTGTGTGGGGTAGATAGAGGAGGTGTGTGGGGATAGATAGATAGGTAGGTAGAGGAGGTGTGTGGGGTAGATAGAGGAGGTGTGTGGGGATAGATAGATAGGTAGGTAGAGGAGGTGTGTGGGGTAGATAGAGGAGGTGTGTGGGGATAGATAGATAGGTAGATAGAGGAGGTATGTGGGGATAGGTAGATGGGTGCATGGGGACAGATAGACAGACAGATAGACATGGGGGTGGGAAGACACAGATAGAACTTGTGAGCATATTAAGCTTTTTGGCTCTCTGGGGTCTAAATCGGGAAGACGCAGTTTAAGAGTCGCCGAGTGCCGTGTTCTCCCTCTCCGGTTCGTGCTCCCAGGTAAAGCTGAATGTCCGGGAAAGGGAGGCTGGGAGCCAGGGCACCCGGGTTCTTGCCTTGGCTGCTGGAGGGGAGGGGTCTTGCGGGTTACAGCCTAGCAGGGGAAGGTGACGAGGAGGGGGCAGGGCTCCTGAGGTCTGTGCCGTCTCCAGGAGGGCGCTGGGGGCACAGACATTCCCTCCGCCTCTACTCACGGAGTCCTGCGCCTGGCCAGGCTGATGGGAAGGAGCCAGGCTTGGGCAGAGGTGCAGCTCTGACTGGCTCAGCTGTGGGTGTGGGGTTCAGCTCTGGGGTCTCTGGCCACAATCCCACCACTGGGGTTGTAGGTGCTCCCCCAGCCCCCCCACCCAGTGCTGAGCAGCTGCATTGGGGAGGGGCGTGGGGAGGGGAAAGCCTGTTGTCAGACCGGCTCTTCCTGCCTCTGGGCGCTCAGACGTGCGGCTGTAGCGCTGCCTGAGAGTCACAGGGGCCACACGTGCCAGGCAGGGGCCAGGACCCCAGGGGAGGGGACTACGGGTACCCCATCTCCCAGGCCCCTGTGCTCCCCACCTGTGCTGCATCATCCCCCCGACTGCTGCCAGTGGGGGTGCTCTGCTCTGGGACGGCCCAGCACCCCCTGGCTCCCAGGGTTCTCACCTGGGCCCTGTCTGACAGGACGCCAGCCCTGCCTGGTGCGGGCACAGGGGAGGCAGCTCCGCTCAGAGCCAGGCTGCGGGCGCTGGCTCCCAGCAAGCACAGGGGGAAGCTCTGTCCATCCTGGCCCTGCCCTGCCGTCGCCTGCATGCACTGCCTCCGCAGCTCCCATTGGCCGGCAGCCCCGGCCCACGGGAGCTGGGGCGTGGGGCCTGCAGGCCAGGGCAGAGCGTGGCGTTCCCTTCCCCAGCCGGGCTGCTCCGGGGAGGTTGTGGCAGCTGCCGTGGGGAGCAGCGTGGGGTGAGGTGAGGAGCCTGTGTCAGCTGCATGGCCCCACCATATGGGGCTGCTTGAGGTAAGTGCCCCACACCCCGAGCCTCTGGCTGGCCCTGAGCCCCCCAAACCCCAACTCCCTCCTGTACCCTGAAATCCCAACCCCCACCCTGGCCCTGAGCCCCCTGCCACCCTAACTCCCTTCTGTACCCTGAAACCCCAACCCCCACCCTGGTCCTGAGCCCCCCCTCACCTTATATCCCTCCTGTACCCTGAATCCCCACCCCCAACCTCCCGCCCTCATCCCCAGCCATCTCCCCAGCCTGGAACCCCCTCCTACACCCTGACCCCTACCTCTTTGGCCTCACCCCAGAACAGTGGGGAAGCCCTGAGCCTCCCCCCTCCTCCCGCAAGTGATCCTTTTGTTTTAAATTAGACAAAGACTCAAACTACCTGCCCCAGGCCCACAGAGGAGTTTCTGCGCCCGGGGCTGGGGCACGGACCCTGCCCCCACCCAGAACAGCCCCCAGGAGACAAACCCCTGGAGTCCCAACCCCCTTCCCTGAGCTTGGGCATCCCACTGCTTCATTGTCTGCACCCCAGCATCACTTCCCAAAAAGCCTCCTAGGAACAGAACTGTGTGAATAGCAGAAAACCAGACCCGTCACTTTCACTGGGGCCAGTTCCTCACCCCTGGAAGCAAACGGGCAGGGCTGTGGTACCACAGTACCGGTAAGAAACCCAGGCCCTTTAACCCCTGCTCTTTCCTGGCCTGGACGATGGGAGGAATTTTTGGCTCCTCCTCCACCATCAGGACTGGCCCACGGTCCTGGGAGAGCAACGCCCGGAGATGCCTGTATTGTTCTCATGCCTTACGGGTGTCCTCATGTGCTTCTCGCCCCTCTCCCAGCCTTCATCTCTGCTCCATCACCTCCCGCCTCCGCCCATCCCGCTGGGCCTGCCCAGCACCCAGGGCACTGCTGCAGCCCCAGGAAGGGCGCTAGGGCCCGGGGTGGTGGGGTGGAGGTGGCCCATGCTAGGTAGGCCCATGCGCACTGCAGGGACTCGCTCTGCAAGGTGGAAGGAGACTAAGGCGCGATTGTCCCTGGCCCAGCGTGTGTCTCTAGGACATTCCCTCCAGCTGTCCGGGCAGCTCATCTCAGCCGCTGCCGGGGATCCAGCCTTCACTGCAGGGCAGGGCAGGAGTTCAGCCCCCCAACCAGATGCGCAAGGTGCAGTTTGCTGATCTCCCGCCAGGGGGCTGCAGGCGTCCAGGCTGCCACCTGCTGGAGGCAATCGGAGCTGCAGCATCACACAGGAGCTATCACTCCAATTCCCCAGACTCTGAGCCATGCAGGTGGCAGGGCTGTATCAGAACCAGCACCCCAGCAAGAGGAAAGCCCCTGGGTTCAATTCCTGAGCCAGTCCCTAGGACCAGAACAGAGCTGGATAACTTCCAAAGACAGATTCCTCTTCTCTCTGCCTGGTTCCCTTGCAATTACCAGCTGCAGGATATAAATGTCCCTAATAACTTTGTGCCTCTCCCTGTATTTCTTTCCCAGCTGCCCCCCATTGATTGCATTAGCCACATTACTCAGGGTCCCTTGTTGCAGCAAGTTCATCTGGCTGTCTTGCACCCTTACCTTGTGAGGCTTTGAGCCCCTCCAGCCCAAAACTCATCCAAGCGTCCCCAGGAATGTACTGGTGCGCCTC
The DNA here is from genome assembly GCF_033958435.1 of Carettochelys insculpta. Taxonomy (NCBI): domain Eukaryota; kingdom Metazoa; phylum Chordata; order Testudines; family Carettochelyidae; genus Carettochelys; species Carettochelys insculpta. The sequence continues at coordinate 124,743,940 of NC_134142.1, read as the reverse complement.
ATCTTTTCTCAGACCAGCCCACCAGGTTAGAAGAACGACAAGACCCCCTGCTTAGAAATTTGCTTTCACAAATGTTTATTGCAGCGGAGAGATACATTTGCAAAGACCTAGACTTTTCCCCCTTTGAACTGGAGATGCAAAGCTGCAGGGCTGTTTTCAAGGCTGGAGAGATTTAACTTGCAGTCAGAAGGGTTCAGAGTTAACAATGTTCATTCACCAGTTAACTGCATCATGAAGCTGTTAATATAGGCCAGCGGTTCCCAACCTTTTCGAGATGGGGACCCATTCTGACAATTCAGGAAGACCGTGTGACCTACGGCAATTCAACACTGGGGGGCGGGGAGAGAAGGTTCTCAGCTGGGAAAAACACACCCCTCCACCCCCAGCTTACACCCCTCTCAGCCCCCCACCCTCCAGGCTTAACCCCCTCTTAGCTACGGTTGCCAGCTTTTTGGAAAACTTATGTGGGACAGGCAGCTCCACCCACAGGACTCCCAGCCTTTCCTGCATCAGCTTTCCAAAAACTGGGGTGGGAGGCAGGGACTCTGACAGTCCTGCAGATGGGAGCCAGCTGGGGCACTTAGCTCTGGCTGTCAGCGCCAGCTGCTGGTATGGGGAATCCCTGCACCTGCACAGCTTGAAGCTAGCTGGAGCACTGAGCCCTGGCCGGCAGCACCAGCCGTGGGATCCCAGGTGGGAGCCCCACAGCAGTGTGGTGGGAGCCGGCTGGGATGCAGAGCTCTGACCGGCTCTCAGCCCCCTGTGCCCTCAGGCTTAAACCTGTCTCAGCCACCCCGCCCCACAGCTACCTCACAGGGGAGTTCCAAGCTGCTGCTGCTGACCCCCACTGCTCCTTCGTTGGGCCACCTCCTTCTCCGCCCGGCTCCCCGCAGCCCTCCTACTCCCTTCCCCCACCTGCAGAGGGGCAGTTCACTTCCCTACACCCTTCAGTGGGACTCCCTTGAATTAATCTCAGGGCAGGATCCCTCCAGCCGGCTGATAAACCAATTAAATTGAGTTCCAGTTCAGCATTGCAGGGCAGGGGCTGGGCACCGAGGAGGGGTCAAGTGCCTGCAAATGACTCCTTAAGAGCCCAGCCGGCGACCCTTCGAAAACCTAATTGCAGCCCACGTGTGGGTCCGGACCCACAGGCTGGGAACCCCGGCGTTAGGCTCTCAGAAGCTGCAGAAGGGGATAAGTGAGCAAAATGTTTTAATTCCAGAATTAGGGGAAATTTGCTCTTTCCAGTGTGACACCAATACAGCGTCATCTCCTGGACCCTACGGAGAGCCGCAGCCAATAGCCCTGTGGCAGGTCCTCATGAGTGACACGTAACTCTGAGCCCTACCAATGGCACGTAATTTATCTTCACCTCTGTTGTCCATCTGAGAATGGAACGCCCAGGTGGGTGGGGGCTGGAGCCTGCACATCCAGGCTGAGCTAATTAATCCCAAAGCTGCACATTAATTGTGGGAAACGTCATAAACAACTGCTACGGACCATCCCCCTGGGGAGCATCTAGAACCAGGCTGACCCCTGGAGTATCTTCAGGCTTCTGCAGAGGGTTAATCACTGATGCCACAATGGGAAGGATCTGATTCCTGGTCCTCCTGATCTCTCTTCAGCTGGATGCGCTCGACAGATAATTCCAGTGGCTGGAGGGCTACATGGGCTGGTGGAGTCATCCCATTGCCCGCCCGCACGCACTGGTTCACTCGACATTCATTTGATCGGTTGGTTACACTGGTACGTACGTTGCATGCATGTAGTTAAGCTATTGGTCAGATGCAGTAGATCCATCCACTGGCTGGATGGCTGAACCGATACGTTGGATGCACTGGTTAAACTGTTTGGTACGTTGGTTAGATACACTGGAGACATTCCTTGGCTGGCTGGCTGGCTTTACACATTAGATACTCCAGACAAAGTCACTGGTTTCTTGCATGCACTGGATACAATCATTGGCTGGTTGCTTACATTGGATGCACCAGGTACATTTTTAGTCAGCTTAATAGATGGACAGGGCGGATGTACGGGATACTTCCCTTACTTGGTTCAGTGGACCCATTGGATACATTAAACCCAGTTGGTGATTTGCTGGTTGAATATGTTGCATCAACTAAATGGTTGGTTGTCTGTTGTCTGTTTGGGCAGATAGGTTGGAACTAACCCTTGGATAGTTGATTGAATGGATACGTTGGATGGTTGGACTCATTGGCTGCGCGGGTTGGATGGATGTGGAATCGCTGCTTCATGATGGGACATTTTCCCAGAAGATGGTGGGGCCACAGGAGCAGACAGAGAAGACAAAGATTTCCAAGCAGGAGCGACCACATGAAGCCCACTAGCATCAGCAGAGCAGGAACCAGGAAGTGCTCAGGGAAGGAAGGCTCTCGACCAATGCACAGCCACGCCCCTTGCTGATCCCCTATCGAAGGGACTCACCAGAAGGCCTTTTCTTCCTTCCCCTTGGCTGTGCTCTGCCGCGGTGGCTGGGGAACATAGTTGGAGCAGCTCCGGCCCCCGAGGTGGGGCCCACAGCGCAGGCTGTACTGGAACCAGATGCGGCCGTGGTTCAGGTAACAATCCTTCTGGTGGGGCCCACCAGACTCCAGCGGGATGTCGCAGCTGCCCAGCAGGTCATCTGCATATTTGTCCTCGTCCCAGACCTGGACGCGGATCTTGCTGGCGCTGGTGATGCGGATGGTACCAAAGTCCAAATGGACGCTCCAGATGGGATTGTTGTTGTTCCTTATGGTGCTTGTCTGGATCTCCCTGTTCTCAAAGAAGACCTTGACGTAGGCATCTGTTTCACTGAAGAGATCCCCCCACAGGCCACGGGCCTTTTTCACAGTCACTATCAGCTTCCCCCAGCCGCGCTCCCGCGAGCAGCACATGGTGTTGGTCGTGGCGTCCCCGGGGCAGAAGCAGGAGCAGGGGTCGTGGGCGCTGCGCCGGGTCCCCGGGGGGCAGCTTTGGGTGCAATTCCTCCACAGGGCTCTCTTGGTGATGTATTCGCTCACCGCCCGCCTCAGCTTCTCTCGCTTGGGGTTGTCCTGCTCCAGCAGTGTGTGGATGGGCTGCAGGGAATAGGACACCAGGCCGGGGCTGGCTTTGAGGCTCTCCACCCAGGCTGAGAAGACCTTGGTGTCGTTCCCGGAGAAGAGCAGATCAGTCGTGCTGTGTCCTCCCTCCACATCCATGTGGCGCTCCCGATACGTCTCGTGGAAGCTCCCCCCGACCTTCCCCTTCTTCTTCTCCTCCTCGCACTTGCTGTACCCGCCCTTGATCTTGCCCATTCCGATGCTCACGGCCGCCTCCGCGCTCAGACAGTCCTTGATCTCGTCGTCCGTCAAACCGCTCATTGCCGCTTCGCACACCCGCACGGCCGTCACGTCCCGCGCCCGGCCCCCCAGCTGCAGCTGGGACACGTAGTGGGTGCCGTAGTTGGTGATCAGCTGCTGGTACTCCAGCTCGGATGTACCGTCGTACTGGTCCGGGAGGTTCTCCAGCGCCAGAGTGAAATGGCTGGTGAGTGGGGGCGTCCCTCTGACCCGGAACCTGCTCAGGGACACAAGGAGAGGCGTGAGCTCAGCCCAATGAGTGAACAGAAATCATTGTCTGTGCGTCCTCAGGCCCCAGCCCACCCACCCACAAGGGTCTGAGCAGGTGGCTCTGATGAAAGCAGCCACCCAGTCTGCTGACCCACAGGATCTTGCTGGGGATTCTGGCAGCCACTCTACAGGTCTGACAGTTCCCTCCAGCCTGACCTGGCCCTCATTAAAATCTTCCATAGCTGGTCAGTGCCAGGGAGGAGGTGAAGCCCCTTTGAGGGCAACAGTCCCACACCCCATTCCCTGTCTTGATTGCCAGCTAATGCCCAACCCTGTGGCCAGATGGAAGCCAGTTTTCCCTAGAGAGAAAATAGCCTGTGTTCCATTCCTTGTCTCTCTGAGCCAGCCAGTCCCCCTATCCTGGCCCTGGAAAGTCCCTGCATCACTGGGTGGTGGTTCTGGGATCCCAGTTCCCAGCGAACCCTCCCAGCCCAGCCCAGCCCAGCCCTCACCGGTAGTAGCTGCAGGAGACCTTGTGGCTCACGTAGCTGTATTTGTCCTTCCGTGAATGCTCCACCACAAAATTAGCCAGTGTGGAGTGTGACCCGGCCAGCTCCACCTGGACGTTAACCTTGGGCTTCACCGGCACGTCCAGCCCCACCTTCCAGTCGTTCTGCACCGCGGACGTTGCCGACTCCATCACGCCCATCGCCGACTGCTGCACGGAGCTGCCGAGTTTCCTGCGGCACTTGACATGGACCCGCCAGTCCACCGCGGCCAGCGGCAGCCTCTGCCAGTGCCCTCCCTGCAGCTGGTTCCGGCACAGGGTGCAGGTGCCGTCTGGGCGCTGCCAAGTGCTGCTGTCCACCAGATAGGCCCCCTTCCTGCCCATCGTGGTCACGTCGACGCCCTCGCCAAGCAGGCTGTGCCCAGGCACGAAGTCCACGTGCCTCTTGCATTCGCTGGCCGTGGCCGTATGACAGTGGGAGGAGGCCCCGGGGAAGATGAAGAGGAGGAGGGGGATGACGGCACCGAATCTGGGCATGGCGGAGGTGATGGGTTCCCCCCACAGGAGGGGCTGTCAGACTCTGAACCCTCTAGAGGGAGAGACACAGAGAGGTCCAGAATTAGTGGCCACCTAGTGGCAGGCAGTTCCACAGGTTAACTTTCTTGGAGGCACAAAGACATCCCCCTCCCAGCCATGACATCAGCTGTTTTCGATGACACCTCTGTCAAACCTCTGCCCCAGGAGCCCGCAGAGGTGTTACGCCGTGATGTGAAGCCCCCTCTCATATCTGACCTCAGCCAATCTGAATGCATCATTTTCCTCCCCGCCATTTTCCAGCAGTTGCAATACCAGCACCAACCCGATGGGGGCAGCAAAGTTCGACATGCCCACTTGAGCGCGTGCGATAGAACAGGTCAGTGTCTTGGTCCTATGGGGCCGCTAGAGGATGGTGCCGCGTACATAGAGCTTCTGGGGAGCCGTGGCAGGAGATCCTTGCAGAGACCCTGGGCCCATCTAACCCTGTCCCCTTCCTTCCACCCCTCATGTGCTGCCTGCTTCGCCCCTCGCCTTGCATCTGGGATGCTGTGCCCCCACATTTCTACGGCAATGTGTTCTGAATAGGGCTGCGCGTAATTCCAATATGCTACCGCCAATGGCAGGCCGGGGGGAGGACAGCCAGGGTCCTGCTATAGCGGCTGTGCAGGCGGAGAAAGGCTGCAGCGGATGGGAGACTCCCAGTGGTGGTGGATCCCATGCCTTGGCCTGGGCCATCTGTCCATCAAGGACCATGTGATGGCTGCAGTGCAGCAGTCCCCCCACGTTAAAAGACATCACACACCAGGCGTCTTTCTCTGCGTACGACTCAAGCCCTGCGGCGACTGGCGAACGGCGATGGGAGCAGGATTGTGAAATCTGGAAGCTTTTAGTCCTGGACCAGCACGTAGGCGGTGGATGTATGTATCGGTCGTTCCCTTCTGAGGACTGAGGCGGTAGAACGGTCCGGCTGCTCCATCCACGACTGAGCAGCCCAGTTTATGAGCTGTTCTGCTCACTCCACATGGGGCAGGGGCTAGAAAAGGTGACCTGTCTCCAACAGCTATCAACACCTGCCTCTTCTGTGGTAAGACTGTGGCTCCAGAATCGGGCTGGTCAGCCACCAATGGACTCACAAAATAAAAGGGTGATCTGAAGACGTCCTCCTCATTATCGAGTGACTGCCAAGGGTAGCAAACTGGAGCATGTAGCCTCTCCCTGGAGACCTCGCAAACCCCTGAAGATGTATATTGTGTTTGTGTGCCTGTATCATTGCTGGATGTGAAGTTACAGTTGTGAAGTATCAGCCCATTTATATACCTAGATGTGCTAGTGCAGGCCCTTAGCAGTACACAAGGAACTTAATGGCCCGGAGCTCAAGTCAGTGATCTGTGAATAGTCTTGTTTTTCCTGTAAGCCAGAATGATGGTTGGTCCTACAAAGACATATGACCATACCACCTGGGGCTGGAATCCATCTTGAATTTTGTACTGAAATTTGGAATCCATCTTGAATTTTCAACTGACCAAAGACTTCCAGCCCTGGGGAAATTCTGTGTAAGGAACTACAAGATTTATCCAGCATCGCTCAGGTCCTTAGCACAATTAATTTTTGTTTTTCTCCATTGAAATAATTGCTTGGAGGTGGAATCAGAGTGGAGGAGTTCAGTGCCCAAGGTATTCCAAAGTGAGAGGACAACCCCAGGCCTCTCTCACCACAGCAGGTTAGGGCTAAATGAGAAGTACCTCTCCATGGCTGCTGCAGCTGGGGCAGCTCCAGGTTCATCTGTCCCCTGAGCTCTCCAGCCAGAGTGAGGAATGCAGTGGGATGAAGAGAAGCGGCCAGCAGTGTTCCCATGTGAATCGTGGGGGCCTGGGAGGGGGAATTGGGGGGCAGGAGCTAATGGCTATGTTCCTAAATAAATTGTGGGGGGCTGCACCCACCTGCCCTCCATAAAGGGCACCTGGAAGGAGGGAGGCTCAGGGCTGGGACAGTGCTGGATGGGGGGTCACCTATAGCCAGCACCGTTCACCTGCCTGGTGATTCTGCCTCTTTTCTGTACGGTTTCATGCGTCCCTGTATAAACTGGGGGAGGAGCTTCAGATCCTCCATGTGAATCGGGGGGGGGGGGGAATTTATTCCTCCTGCCCCTGGCACAACCAAACACTGACCCTCTTGTAAGTTAAGAGCAGAGGAAACTTCACACCAAGTGTGGCCATCCTCCCTCTGACCTGGTGGGAGCCGTTCTCCAACACCAACCCACACAAACTCTCTCAAAGACGTAGTACGCATTGAACCTCTCCAAGCTGGGACTCTCTCGTCCGGCGACATCCGTAATCCGGCATGATTTAAGTCAGCCGGATGACCGCTCCTCATGGGTGTGGCTAAGTTTCCCGGGGTCCCAGAATGTTTGTTCCCAGCCACCAGTCCTGGCTGTCAGTGGTCTGGGTTGTTCTTTAGCTGTAATCTACCCCTCAATGTCTTCTACAAGCCAGGTGAGCAGTGGAAGGGTTGATTGTGCTGCTGGACAATATTAACCTCCCAGGGTCCGGCTAATTAATGCATTTGGCACCAGTGGGGTCCTGAGGGTGCCGGATGAGAGAGGTTCAGCCTGTAGATGGGAAGGAAAGAAGAATTGTCCTCAGTTGGCTGCAGCTGCTGCCTAGCCCAAGAAGACATAGGAAAACCCCTGGAAACAAAAAAATTCTACCGATGGGGATGTGGGAAGAAGTTCCAGGACCCTAGTTAGAAATTAGAGCAGCTCTGGCCTTGGAAGGATTTTACCTGAAACGGGAGGTGGGGGGGTGGGAATGATTGTAACAATTTCCCGCCATGCATGTGGCTTCGCTGGCGCGCTCGGTTTTATTTTAGTGGATCCGTCTGCTGCCGTCTGCTGTCGACGGCTTAAATGTTACTTCGCATACTTAAAAAACCCCATTTTGTTTGTTCTCCAGCCCGGCGTAAATAGCTGTGACTGGGGCGGTGGGAAAGGGGGGACACAACAGCGGCGTGTAACTTTCTTCACGTGCTAAAGGGGGTGAACTCACTGCTTAAACCTCACACGCGTGAGACGGGTTTGGCTCCCACACCTGGGCTACGTCTACACGTGCAGCCAACATCGAAATAGTCTATTTCGATGAATAACGTCTATACGTCCTCCAGGGCCGGCAACGTCGATGTTCAACTTCGACGTTGCTCAGCCCAACATCGAAATAGGCGCAGTGAGGGAACGTCTACACGTCAAAGTAGCACACATCGAAATAGGGATGCCAGGCACAGCTGCAGACAGGGTCACAGGGCGGACTCAACAGCCAGCCGCTCCCTTAAAGGGCCCCTCCCAGACACAGTTGCACTAAACAACACAAGATACACAGAGCTGACAACTGGTTGCAGACCCTGTGCCTGCAGCATAGATCCCCAGCTGCCGCAGAAGCAGCCAGAAGCCCTGGGCTAAGGGCTGCTGCCCACGGTGACCATAGAGAGAGAGCATCTCTCAACCCCGCAGCTGATGGCCGCCATGGAGGACCCAGCAATTTCGACGTTGCGGGACGCGGATCGTCTACACGGTCCCTACTTCGACGTTGAACGTCAAAGTAGGGCGCTATTCCGATCCCCTCATGAGGTTAGCGACTTCGACGTCTCGCCGCCTAACGTTGAAGTTAACTTCGAAATAGCGCCCGACGCGTGTAGCCGCGACGGGCGCTATTTCGAAGTTGGTGCCGCTACTTCGAAGTAGCGTGCACGTGTAGACGCAGCTCTGGTGCAGGGCGGAGCCCCGACGACGGAGCTCTCGCAGAGCTGAGCTGCTTCAGCATCTGGTTTGCTCTGCTGGGGGTTGTTACCCCAACTCTGCGTTTGGCTGGGGGAGATCAGAGCCCCGGCTTGGCAGCATAGGGGGTGGGTGGCGCCCAGAGGGCAAGCAGAGAGGCTCAGTGGTCTGATCAGCCCACCAGGTGACAGTCCCAAGGGGATCTCTGGGGACTGAGCTGTCCCAGCCTCCCTCCCCTTACTAACCACAAGGGCGGTGGAGTTAAATGGCAATTTGAGCTGTGCACTACTTAGGCTGGAAACCGGACTGCAATGGTGGCGGTGGGGGGCAGGCAGGGTGAGAGCTCTGCCTCCGGTGATGGCGGCGGGCTGGGCCTGGAGGGGACAGGGAATGAGTGAACTCACCCCAGCAGTACTAGGCAGGAAAAAATGGTGCTCGACTATTGACTGTTTGGCTCCTCTCGGGCACAGAATCCCAGAATCCCAGGGCAGGAAGGGGCCTCAGGAGGTCATCTAGTCCAGCCCCTGCTTCAAGCAGGATCAACCCCCCACTAAGTCATCCCAGCCAGGACCTTGTCCAGCCGGGACTTAAAAACCTCAAGGGATGGAGAATCCACCACCTCTCTAGGCAACACATTCCAGTGCTTCACCACCCACCTGGGGAAGGAGTTTTTCCTAATATCCAACCTACACCTCCCCCTCTTCAGCTTCAGACCATTGCTCCTTGTTCTGCCATCTGACACCACTGAGAACAGTTTCTCACCCTCCTCGTTAGAGCTCCCCTGCAGGAAGTTGAAGGCTGCTATTAAATAACCCCTCAGTCTTCTCTTCTGTAAACTAAACAAGCCCAAATCCCTCAGCCTCTCCTCATAGGTCTTGTGCTCCAGCCCCTGAATCATTTTTGTTGCCCTTCGCTGAACCTGCTCCAGCAAATCCACATCCTTTTTATACTGGGGGGTCCAAAACTGGAAACAATATTCCAGATGTGGCCTCACCAGTACCGAATAGAGGGGAACAACCACTTATCTAGATCTGCTCGAAATGCTCCTCCTAGTACAATGTAATATGTCGTTAGCCTTTTGGCTACAAGGCCACACTGTTTACTCATATCCAGCCTTTCATCCACCATAATCCCCAGGTCCCTTTCCATCGTACTGCTGCTGAGCCAGTCAGTCCCCAGCCTGTAACAATGTTTGAGATTCTTCCGCTCCAGGTGCAGGACTCTACACTTCTCCTTGTTGAACTACATCAGATTTCTTTTGGCCCAGTCCTCCATTTATCCAGGTCCCTCTGGAGTCTCTCTCTCCCCTCCAATGAATCTACCTCTCCCCCTAGTTTCGTGTCATCCGCTCCCCAGTCCCGAGGCGCAGCCCCCTGCCGGCCCCCCACACCCACCTCCCTGCTGGTGCTTTGCTAAGCCCGACTGGTGGGGAATAGAAAATCAAACAGGCTGAAATCGCCAAGGGCCCCAGTGTGCAGGGATCCACTGGGCAAATTGTCTACCGGCACCAGAGCAGACACTTGGGTGAGTGGCGAGAGTCTCCTGTGGGTTCTGCTGACCCTCTGGGAGGGGAGTGGTGCCTAGTGGATACAGCGGGGGGGGCTGGGACTCGGGACTCCTGGGTTCTGTGATCTGGCAGGGAAGTGTGGTTGGGTAGTTGAAAGCGTTGGCAGCCCGGACTCCTGGGTTCTGGCCCCAGCTGAGGGCTAGGTGAGCAGTCGAGTAGGTTAGACCTGGGGGGGAGGGGATGATGGAGACAGTGAACTTGGCTGAAGTCTGTACAGTGCCTGGGGTGAGAGGGGCCCCCATGGGAAATCGGGGGGAGCCTGTGCAGCAGCCAGAATTGTGGTGTCCTGATCTTGGTTATGGGGGTGTCCAGTGATCGGGGAACAGATCTCAGTCTGCGTCTGCGCAGTGTGGTGGGTCCCCCGTCTCAGCTGGGCTCTGAGCAGTGCGCAGCATGGTGGGTCCCCATCTCGGCCAGGCTCTGAGCAGTGTGCAGCGTGGTGGGTCCCCATCTCGGCCAGGCTCTGAGCAGTGTGCAGTGTGGTGGGTCCCCATCTCGGCCAGGCTCTGAGCAGTGTGCAGTGTGGTGGGTCCCCCGTCTCAGCCGGGCTCTGAGCAGTGCGCAGTGTGGTGGGTCCCCATCTCGGCCAGGCTCTGAGCAGTGTGCAGTGTGGTGGGTCCCCATCTCGGCCAGGCTCTGAGCAGTGTGCAGTGTGGTGGGGTCCACCGTCCCGGCCAGGCTCTGAGCAGTGCGCAGCATGGTGGGTCCCCGACTCGGCCAGGCTCTGAGCAGTGTGCAGCGTGGTGGGTCCCTGTCTCGGCCAGGCTCGGAGCAGTGCGCAGCGTGGTGGGTCCCTGTCTCGGCCAGGCTCTGAGCAGTGTGCAGCGTGGTGGGTCCCTGACTCGGCCAGGCTCTGAGCAGTGTGCAGTGTGGTGGGTCCCCGACTCGGCCAGGCTCTGAGCAGTGTGCAGTGTGGTGGGGTCCCCCATCTCGGCCAGGCTCTGAGCAGTGCACAGCGTGGTGGGTCCCTGTCTCGGCCAGGCTCTGAGCAGTGTGCAGTGTGGTGGGGTCCCCCGTCTCGGCCAGGCTCTGAGCAGTGTGCAGTGTGGTGGGGTCCCCCGTCTCGGCCAGGCTCTGAGCAGCGTACAGTGTGGTGGGGTCCCCCGTCTCGGCCAGGCTCTGAGCAGTGTGCAGTGTGGTGGGCTCCTATCTCGGCCAGGCTCTCACCAGTGCGCAGTGTGGTGGGTCCCCTGTCTTGGCTGGGCTCTGAGCAGTGTGGTGGGGTCCTGTCTCGGCCAGGCTCTGAGCAGTGTGCAGTGTGGTGGGGTCCTATCTCGGCCAGGCTCTCAGCAGTGCGCAGTGTGGTGGGTCCCGTCTTGGCCGGGTTCTGAGCAGTGCGCAGTGTGGTGGGGTCCTGTCTCGGCCAGGCTCTGAGCAGTGTGCAGCGTGGAGGGTTCCCCATCTCAGCTGGGCTCTGAGCAGTGCGCAGTGTGGTGGGTCCCCATCTCGTCCGGGCTCTGAGCAGTGCGCAGTGTGGTAGGGTCCCCCGTCTCAGCTGGGCTCTGAGCAGAGCGCAGTGTGGTGGGTCCCCCATCTCGGTCGGGCTCTGAGCAGTGTGCAGTGTGGTGGGTCCCCTGTCTCAGCTGGGCTCTGAGCAGTGTGCAGTGTGGTGGGTCCCCATCTCGGCTGGGCTCTGAGCAGTGTGCAGTGTGGTGGGTCCCCATCTCGGCTGGGCTCTGAGCAGTGTGCAGTGTGGTGGGTCCCCGTCTCGGCCGGGCTCTGAGCACTGTGCAGTGTGGTGGGTCCCCGTCTCGGCCGGGCTCTGAGCAGTGCGCAGTGTGGTGGGTCCCATCTTGGCTGGGCTCTGAGGAGACCCACCCATCACTCACCTGCCTCTGGAGCTGCGCTGAGCTGAGCTAGATCTGGGCCCTGGGACCTGCCTGCAGCCAGGGACGCGTGTCTCTGCTGGGAACCTGATGCTTTGAAAGCGGATCAGGTCACCACAAAACGTCTCTGCTCTTCTCACGTCTCACCCCCCGCCGTGCTCCCCACAGTGACTCGCTCCGGCCCCAGCCGCAGCCGGGCAGGAAGCTGTGGCTGGCAATTGTTCCACCCCCAGCGCAGGACGAATGTGGCTCCCCTGGGGCTCAACCCGGCGCTAGAGAGACTGCAGGGACCCTCAGAGACACAAACTGCACTGGAGCCCAGAGCCCAGTTTTGCCTGCCTGGGGAGAGAACCCCCAGCTGGGCCCTGCCCCCGCCCGCACGGCGCCCCCTGCTGGGCCCTGCCCCCCCAGCACGGAACCCCCAGCTGGGCCCTGCCCCCCCCAGCACAGCGCCCCCTGCTGGGCCCCACCCAGCTCCCCACAGCACAGCACCCCCTGCTGGGCCCTGCCTGGCTTGCTGCACCAACCCCCGTCCTCCTCCTCAACATCAGTCTTCACCAGCCTTCACCAGCGCCAAAACCCCCAACCTTCCCCCACCCCCAGCCGTCACTGGCCCCCAGCCTCTAAGCAGGAGCACAGGTGCCACTAGGGCCCTCAGTCCTGTTGGGCCTGGGCCCACACTGGGCCTGGCTGCTCCAACCAGTTCAGCCCCTGCAGCCCTGGCGAGGGGCATGAAGGCATCTGCCCTGGGCCCCCAGCGGGATGGACCAGCAGCCACCCCAGGCTCGGGGCTGGGCTGCTCAGCACCAGGTGCCACCACAATGGGCTCAGTGGCTGGGAACGAGGTGCCTTCTGCAGCCGGGCAGCTGGACAAGACCAGGGGTGCCCTGGGGTTAAAAGCCGGGGGGGGGGGCAGTGGCCTGAGTTTGGGGAGAAAGAGGAGTGGGGGTGGGGGGGACCACGGCCCTCTGGTGGAGTCGTCCTTCCCAGGGTGACAGTGGGTCACCCCCAGGGCCTTGATCCCCTCAGAAATAGACCTAAAATACCCCCCATCACTACCCCAGAGGTCTCCCCAGCAGAAACCAATGCGACAATGGGGGGAACCAAAGGCCAGGGGCTGGGGGCACCACCCAAGGCCTCCTCTGGGAGGGACTCCAGGAGGGGAGTGGTATCCCCCTGCTCTGCTGCTGCTGCATCCCCGGCTGGCGGCACCTGCGGGCCCCTCTCTATGGGCACGACGGAAGGATTGGCAGCACCCCTGTCCTTAGAAAGGAAAGGCCCCAGGTCCCGTTCCCGATCCCCCCAGCCAGCCAATGCCCCTGCCTTAGGGCCAGAAGGAACATTCCTCCTACCCGCTCCTGGATGCCTTGGCAGTAGCAATGTCTTGTAGGTATCAGCTGTGAGCTATTGCTGTCCCTAAGAACATTGACCCACTGTCACCCCTGGGGAGGACAACCCCGCCAGAGGGCCTTGGTTCCTTGCCCAGTGCTCCTCTGCTCTTGTTCTCGATCTCCATAAGAACGGCCATACGGGGTCAGACCAAAGGTCCATCTAGCCCAGTATCCTGTCTGCCAACAGTGGCCAGTGCCAGGTGCCCCAGCAGAGGTGAACCGAAGACAATGATCAAGCGATTTGTCTCCTGCCATCCAGCTCCCGCCTTCGACAAAAGGCTCGGCACCGTACCTTACCCCTTGCTAAGAGCCATCTAGGGACCTGACCTCCAAACATTTACCGAGCTCTTTTTCAAACTCTCAAAACAAAAAGCAGTCAAGTAGCACTTTAAAGACTAGCAAAATAGTTTATTAGGTGATGAGCTTTCGTGGGAGAGACCCACTTCTTCAGACCATAGCCATAAATATTGAGTCTGTTCTGGTCTGGCTATGGTCTGAAGAAGTGGGACTGTCCCACGGAAGCTCACCTAATAAACTATTTTGCTAGTCTTTAAAGTGCTACTTGACTGCTTTTTGTTTTGATAGTGTATAGACTAGCACGGCTTCCTCTCTGTTACTTTTTCAAACTCTGTTAGAGTCCTGGCCTTCACAGCGTCCTCTGGCAAGGAGTTCCACAGGTTGACGGTGCGCTGTGTGAAGAAAAACTTCCTTCTATTAGTTTTGAAGCTGCTAACCATCAATTTCATTTGGTGTCCTACAGCTCTTCTATTAAGGGAACAAGTAAATAACTTTTCTGTATTCACTTTCTCCACACCATTCATGATTTTATATACCTCTATCATATCGCCCCTCAGTCTCCTCTTTTCTAGACTAAAAAGTCCCAGTCTCTCTAGCCTCTCCTCATATGCGACCCGTTCTGAACCCTTAATCATTTTAGTTGCCCTTTTCTGAACCTTTTCTAACCCCAATATATCTTTTTTGAGGTGAGGAGACCACATCTGCACGCAGTACTCAAGATGTGGGCGTACCATAGTTTTATATAGGGGAAGTAAGATATTCTTTGTCTTATTTTCTATCCCTTTTTTAATTATTCCTAACATCCTATTTGCTTTACTGACTGCCGCTGCACACTGCGTGGATGTTTTCAGGGAACTATCCACAGTAATTCCAAGATCCCTTTCCTGATCTGTTGTAGCTAAATTTGCCCCCATCATATTATATGTATAATTGGGGTTATTTTTCCCAATGCGCATTACCTTACACTTACCCACATTAGATTTCATTTGCCATTTTGCTGCCCAATCACTCAGTTTGCTGAGGTCTTTTTGAAGTTCTTCACAGTCTGCTTTGGTTTTGACTATCCTGAAGAGTTTGGTAGAAGCCACCCCCCTTGCTGGTGTTAGCCACATTACACTGGATTTCCTGCTGCAGCAAATTCATCCGCTGGTCTAGCAGCCCTGCCTTGCTGCGCCTCCCTCCCAGCGCTCCCCACCAATGTGCCCAAGCACGCATTGCAGTCGCCCATTTCTACCCTGCAGCCAGGTCCAGCCTGCTCAGGGTGGAAGAAGGACAAGACGTCCTGCTCAGAAATTTGCTTTCATGAACGTTTGTTGGAGCAGGGAGATACGTTTGGAAAGATCCAGAGACACTGGAGTCCTCCCAGACGCTAATCATTTTGCAACAGCGCTGCGAAGCTGTAGGGCAGGTTTCCAGGCTGGAGATATCTAACGTGCAGTCAGGAGGTTTCAGAGTTAACCACATTTCCCCCTCTATCACTGAAGGTCACCACAGGAACTAGTCTCTCAGCAGCTGCAGATAGGGATGAGCTAAGAACATGCTTTAGTTCACGAACTAGGGGAAATTTGCCCTTCCCGGTGACTCCCAATGTCGTGCCGGCTCCTTGAGCCTGGTGCCAGCCTGAATCAATGGAATGTTCTCCTCGGTGTTCACTCTGAATCCTACTGATGGTAAGAGGTAGGCCATCCTCTTTGTCGACCATCTGTGCAGAGGCTGGGTGAGACCTGTGCAATCATAATGCTATAACTGACCCCAAAGTTGCTAGCTAACTGTAGTAAGCATCCAAAACAACAGTTGGGTGCCAGCCCCCTAATGAATCCTCCAACCGGGAGCCCAGCCCATCTGCTGGGTATTTGGAACCATGCCCGTCCCTGGGGTATCTGTGGGTTTCTATGGAGGGTTAAACACTGAAGGCACACCAGGATGTGGCTGAGCTTTGCACCTCTTCCTTTCCTGCCCGCACAAGCGCTTTCCAGGGGACATGCTAGAGAGATAAGTACTTTGCGGGGATGGAGACAAGGGACGGCAGGTTGGCTGTACGGTCTGCAAGCGTTATTGGATTGGCGGGTTGGAGGTAGTCAGGACATTCATTGGCTGGTGAGTTGCTCTAACTGTGCCTACTGGTTGGTTGACTGGATCTAGTCAAGACATTCGTTGCTTGACTGGTTGCTGACATGGGCTGCACTAGATCAGTGGTTCCTAACCCATGCGCCTCTGGCGGCCCAACCCTGCAGTTCATGTGACATCTTGATGGCCACGCAGTTAGCCCATATATATATAGAGCGTAGATGTGACCGACGTAATCTATGGGGACGTGCCAATGCAGCCCACAAAGGTCAATAGGTTGAGATTATGTAGGAACGAGATACATACCCTGGGCAGTTGATTGGAAGGGTGCATCAAACACATTGGTTAGCAGGTAGGTCGGATACGCACAGGGACATAAGGTGAGGAGTGAGCCCAGCCTGGGAAGTGAGCAGAGATATTGGTGCATCCTCCAGCCCAGCCCACCCACAGCAAGGGTCTGAGCAGGTGGCTCCTACTCAGAGAAGTCACCCAGTCTGCTGAACCTCCCCAACCTTGCTGGGGATCCTGCCAGCTACTAGATAGGTCTGACAGACTGTCCCTGCTCTGTCCATGGCAGGTTACCAGGGTGTCCTGACCCTCAAGAAAATTCCCCATAGCTGGTCAGTCCCAAATGGGAGCTGGTGCCACCTAGAAAGGAAGGACCTCATCTCCCATTCTACTCCTCACTGACCCAGCCAGTCCCCTGCTCTGGATTGGAACTAGCATCCTCTAGAAGGGAAGTTCTTGTGCACTGGGTGGTGTTGCTATGATCCCAGTTCCAGCTGAGCCCTTCCAGCCCAGCCCAGCTCTCACCAGTAGTAGCTGCAGGAGACCTCGTGGCTCACAAAGCTGGATTTGTCCTTCCGCGAATGCTCCACCAGCAAATGGGCCAGTTTGAAGCGTGATCCAGCCATCGCCACCTGGACATTACCCTTGGGCTTCACGAGAACCTCCAGCCACACCTTCCAGTCGTTCTGCACCGTGGACGCTGCTGAATCCGTCACGCCCATCGCCGACTGCTGCATTGAGCTGCAGAATTTCTTGTGGCACGAGTCATGGACCTTCCAGTCCACCGCGGCCAGTGGCAGCCTCTGCCAACTCCCTCCCTGCAGCGGATTCTGGCACAGAGTGCATGTTTCATCTGCATGCTGCCGGATGCCATTGTCCCACAAATAGGCCCCCCTTCCTGTCCATCGTGGTCACGTGGATTCCCTTGCCAAGCAGGCTGTGCCCAGGCCCCATATCTGGGCGTGGCTGACCTAATGGAGTCCCTCTCCTAAGAAGGGGGCCGCTGGTCTCTGAACTGCCCTAGAGGGAGAGACACAGAGGAGGTCTAGAACGAATGGCAATCCAGCGGCAGGTAGTGCCGTAGGTTTACTCTGTTGTAGAGACAGAGACCTGCCTACCAGCCACGACATGAACCTGGAAGCCTTATGCAAATAACATGAGGCCTCCTTTGCACGTTTGGCTGCAGATTACCTAATCCGAACCAACTTCCCTGCCCTCCACTCCCCAGACATTGTAACAGCCACGCTAACGAGGAGGATGCGCAATTTCACACCCCGGCTCTGCGGTGTGCAGGAGTGGGACACTGCAGTTCCTCCAGGGGGCCGCTAGAGGGCGGTGCCACGTGGACAGACTCTGTGGCTGGCAACCAGCGAGCTGGTGCAAAGGCCGGGGGTGGCCACGAGGGCGCCGGGCAAAGGTAGCCGAGCCCACGTCACGCACGCTGTGGCTTTTGAGTGACCTGCCTCACCTCACAACCTGCTGGCGCCCCCTAGGGGCCATGCCTAGGGCTGGAGTTGGCTACGTGGAAGCAGGAGTGGAGGGCAATTTTCTGGGAGGCTTCATGGTCACCCTCAGCCCTGGCATTGGGCGCTGCCCCTCTTGCACTGGGACTGTCGGGGAACAAGAGCAGGAAATTGCCCCAGAGCAGATCCTGGTCGTGCCTAGCTTGCTATTTTCCCCCCGCCTGTGGCCCGGGATTGGTCCCAGCTCATCTGGCATTGGGTCCCCTTCCTGCTGCCCCAGGAGCTCTGATCCACTCACCCCTCCTGGCCTTTCTCCCCCTCTAAGCACGCGAGCTGCCGGGTTCGACAGCGAGTCCGACGCTGCTGCCCTTTGGCTGGCCTCCTTCGCAGTGGGGGGCAGGAAGGGGCGGGAGCTCGGCATCCGGAGGGGGCAGCTGGCTGGGCCTGGAGGGCGCATGTATGGACTCACCCCAGAAATAGCCGGCGGGGACAACACTTGAATGGTGACTGCTCTGCTCTGCTGGTGTCCTCCATCCTGAGCCGCAGCCCCCTGTGGACCCAGCCCTGGGGTCCCCTCTGCCTTCCCCCACTCCACTGGTGTCCTCCAGCCTCTCCCCTGCACCCCTCTCTCATGCTGCCGGTTCTCCTCCCCGTGACCTGCTGCTCCCCCGTTTGTGGCCAGCAGAGAATCAAACAGCCCCGAGTCGCCGGCTGCCCCCGACGTGAGAGATCAGCCACGGGCAGGACTTCGCAGCGGCAGCGTTAATGGATGGAGCACTGACCTGAGAGCCAGGACGGCTCTGTTGTCGCTCTGGGGGGCTGGGGAGCAGGGGGTTACAGCTGTGGGGGGTGGGGAACCAGGCCCTTGGCTGAGGTCTGGGCAGCGCCTGGCGTGAGGGGTCCCTGGTCTCAGCTGGGGTCCGGGCAACGCCTGGGGCGAGGGGTCCCTGGTCTCAGCTGGGGTCTGGGCAGCGCCTGGGGCGAGGGGTCCCTGGTCTCCGCTGGTCACTTGCCTGTCCCAGCAGCCGAGCTGAGCTCTAGTTTGGGGCCCCGGGCGCGTTGGTGGCCTGGGCTGGGCTGTCTGTGGGGAGAGGCGAGCTTTGGGAGTGGACCAAGACCACACAAAAGACTCTGGGGGCGTCAGAGAGTGAGACCCTCTTCATGCTCTCCCAGCAACGGGCTCCAGCCCCACATCGCACCTGTGGCCGGCATTTGCTCCACTGCTGCAGTGAATCAAACGGGCCCCACGTGGGTCTCGACCCAGGATGTGAGGAGCTGGAGGAAGTGCAGGGGAGCCCTCAGTGAGACAAGCACAGGCGCTGGGCCCAGCACTGCCTGCCTGGGCAGAACGCCCCCTGCCGGGCCCGGCCCCTCCCCGCAGCACAGCGCCCCCTGCCGGGCCCGGCCCCTCCCCGCAGCACAGCGCCCCCTGCCGGGCCCGGCCCCTCCCTGCAGCACAGCGCCCCCTGCCGGGCCCGGCCCCTCCCCGCAGCACAGCGCCCCCTGCCGGGCCCGGCCCCTCCCTGCAGCACAGCGCCCCCTGCTGGGCCCGGCCCCCCTCCCTGCAGCACAGCACCCCCTGCCGGGCCCGGCCTCTCCCTGCAGCACAGCGCCCCCTAATGCTGCCTGGGGCACTGGGGCCAGCCCTACCTGCCAGGGGAGAGTGCCCCCGCCCTGCAACATGGCATCCCCTAGCACCTAGTGCCTCAAGGGTTGCACTGTAAATCCAGAGGTCCCGCACCGCTGCCAGTGGGACCAGGCCTGGATATGACCCATGGGTCAGTGTGGAGCAAGCTGGGGCCAGGCAGGTGCACCTCTACAGCAGGCGCCAGGGTTTTCTCTCTCTGGTCCCCTGCGTTTTGTTCCACCTGCCTTTCCAGCCCCCGGCACTTCACCACCAGGTTCCCCCAGCTGCCCCTGTGCTCCCCCGGCCAGGGGATTGTCCTTCACCCCCCTCCCTATCCCCATACTCTTGCCAGGGGTCTGCCCCGACTTCCTGTACCCTCTCCATCCCAGGCTCGCCCCATTTGTTCTCTCCTGCTGCCCTGGAGATACCAGCTGGGTGGGGGTGACACCAGAACCCCACCCGGGACCCCCTGGGCATTCACCACTGGTGCGTGTGAGAAGTCGGGCACTGTCCGTGCCTTGCACGGAAGGAGGCCCCGTGTGCTGAGCGTGAAAGTCCCACTGAATGGTGCGTCCTGCCATGGTGGGCACAGTTCTCACATCCTGGAACATGTTTGAGACCCAAATACGTGGGAAGCAGACAGGGTCCCTTATGTTTCCATCAGTGGGTGGAATAAATTTTATGTGCACTGAGGCCTGCACGGATGCACACCACCCATGGAAACAGGCTGCCGGCTGCGGGTGCTCTGCCTTCAGCTGGGGGGGAACCTGAATCTGTACTGGGAGGCTGCCTGCTCCCCCAGCCAACACTAGAGGGGGGAACCCCCCAGCTCCTCAGCAGCCACAAAGGGGCAACCAAACAACGGGCTGAATACCTCAGGCTGGCCCATGGGGATTCCAGACTCCCCGTGACCTCAGCAGCAGGTGGGGTGGAAGTAACATTAGTTTCTTCCTAGTATGGGGGGAGGCAGATGACCTCCCCATGGGCCCCTGCCCTGTCCCCAGTCTGGGCCTCCAAGTTCCTCTCGTCCCGCCTTACTGGGGCGAGGGAGGACTGGAACCCGCATGGCAGCCAGAAGAGCTACCAGAGTTCTGCTCATTTCTCACTTTGTCTCCCCGCCCCGATGCCGGCCGGCCTCTCCCACACCTGTCCCTGCGGTGGGAGCCCTGCCGGAGGACAGGGCTGGAGGTACTGCTCTGCAGCAGGGAAGGGACCGGAGGACCGGCAGCTCCTCCCTGCCCGGCCGTGGTGGGAATGGTGGTGGTAACAGCATGTCTCTGATATACGGCCCTGGCTAGAAACAGCTGGGCCGGGGAACCTTGCCAGCCACTTTCATCCTGTGCCATTTACCAAGCTGTACCCAGCTATCCCGGCTTACTCGCCCCTCTGCCTATCCCTTCTCCTGCCCTATCTCACCACTGCTGGGAAGACGGCTCCCAGGCTGGGCAGGGAACCCAGCCGGGATACCACAGCCGGGTGCTGCTCAGGACACCCAGAGGGGAGAGAAAAGTCCTCCCATTCAAATCTCAGCGTGACAAAGGCTGCGTCCGCACTGTGCAGCCATGTCTGTAAAAGCCAGGCCACGTAACCGCTGTTTGCGGGAGAGATACTCCCACACCCGCACGGAGCAGAGTTGGAGCGCACACACTGCTTCCCCTAGCCCGGGCTGCGGCAAAGCTTGTGGTATTTGGAGAGGGGCTGGGGGGGGGGTCACTCCTTGGCCCAAGCAATTCACACGGCCATTCCATTTTTACTTTCTGTGCAACTAAGTTTGAGCCCTGGGCTTGCCACTGACTGTCATGTGCAATCCCTCTTCCCGGCCGGACGTGGAGGTTTTCTCCTTACCAGCGTCTCTGGCTGCAGCCGCGGTGCCCAATCCGCGGCGAAAGGCGGCTTAGGAGAGTCGTGCATGTGGGGCGCCCCTCCTGCCGCTCTGCACGCACAGCCCACCACTTGGGGAGACAAGCGCGTGGCAGCAGTGGGGGAGGCAGCTCGGAGCCGTGGTCTCCTGTGGCCCCACGCGGCAGCACCAGCTGGTGGTGCTCGCGTGGGGGTGTGGGGCCAGAGGCAGCACCTGGCTCAGGAGCCGGGAGCACGTGGCCATCTGTTCAAACCTTTCGGACACCCCGGGTCGAAAGGAACCAGGGGATCGGCCCCGGTTACTAAAACTGGGGCAGGTCCACGGCCCATTGACAAAGTCAACTAATTCCTGAGCTCCCGCTGCTGCCGAGAGGGCCCCGTGCAACGTGAAGTGGTACCTCCCTGGGGAGATGTGCTGGTGCGGTTCCTGTAGAATGAGCTCGTTAGCTGAGCCTCTCGCCGACCGAGGGATCACAGCCCCTGGAGGGGTTTGCTGCTTCCAAGTGGCAGAGCATCAGAAGGGTCGCCGCCGGCTGGAGAGCAGCTGCGAGGTGCCACCGTTAGTCTACCCGGGGGATGCAGACAGAGGGAGCAGCATGGGGGATACATGGGTGAGGGCCTGGGGAACTCAGAGCCACCCAGCCTTGGAGGAGATACCCAGGAGCGGAGGACGCCAGGGAGGGGTGGAAAACTTGGGTAGCAGGGTCTCCCTCTGCCTAGGAGCACAGAGCTGGGGGGAGCGAAGGGAAGGGGCTTGGACATCTAGGCTACGTCTACACGTGCACCCAACTTCGAAATAGCTTATTTCGATGTTGCGACATCGAAATAGGCTATTTCGATGAATAACGTCTACACGTCCTCCAGGGCTGGCAACGTCGATGTTCAACTTCGACGTTGCTCAGCCCAACATCGAAATAGGCACAGTGAGGGAACGTCTACACGGCAAAGTAGCACACATCGAAATAAGGGAGCCAGGCACAGCTGCAGACAGGGTCACGGGGCGGACTCAACAGCAAGTCGCTCCCTTAAAGGGCCCCTCCCAGACACACTTTCATTAAACAGTGCAAGATACACAGAGCCAACAACTAGTTGCAGACCCTGTATATGCAGCACGGACCCCCAGCTGCAGCAGCAGCAGCCAGAAGCCCTGGGCTAAGGGCTGCTGCCCACGGTGACCACAGAGCCCCGCAAGGGCTGGAGAGAGAGTATCTCTCAACCCCCCAGCTGATGGCCGCCATGGAGGACCCCGCTATTTCGATGTTGCGGGACGCGGATCGTCTACACGTCCCTACTTCGATGTTGAACGTCGAAGTAGGGCGCTATTCCCATCCCCTCATGGGGTTAGCGACTTCGACGTCTCGCCGCCTAACGTCGATTTCAACTTCGAAATAGCGCCCAACACGTGTAGACGTGACGGGCGCTATTTCGAAGTTACTGCCGCTACTTCAAAGTAGCGTGCACGTGTAGACGCAGCCCTACAGGCCTACCCTCGGGAGAGGCGGCGGCTCTGGGATGAGCCCGAGAAAGTGCCAGGAGTGCCAGTGCGGGAGAATCCTGCTTCCATGAGGCTATCACATGGCCATGTCGCTTCAGCGAGGGGCGGGGCTTGGGACCATACGGCCACGCCCCCCTGGGGCTCAGGAAGGGGAGGGGCTTAGGCGGACAAGTGTGAATCTCTGTCTTTAAGAGGAAGCCCCCCCCCCCCCCCCCCCCCACAAGACTCCTGGGTTCTGAGCTGTGTACAGAGGGTGGGGCTGAGAGTCGGCATCCCTGGGTTCTAGCCCAGCTCGGGGACAGGAGGAATCGCAGAGGAGCCCCAGGCTACAAAAAGAGGGTTTTTATTTCATTTTCTCTCTCAGCGGCTCTGCGAGGCCGATTTACAGAGCAGCTTTCGCTGCTGATTACCACAAACTTCCTTAAACTGATTCCCACCCCCCCCACCCCCGTGGATCAACAAACCCTTCCAGCCCCACCCCCTGTGCTTCAGGCCACGCCCACCAGGGAAACAACCAATACACTCACATGCTGCGCCAACACCCCCCAGTAAGGGGTAGTGCCACCTCCCCACCCCATGACCTCATATGCATGGGGCAGTGTCTTGCCAATCTGCCATGCCCAACGGGGCGGGGCCTGGGAGCAGAGAGCCACACCCCCCAGGAGGGGCATATGCAGCCACGCCTCCTGGTGGGAGGGGCAAGGAACTGGGCTCTTTTCATCATCTCCCCAGCCTCCTACTCCTCCCCAGAGGGCCCAGAGAAAAAGTTGCATCCCTAGTTGGGGAAGAGGCCTCCAGACTTGGGGAACAAAAGACAATCCCCCAGGGCAGCTCAGGAGAGAGGCCCAGGGGATGAGACAGCCCCACCCCCTGGCAGGCGTGTCAGCCAACAACGCCCCCTGAGTGGGAGGGCGGAGCTTGGGAGCACTTTGCCACACCCCTCTTGGGCCCGGAAGAGGGAGGGTCTCCAGAGCAGCTATGGTCTGTGAGAGGGAGGGGCTCAAAGCCACACCCCCTGGAGAGTGAGGAAGGGGAGGAGCTACAGCCTTCCAGAGGGAAGGGGGCTGGGAGCATAGACCACACCCCCATGAGGGCTGAGAAGGGCTGGGGGCGCAGGGGATTAGAGGGCTATACCCACCTGCAAGGGTGGGGTGGGGGTTGTCAAAGAGCCACGCCCCTGAGGGGAGGGAGGGGCTCAGGAGGCCTGGCTCAGCTCCTGGGGCAGGCAGCCTTCGGGCCCGTTGGGGGCGGGGGCGGGGCCGTGGGTGCGCAGGTGCTTGCGGAGGTCGGAGGCGCTGAGGAAGGCCTTGCCGCAGCGGGTGCAGGCGTGGGGCCGCACCCCCGAGTGGATGCGCTCGTGCTTGCGCAGGCCGGCCCGGTCGGAGAAGCCCTTGCCGCACTCGGGGCAGGGGAAGGGGCGCAGGCCGGGGTGCAGCCGCTGGTGCTTGCGCAGGTCGTAGGGCGAGGCGAAGACCTCGCCGCACTCGGCGCAGGTGGGCGCCTCGGGGGCCGCCTCCGGGCGCGCCCCCCGCGGGAGGCGCTGCAGCACCCCGGCCTCCCCAAAGGCCGCCCCGGCTTCCTCCTCCTCCTCCAGCTCCTCTCCACCCCGGCGCTCGCCGTGGGTCCGCTCGTGCTTGCGCAGGCTGGAGGACACCACGAAGGTCTTGCCGCAGAGGCCGCAGCGGAAGGGGCGCTCGCCCGAGTGCACCCGGTGGTGCTTGGTGAGGCTGGCCCGCTCGGCAAAGCTCTTCCCGCACTCGGCGCACTGGAAGGGCCGCTCGCCCGAGTGCACCAGCTGGTGCCGCTTGAGATCCCAGGAGGCCACGAAGGTCTTGTCGCACTGCAGGCACTTGTAGGGCCGCTCGCCCGTGTGGATGCGCTGGTGCATGGCCAGGTCGGCCGGCTGGCGGAAGGCCTTGCTGCACTTGTCGCACTGGTAGGGCTTGACGCCCTGGTGGGCCCGCTGGTGGCGCCGGAAGCTGGAGGGGTCGGAGAACATGCGGCCGCACTGCGGGCACAGAAAGGGCTTCTCCCCGGAGTGGGTGCGCTGGTGGCTCTGGTAGGAGGAGAGCTGGGTGAAGGCCTTGCCGCACTGCCCGCAGCGGTAGGGCTTGTGTTCGGCGTGGATGCGCTGGTGGCAGGTGAGCGAGGAGGAGCGGGAGAAGGCCTTGCCGCAGTCCGAGCAGAGGAAGGGCTTTTCCCCCGTGTGGCTGCGCTCGTGGTTCTTCAGGTCCTTCAGCTCAGCGTAGGTCTTCTGGCAGGCGCTGCACTGGTAGGGCCGCAGCCCGGCGTGGATGCGCCGGTGCTTGCGGAAGACCGAGGGGTCGGCGAAGGCCTTGCCGCACTCCCCGCAGGTGTAGGGCTTCTCGCCGGTGTGGGCCCGCTGGTGGATCTTCAGCTTGGAGAGCGTGCCGTAGCTCTTGGCGCAGTGGGAGCAGGGGAAGGGCAGGTCGCCCGTGTGCCGGGCCATGTGCACCCGCAGGCAGACTGGCTGCATGAAGGCCTTGCCGCACTCCTGGCAGAGGAAGGGCTTCTCGCCCGTGTGGCTGCGCCCATGGCTGCGCAGCTCCGGCGCCGTCTTGTAGGCCTTGGAGCACTGCGGGCACTGGAAGGGGCGCTCGCCCGAGTGGCTCAGCTGGTGCTTGCGCAGCTGTGCCCGGTCGGGGAACTCCTTGGCGCAGCTGGGGCAAGCGTGGGGGGCAGCGCCCGCCCCGCCGTGGCACTTGGCATGGCGCAGGACGCGGGGCACGCTGGGGAAGGTCTTGCCACAGGCCAGGCACTTGTAGCGCCGGCCGCACTTGGCATAGCCGATGCCCTCTTCCTTCTCCTCCTCCTCCTCCGAGTCACCCTCCAGCTTCACCACGATGCTGACCTCGGGCTCCTCCATCGCTGGGAGGGGGAAGGAGCAGGATGGGGGAGGGGGCTGCTCTCTGAAAGAGAAGGAAGAGGGGGGCTAAGGAGAGGTTCACAAAGACATCAACTCCCCGCAGAACACAGCTGGGTGGTTAGGAGGCTCTTTAGTGAAAAATGTCACTGCCACCACCAACGCATACAGACTGAACTAGCAATAAATAATCCCAGACAGCTATTGCAGTCACTAAAAGATGCCATAGCAAGGTAGAATCCTACAGCTAGCTGCTCTAGGGCTGCCTGCAGTTTATACTAGCAAAATATAATCCCACTCTCGCACCAACATATCTGTTAGGTTGCACATAGAATGAACTAGCAATAGTAGTCCTGCTTTGCATACCAGACAGCTACTGCACTCCCTATCGGCAGACCTAACAATGTATAATCCCATGACTAGCTGCTCTAAGACTGCCTGCAGTCTAAACTAGCAAAATATGATCCCACAGCTCACACCAGTGCATCCATTAGGCTGCACATAGACTGAACTTGCAATAGATAACCCCACTTTCCCAGCAGACAGTTATTGCACTCCCTATAGGTTGAACTAGAAATGTATAATCCTATGGCTAGCTGATCTAGGGCTGCCTGTACTCTAAACTAGCACACTATAATCCCACTCGGTCACCGATACAGCCATACCGAAGCAGAAAGACAGGTCAATCCATTAGGGTACAAGTTGAAGGCTCAGTGGCTCTGGAGTCAAGATCTTGCTCTGTCACAGATGCCTGATGTGACCTTGGATACATCACTTGTTCTCTTTAAGCCCCAATTTCCTCATCTGAAAAATGAGGTTAATAGTACACCCGACCTCCTAGCGGGATTACGAGGATAAGACATCCTGTATGGTGAGCTAGCCTCTGGCAAAAGACCTCCCGGACGCCCCCAGTTGCACTACAAAGATGTCTGCAAGAGAGACCTCAGAGAGGTAGACATCGAGCTGGACAACTGGGAAGAACTAGCAGACGACCACAGCAGATGGAGGCAGGGGTTACACAAGGGCCTTCAGAAGGGCGAGATGAGGATCAGACAGCTAGCCGAGGAGAAGCGAGCGCACAGAAAGCACAATAAGGACTTGCCAGACACCCACTACATCTGCAAGAGATGCAGCAAGGACTGTCACTCTCGTGTGGGTCTTCAGTCACAATAGACGCTGTAAATAAAATCCTCAATTGAAACTATAAAGGGCGCGATCCATAGTCTATGCAGACTGAAGGATGCCTACTACTACTACTACTACTATCTTAAAGACCGTGAGGTTCTGATACTATGGCAGTGGAGGCCAGATAAGAAGCTAAAAAAGATGAACACTAAACCAGGAAAGTATCATTCCACCATTGGCTTGCATGGAATATATATTCCAATACTTATAAGCCCAGGAGTGCTGGTGTATAGAACGGGCCAACTGTGTATTATCCCACTGCTCACACCAACGGGTCAATTGGGAGCACTCACATCCTGCTGACCACAGAAGACTGACTGGGGACTTACGCACTCCTGTGGCTGGAGTCTATTGGGAGGGTGTTGAATATGTGCATGTGTTCAGATGGAGACACAGCTCTTTTGTGCTCCTCCAGAGAGCGACATCCTTACAACCCAAGCACCATCACAGACCTAACCCCCTTGTCTTTTTGGGTGAAGTACCACACGGAGGCCATGGAAAGCGGTGTTATTTTTGTAGGGCCCACACTATTTCCAGATTTAGCCAGCCAGCAGAGAGTGCATGTGTTCACCAGGCATGGAAACAGGCAGGGGAATGGTCCCTTGGGTGCTGTAACTGATGCCCTCTGCGGTTTTAAAGATGCTCTGTCGGTGTTCCTTGGAGGGCCGCCCAGGAGATTCAGGTGCCGCCTGGCTGGCAGCAGCACACCTACACCCCGCAGCATGCGTGTCTCGGTGGTGCACATGTGCATGTGCTCCAGTGCACATCATAAAATTTATTCTGCACACGGATGGGAAACAATAGCAGGAACGCTGCTCTGTGCTGATGATCAAGTACCAAGGTTTCCTGAGCTCTGATCCGTTCCCCGAAGGACTTGGGGACATCCCAATTAAGAGCATGGATCTATTTCCTCATTGTGGCTTTCTGCCTTTCATCACACTCCTAATGTTACAATCTGCAAGATTTGTGGATCATATGTTTGTGCACGTACCATTCTTCCATGTGAGGCTGGAAACAAAGAGTGCGTGTTTGTTTGTAGTTTAGGGGTGCTGTTGACAGCTGCTACTGGGGCTCCCAGATCAACCCAAACCAGGGGGTTATTAACCCTGAGCGGTCAGCTTAACAACCTGAGAACAGCTGCAGCCACATGACCACAGCAGCTGGTACAGGCCTCCATTTTGGAATTCAGGTTTTTTCCAATCCAAGGGGGATGTTAAAACAAAGGGCTCCCATCCAGGGGAAAGTTGAGTTAAGCCCTGGGAAGCTTTCAGCCTGCCTTGGAAATTCCCTGATACACCCCAAGAGGGAGAAAGAATTTGGCAGCAAACTGAAGATCTAGGTCAGGATAAGATTATTTTTGACTTGCAGCTTTCACCTGGAAGAAGACCAGCTGTTTTCAGGATCGCCCCTTCCCAGGAGAGAATCCTACACCCCCTAAGTGCAGCCTGTGATCTCGGCGCCTGGGTGGAGGCATTTATATTTCTATCAAAACACATATTGTGTGCCGGCCCTGCTGAGCAAGAGATCCAAACCCCTCTGCATCTGGGACATAAGAATATACAAACGGCCAGACTGGATCAGAGCAAAAATCCATCTAGCCCAGCACCCTACCCCCAACGGCAGCCAATGCCAGGTGCCTCAGAGGGAATGAACAGATTAGGTCAACAACTAGGAATCCCACCCCTTTCGCCCATTCCTAGCCCTGACAAACTGAGGCTGGGGACACCACCCATGCCCAGCCTGGTTAATAGCCACTGATGAACCTGTCCTCCATGAATTTAATCTAGTTCTTTTTTGAACCCTGTTAAAGTTCTGGTCTTCATGCCCTCTGGCAGGGAGTTCCACAGGTTGACGGCACAATGTATGGAGCAATATGTCTTTGTGTTGGTTTTACACCTGCTGTCTTCCTTCCTCATCATGATTTTCACCCCCACTCCCTCCATTTTAAACTCCTGCAAATTTGATTGTACATTTGCTTCCAGCCATCGATAAAAAAGTGAATGGCGCCGGGCTGAGGACAGAGCCCTGCAAGACCATGCTGGGAGCACACTCGCCTGATGTCGATTCCTCATATACGGCTACATTTTGACACTGAGAGGCCGTTCAGCTTCTAATCCATTTCACGTGGGCCTTGGAGATGTGATAACATTTTAAATCACCTGCGCCGTGTCTACGCTAGCCCAAACCTCGAAACGGCCATGCAAATGGCCATTGTGAAGTTTACTAATGAAGAGCTGAAATACATATTCAGCACCTCATTAGAATGCCGGCAGCCGGGGCACTTTGAAATTGGCACGGCTCATCCAGATGGGGCTCCTTTTCGAAAGGACCCCGGCAGCTTCGAAATCAGTAGATAGGAATAAGGGAATTTCGCATGGCCATTTCGAAGTTTTGGGCTAGTGTAGATGTAGCCCTTGTGTGGTACCAAGTAAAACACCTTCTAGGTGCCTAAAGATACACCAACGCTATTGTCAGCATCAACAAACTCTGCACTCTCATTAAAAACTCCAGTTACAGAATCTATTTTCTGTGACCCTCTGGTGATTTGCATTAATTATATTATACTCCTTTAATTCTTTATTAATCCAGTCCTAGTCCCTTTAACCTCTCTTCATAGAGGACTTCATATAAAACCATGGTTCGCGCACATCTTGAATACCGCATACCGATGCAGTCTCCTCATCTCAAAAAAGATATATTGTTATTAGAAAAGGTTTGGAAAATGGCAACTAAATGATTAAGGGTTTGGAACAGGCCCTGTATGAAGAGAGATGAAAGACGCTAAGCCTCTCCAGAAAAGAGGAGACATGGGGGGATATGTTAGAGGTCTATAAAATTGTGAGTGGTGTGGAGAAAGTAAACAAGGAAAAATATTTACTCATCCCCATAACAACAGAAGTAGGGGACAGCAAATGAAATTAAAGGGCAGCAGGTTTAGAACAAATAAAAAGTTCTTCTTCGCACAGCCAACCTGTGGAACTCCTCGCCGGGGGAGGCTGTGGAGGCTGGGACTGTAACAGGGTTTGCAAAAGAGCTGGGTAAATTCATGGAGGTTAGGTCCAGTAATGGCTGTTAGCCAGGCTGGGGAGGAATGGTGTCTCTAGCCTGTTTGTCAGAAGCTGGAGATGGATGGCAGGACAGAGCTCAGTATCAGAGCACTAGCCGTGTTAGTCTGTCACTTCGAGAACAACAAGAAGTCCTGTGGCATCTTATAGACTAACAGAGATTTTGGAGCATCAGCTTTCGTGGGCAAAGACCTGCCTTGTCAGATGCATGAGTGGGGGGGGGGAGGGTTCAGAGGGGTATTTAAAGAGTGGGGTCCCAGAAAAAGGGATGCCGAGAGCTGAGCTCAAGAGGAGAGAGATCATTACCTGTTCGGTTCTCTCCCTCTGGGGCACCCGGCACTGGTCACTGTCAGCAGTCAGGACACTGGGCTGGATGGACCTTTGGTCTGACCCGGTCTGGCCATTCTTACGCTCCGTTCCAAACCCCCTAATCATTTGTTGCCCTTTCCTGGACCTTTTCTCATGCCAATCTCTCTTTTTCGAGCTGAGGGGACCACATCCGCAGGCAGCCTTCAAGCTGCGGGCGCGTGGGGTGTTACATAAGGGCAATGAGCTATTCTCCCCGATTCCTAACACCCTGCCTGCTTTCTCCACCGCCGCTGCACACTGCCAGCATGCTGAGGACGCCCAGGAAATGCAGGCAGCAGAAGCCCTTTGGTTTCGCAGCAGCCAAGGTGGGACAAGGGGCCCACGTCCCTTTGTTGCAAGGAGCCTGCACGGGGAGGCCAGCTGGGTCGCGTTAGGACCGGGAATGGCAAGGCAGGGTGCAGCTCGCGGGCAGCTCGGTGGCTCCTTTTTTTTTTGGCTTGCCCTTGAGCAGCCGGGAGGCAGAAAGCCACCGGGAAGTGACTGTCTTTAGGACCAGGGGAGGCGAGGCCGGTGCAGAGGGGTGCAGGCCCGCAGCGCGAGGAGACACAGACGGGGCCGCGTGCCTGGCGGGACGTGCACGGCGCAGGCTGCAAAGCAAAATGGCTGGAGCTGAACCAGGGGAAGGTGGGACAGGCAAACCCCCTGGGCGGGGGAGCTGCTCTGTCCTTGTGCATTGCAGAAGACGGAAGGGTGCAGGACTGGGCACAGGCTGCAACGCCGGAGCCGAGCGACGTGGCTGGAGAGAAGGGGCGGGGAGCTTGCAAGGCGAGGCGGTTTGCAAAGGGAAGGCCCCCCCCCCGGGAAAGCGAGCCTGGCCCGGCTCTGCGCTTGCAAAGGTGGCTGGTTTTAGGACCGAGCGAGGAGACGCCGCCCCGGGGAGGGAATGCAAAGGGGAGAGAGGCTGGAAAGGAACAAGCCCTTCCCCCCCAGGGGAGCGGGGGGTGGAGGCATCGCCCCGAGTTTGCAAGCCAAGCTCCCCGCCCGCCCGCGCCGTGCAACAGCCGCGCGGGCTCGCGGCCGGGCGCTGGGGAAATGGCTCGCTCTAGGACCTCGGGAGGCGAGCCCGCCCGGAGGGACGGCAGCGGGGCGGCTGCAGGGCAGCGCCGGGTCACCCCAGGCGCCTGGCTGCGAGGCGGGTTGCAAAATGTCTGGGTCTAGGACCAGGGGAGGAGGCTCGCTCCAGGGGTGGTTTGCAAAGGAGATGTGCTGCGTCCCCGCAGTGCACGGCCAAGCAGGGATTGCAATGGTTTAATCTGTGCCTTACCTGGCTTCTGCGTCTCCCCGGCTGCCGCTGGAGCTGCTGTGCCCACTCCCTGCTGTAGGAGAATGAGTCAGCCCCTAGGACCCAGAGGGAGGAGAAGACGACAGCAGAAGAGGGGGGAGTGGGGGAGAAATGCAAAGCAGAGGAGCCACTTAAAGGGATATTACCCCTCCCAGGACTCTGTAGGCTTCCAGCCCTGGGGGAGTTAAGTGCCACCCGGTTGGAGGGGAGTTGCTGCACCGCAGGGGCTGGAGTCAGTGCAGGCAGGGAGTGGATGGCAAAGGTAGGAACCTTGTTTTCTGTTCGGCGGTCGGGGGTTGGAAGAGTTTGGGTGTAACACCGCAGGAAGTGTGGCACGGTGTACGCGCCGTAGTGGTAGGAAACTGGGGCCATCCCCGGAAGTGTGGCACCTAGCTCACCCAATGGCAGGGAACGGGAGGGTGAGAGAGAACCCAGGAGTCCTGGCTCCCAGCCACCCCCCCACCCACACACAGCAAGGAGAGAACCCAGGAGTCCTGGATCCCAGCCCCCACCCCACAGCAAGGGGAGAACCCAGGAGTCCTGGCTCCCAGCCCCACAGCAGGGAGAGAACCCAGGAGTCCCGGTAAGCACCGGCGGGGAAGGGTTTGACTGTAACTCAACCATGTTGGGGGGGGGGTCAGTGTTCCCGTGCCCCCCCCCCCCCCCCCCCGGCCTTTAGTTACCCGGCGGGGAAGGAGGAGGGCGGAACTGGCTCCAGGAGGAGCGGGTGTAGGGGGGGACCCTTTGGTTGGGACGCCGCCGGAAGCGGCGCCCCGGGCCCGGCCAGGCCGGAAGCCTTTTCCCGCCGCACATTTCCTGTTTCCTAGCAACAAAAGGAAGTGTTCGCGGGGCCCCGGCCGGGGGGAGTCGCGGGGGGGCTGCAGCCGCCCCCCAGCCGCAGCGCCCGGGGCGGGGGGGCACGCGGGGCCGCGAGCCCGGCGAGCCCCGCCCGGGAAGGCCGCTCCCCCCCCCCCACCCCGTGGGAAGCCCCGGGGCTCGCCGGGCTCGGGCCACCCCCGCGCCCCTGCAGCCCGGGGACCCCGCGCCGGGATCGGGCCCCCGGCGCGTCCCCGCCTCTGGCTGCGCCCCGCCGGGGGACGCGCGACTGGACCCCGGAGGTGAGCGGCGGCTGGGGGGTGTCCTGGGGCGGGGCTGGTAGGGGGCTGGGGAAACTGAGGCACGGAGCTGGGGGTTGGCCCGGGCCTGTGCGGGGCGCGCGTGTCCGAGCTGGGAGCCGAGACGGGCCCCCGCCTCCCCGCCCCCGTTCCAGCCCGCTGGGTTCTGTCCCCGGCTCCCGGTCCCCTCCAACCCAGCCCACGAGATCCTGTTCTTCGACCCCAGGCCTGGCTCCCAGCCCCCTGCTAGGCCCCCTCCCTTCCCAAAGAACCCAGGAGTCCGGGCTCCCACCCCACCCCCGACTCCATCCCACCAGACCCCCTTCTCCCAGAGCCGGGGAGAGAACCCAGGAGTCCGGGCTCCCACCCCACCCCCGACTCCATCCCACCAGACCCCCTTCTCCCAGAGCCGGGGAGAGAACCCAGGAGTCCGGGCTCCCACCCCACCCCCGACTCCATCCCACCAGACCCCCTTCTCCCAGAGCTGGGAGAGAACCCAGGAGTCCGGGCTCCCACCCCACCCCCGACTCCATCCCACCAGACCCCCTTCTCCCAGAGCCGGGGAGAGAACCCAGGAGTCCGGGCTCCCACCCCACCCCCGACTCCATCCCAACAGACCCCCTTCTCCTAGAGCCGGGGAGAGAACCCAGGAGTCCGGGCTCCCACCCCACCCCCAACTCCATCCCACCCGACCCCCTTCTCCCAGAGCTGGGGAGAGAACCCAGGAGTCTGGGCTCCCACCCCACCCCCGACTCCATCCCACCAGACCCCCTTCTCTCAGAGCCGGGGAGAGAACCCAGGAGTCCGGGCTCCCACCCCACCCCCGACTCCATCCCACCAGACCCCCTTCTCCCGGAGCTGGGGAGAGACCCCAGGACTCGCTCATTCCATCTTCCCTTCCTGCAGTTCTAACTTATATACGTTTATTTGTCTCTCTTCATTAGCTAAAATGTGTGTGGCTTCATCCTGTGTCCTACATCTTGTGTCCTACCCTAGAAGCTGCCGCATTGCAATAGCGGATAGGTGATCAGCTGGTGGTGGTGGGTGGCTCTTATCCAGCTGACCCTCCCCAGAGGTGGCAGCCTCTTATTGCTAGGCAAATCATCCCCGTGCTGTGTCACTGTGTGACTGTCCCCCAGCTGACTCATACCAGGGGCAGCCACATCTCAACACTGAGTGACTTGTACTGTCCCCCAAAGCACAGCTGGCTGTATTTCTGTACCAAAAGTGTGGTGTAGCTGTGTTTACCCAGGTTGGGGGTTAGAAACGTGGAAATCCCATGTTTTAAAAGGATCCAAATTTTAAAGAGCAACCGAATAGAAAACAACCAACTTCTGGCTGACCTGTCCTAAAAGATTGTTGTTCCTTTAGCAATTTCTGAGCCATTGAAGGCAATTGTGTTCCACCAGTCGCAGATCATAAAATCACCAGCACACGGTGTGTCAATCAGCCAAAAATTCTTCCCCGGGATTTCAGCTTCTTAGGCGTCACCTCAGATCAGTAGCGCTCTTTGCCCGTGGGGGCAGAAAACTTCCATTGTCAGTTTTTGCCTTGTCGCACAAATCTGTGTGTGTGGCGCTGGCCCTTGCTGGAGGGAATCATGAGACCCAGTGTGTGTGTGTGCTGTGTGTTTTTTCCACCCTGAAGTTGTGTCAATCTTTAAAGTGTGGAGGAGGTTAAAGCCAGTGGCTGGTATTCAGAACTCCAGAAATTAGCTTGTTGGTGTTCAGAAAAATACTGCATGTGGTTGTTTTTAGGGGCAAAGGTTACACATTAATCAATAATTGAGTGTTTGTTTTTTCTCTTGAGCCTTAGAATTCTATTCCGTGCTTTATATACAGGTGGTAATATGGAGTCATACGCTTTTCTAACTTATAATTATTAAGCCATTGTGCCTTAAGCGAGCCTCACCTTTGACTCAGGCAAGGCACACATAGTGGGTGTTTAATGATGGCCTTAGTAAACATGAGTTGGTGTCTGTATTCAGAGATGAGGAAACTGAGGCAGAGGGAAGGAGATTGACTTGCTCTGTGTCTTCAGCAAAGGAGGGTCTAGAACCCAGAAATCCTGACTCCCAACCTCTGACTAGTAGAGCAGGTGTCTGTGGTTCCCTGGGGGGCTGCAAGCAGGATTCAGTTGGCAGATCCCCTGAACCTTGGTGGAGCCCAGTCCCTGCTGCTTCCCGTGTGGGGCTGAAGCTGCAGCCTGACAATTCAGCTGTTTGGGGCTCCCTGTGGTGTGGGGCCCTGGGAACTGTCCTGGTTGCTAACCCCAGTGCCGGCCTCCAACTAGAGTTCATTCACCTCTCAGAGGCAGTGACAGAACCAGGAGTCTTGGCTCCCAGCCTCTCCCCCGCCCAGCTCTGTAACCACTAGGCCTCACTCGTTTCTCAGAGCTGGGGATAGAACCCAGGAGTCCTGATTGCTTTGGTGGCAGAAGCGGAGTGTACGTGGCACTGAGGGTATCCCTGGCTTTGGGGGCACACAGCTGTGCCCCTCAGTCTCATACCACAGACCCCTGTAATGCCAGTCCTGCTTCCCACTCTCCTGCTCCAGAGTTCTGCCTTCGTCCCGGCCCACAGCCCAAGACTTTTCTTAAACCAAGTGCATGACCCAAGCGTGGATGCTGGGGAATGAGCTGGTGTGTTTTGGGGGGGGGGGGAGAGACACGCACACCCCCCCCTTAGTTTCTTTGCATCCCAGACAGAGCTCTCTCTGCCAGGTGTTCTGCCCGGCAGTTAGGTGGCCTTTGTTTTCCCTTTTTGGACACCCTGAGACATCAGAGACTTTGTCTTCGGTTTGTTTACACGCTCTTTTAGTTAGTCTCAGAGGTGTCACTGCGTTAGCCTGTCTCTTCATGAAACAAAGCGAGCAGTCCTGTAGCACCGTTAAAGTCTAACAGCTTATTTGTTAGGCAACAAGGTTTTTGTGGGAAAAACCCGCTTCTGATTCTGGGTCTTTCCCACAAAAGCTCGTTGCCCAGTAAATAAATTTCGTCTTAAAGGGGCTGCAAGGCTGCTGGCTTTGTTTTAGTTAGCAAATTGCGTTTGGGTTTTATCCCTGTCTCTGGGAAGAGGGCCAGGGTGTATGGGTTAGAGGTGGGGTAGCTGTGAATAATGACACCCGGGTTTGGGAGGGGAGTGGACAGTAATGGTTAGAGCAGAGGGGCAGGGAGGTGGGGTGCTGACTCTGCTGGGTCTGTCGCTCTCTGATATCCTTTCACCCACCAGGCTAGGAAATGTAGTTGCAGGTAACCCCTTCTGGGCTTTGGTCTGGAAGGGATGAAGCTCTGGGTGCTTTGGCAGCTGACTGTGAGGCTTGTATGTGGGACACTCATTTTGCAACATCTTAACCCCTCTTCCTGCACTTGTGTTCCCGCAGCTGTCTCCTTGGGATGCTGTAAGGAGCCAGAGGAGGTGGGAGAAGCAGGAGGGGATGCCGGCTTGTTGTGTCAGAAGCAAAACTGTCCAGGACGCCGGCCCAGCCCTGTGAAGCCGGTGGAGACCGCTCCCTCCTGCC
This sequence comes from Carettochelys insculpta, assembly GCF_033958435.1. NCBI lineage: Eukaryota > Metazoa > Chordata > Testudines > Carettochelyidae > Carettochelys > Carettochelys insculpta. Next base: position 124,708,276 of record NC_134142.1, on the reverse strand, counting down.
CTCCGATGTAAGCGATGGAAGAGCCCAGCTGTGACCCGAGCCAGCCGCAGCGGGAGGAGAGGCCGTTTAAATGCGGGCAGTGCCAGCGGAGCTACCGCCACGCCGGCAGCCTGGTCAACCACCGGCGCACCCACGAGGTGGGGCTCTTCACCTGCCTGCTGTGCCGCAAGGAGTTCTCGAACCCCATGGCCCTGAAGAATCACCTCCGCATCCACACTGAGGAGCGGCGCCACCGGTGCTCTGACTGCGGCCGCAGCTTCCGCGTTGCCTCGCAGCTGGCCAGCCACCACCGCTCGGCCCACGCCCGCTGGGGCTTGCAGGGGGAGGCGGAAGAGGAGAACAGCTTTCAGCACGGGCAGGACTCCTCCTCGTCGGATGCTGATGTTTTCCCTGCGCTAGAAGGTGGTGGTGCTGGCACGTTGCTTAGCAACCTGGAGAAATACATCGCCGAATCAGTGGTACCGGCTGATTTCTCCCAGCTAGAGTTCCCTGGCAAAGCAGAGGAAGGCCAGGAGGCCCCCGGAGTGCCAGCAGAAGAGCGGCGTTATAAGTGTAACCAATGCGATAAGGCCTACAAGCACGCGGGCAGTCTCACCAACCACAAGCAGAGCCACACTCTGGGTGTCTACCAGTGTGCCGTGTGCTTCAAGGAGTTCTCCAACCTCATGGCGCTCAAGAACCACACCCGGCTGCACTCAGAGTACCGCCCCTACAAGTGTCCGTCATGCTGCAAGGCTTTCCGCCTGCCCAGCGAGCTGCTCAGCCACCAGAAGGTCCATGACAAAGACCGGTGGGCTGGGAGAGCCCGCTCCGAGGGCTCGGAGCACAGTGTCTCAGAGGAGGACTCCATCGAGACCTCAGCCAAGCTGGACATCTACCAGCTGCCGCCGGCCGCCTTCGGAGAGGGTGCTCCCTGCAGTTTGAAGGATGGGGCGAAGGCTAGGGGTGGAGATCGGGGCAATCCGGATGGGGAGCTATGCGTGAGGTGTGGAGCAAACTTTGCCGATGAGGAGGAGCTGAGAAACCACAGCTGCCTCTACCCAGAGGAGGAAGAGGAGGAGAAAGAAGATGGGGGTGGCTTAGCCCAACCCCCAATGGACTCGGAGGGGGCGTGGGAAGCCAGCAGTAAGGATGGAGAGCAGGCGCGGCCCTACCGGTGTAGAGAGTGCGGCCGGACCTACCGTCATGCCGGCAGCCTCATCAACCACAAGAAGAGCCACCAAACAGGCGTCTACAGCTGCAGCGTGTGCTGTAAGCAGCTCTTCAACCTGGCAGCTCTCAAGAACCACCTGCGGATCCACCTCAAATCCAAGCCAGCCTCCCGGCCTGGCCTCCGTTACTCTTGCCCCCCTGCACCTGAGGAGACCACTTGCCACCTCAACCAGGGTCCCAGTGAGCCAGCCAGCAGGGCCAGGGCGGTGGAGGAGGGAGGCGCTCTCAAAGAGGAGGAGACTGGTGGGGTGGAAGAGGAGGAAGAGGGGGCCACAGAGGAGAGGCCTTACCGCTGCGGGGAGTGCGGTCGGACCTACCGTCACCGGGGCAGCCTGGTCAACCACCGGCACACCCACAAGACAGGCGTCTACCAGTGCTCTCTGTGCCCAAAGCAATATTCCAACCTGATGGCCCTACGCAATCATGCCCGCATGCATTTCCGGGCGGCACGAGCCAGGGAACGGGAGACCTACACCTGCACCAGCTGCGGTGAGAGCTTTGAAGAGGAGGCAGAGTACCAGCACCACCAGCTGCGCCACGCCCCTGCGGATGCTGCCACCCGTCCCGAGGAAGGGAAGGAGGAGCAGGAAGAACCAGGTACTGTCCGCACGCAGGAGACGGCTTTGCTGCAAGCCGTCAAACGAGACGCGGAGGAGTTGGAGGAGGTGGGGCCGGCGCCGGGGACGTCCCACATCTGCGGCTGCTGCGGGATGCTATTTCGGGATGTGGCGAGTTTGCAGAGCCACACCCTGACGCACAGCGGTGGGGAGCCCGGCACGGGTGAGTGCGAGGCAGAACCGCTGGGCAGGCGGGTGTACACCTGCGAGCTTTGCGGCAAGTCCTATCGCCACTCGGGCAGCCTGATCAACCACAAACAGACCCACCAGATGGGGGATTTTGAGTGCTCCCTCTGCGCTAAGCGCTTCTCCAACCTGGCTGCCCTCAAGAGCCATTTGCGGGGCCACCAGAAGCTAAGGAAGAGCCAGGTGGGGGCGGAGGAGGAAGAGGGGGGAGTGGCAGAGCCTGCAGATGCTCCTAATGGGCCGGTGCAGTCGGAGGGAAGCGAAGAGGCTGGGGGTGGCAGCCCAGAGAGTCCCGGAGAGGGAGAGGAGAGGAAGCTGGGTGAGGAGCAGCCCAAGCAGAGCTACAGTCTGCGGGGAGGCAGCATGGCCAATGGGTGGCAGCACCCAAAGGACGAGGAGGAGCCTGTTGAACCCCTGCCTAGCAGCCCCAACTCAGAACCGTACCAGTGCGAAAGCCTCAACCACAAGCCAAGCCTGCAGCTGGGCATCTACCAGTGCTCGCTGTGCCCAAAGGAGTTCCCCGACGTGGAGGCACTGAAGAGTCACTTCCGGGGCCACGCCATGGCCCAGCGGCCAGGCGCTGAGGAGCGTCCCTTCCTTTGCAGCTTCTGCGGCATGATCTTCCCAGGCGAGACGGATCTGCGGCACCACCACGGGCTGGCTCACAGCGAGGAGGGGGAGCCGCGGGATGGTGGCTTGGATGGGGGCGAGGCTACGGCTTTCCCAGAGCTCCGGCAGGAGGCAGAGGGGCGGCCGGATGAGCCTGGAGGAGAGGACGAGATGCTTCTCTCTCACATCTGTGGCTATTGCGGGCAGACGTTCGACGACATGGCGAGCCTCGAAACGCACAGCCTGGGCCACCGGGAGGAGAAGGAAGCCGCCCTGGCTGACACCACCCTGCAGCTGCGGCTGGGACCGCAGCCGGAGGTGCCTGAGGAGCAGAAATCCAGCCTGAAATCACCCGACCGCCGCCCCTATACCTGTGGGCAGTGTGGGAAGACCTACCGGCACGGTGGCAGCCTAGTCAACCACAAGAAGACTCACCAGGTGGGGGATTACCAGTGCGGCGTCTGTTCCCGGCAGTACCCCAACCTCTCCGCCTACCGCAACCATCTTCGGAATCACCCCAAGTGTAAGCTAAATGGCAGCCGGCCGGCCAGCAACGGGAAGGAGCCAGTGGTCCCACCCAGTGGGAAGGAAGGAGAGACAGCTGCAGCCCCTGTTCCTGGCAAAGAGGCGCCAGCAGGTGGCAATGCTGTGGATTGCCAGCTTCACGTGTGCGAAGTCTGCGGGGAGCTGTGCCAGGGTGCGGCAGGGCTGGAGGCGCACTGTGCGGCCCAGCACGCCCCAGAGGAGGAGCTGGTCAGCATTGCCAAGGAGGACGAAGAAGGCGGCGGTGGTGGCCCCGGGGAGGAAGGCGCCGCGTCGGAGCGCCCCTTCTGCTGCGAGCAGTGCGGCCGGAGCTACAAGCACGCGGGCAGCTTGATCAACCACAAGCAGACCCACAAGACTGGCCTCTTCCGCTGCACCATCTGCCAGAAGCTCTTCTACAACCTCATGGCCTTGAAGAACCACAATCGCATCCACTTTGAGGCCAAGCGCTACAAGTGCACCCAGTGCCCCAAGGCGTTCCGCCTCCAGAAGCAGCTGGCCAGCCACCAGCGTGTCCACCGGGACAGGAAGCCGACACTGCCCTCCTCCTCTTCCTCTAGGAAGCTGGCGCCTGCCAAAAAAGCCGGCAAGGCCTGTGCCGATGGTGGCCAGGTCTCTGTGTCACCTGCTGCCCCCAGGAAGCACCCCGACCCTGAGGAGCGGCCGTATCGGTGTGAGCAGTGTGGGCGGACCTACCGCCATGCTGGCAGCCTCCTTAACCACCGCAAGAGCCACAAAATGGGCCATTACTGCTGCCCTGTCTGCCCCCGCGCCTACCCCAACCTCATGGCCCTCAAGAACCACCAGCGCATCCACTTCGATGTCAAGCGTCACCGCTGCCCTGATTGCGGCAAAGCCTTCAAATGGCAGAGGCAGCTGGCGAGGCACCAGCTGGTCCATGCCCAGCGCCGGCCTCGCCCTGGGAGCAGGAGCTCCCTGGGCCACCGCCTCGGGGAGGGTGGTGCCCCTGTTGTGGGCAAGACAGCACGGGGATGGCGGGCTCCCCACAGGGAGCAGGGTGGCAGCCATGTTGATGCCTCAGGTGGCCATGTTGATGGTGGCCATCTTAGCACTACCTCAGGTGGCCATGCTGAGGGTACCTCAGGCTCTGATGTTGACAGCAGCCATGTTGGCAGTGCATCAGTTAATGCCTCAGGCGGCCATGTTGACGGCGCCTCGGGCGGCCATGTTGACAATACATCAGTTGGTATCTCAGGTGGCCACGTTGACACTGGCACCCAAACCCCCGGAGGTGACATTTCCACGCCCCTTGGCCCTTTCCAGTGCCCGGTTTGCCCCAAGCAGTTCCCCAACCCATCGTCCCTGAAGAACCACGGCCGGGTCCACACTAAAAAGCGTTTTGAGTGCTCGGAGTGCGGCAAGGCCTACAGGGCCTCTCGCGACTTGCTCCAGCACCTGTGGCGGCACCAGGCAGAGGCCGAGGCTCTGGCCACTCCAGGCGCCAATGGCCTGGTGGACCGGCGGCCCTACAAGTGCGACCGTTGCGAGCGGACGTACCGCCACGCTGGCAGCCTCCTCCACCACAAGAAGGTCCACACCGTCGGTCTCTACCGCTGCCCTGCCTGCCTCAAGGAGTTCCACAACCTCCTGGCCCTCACGTACCACCACCGCACCCACTCGGACAAGAAAAGGTGCCGCTGTCAGGACTGCGGTCAGGCCTTCCGGACTTCCAGCCGCCTGGCCAGCCACGCCAAGGCCTGCCCCGGCCGCACCAAGGCCAGCCACCCTGCCCCCGGCGGGGACCAGGGGCCCGGGACGGGCTCCTCCCAGAACTGGGGGCTGGATGGCGATGCCGCTCTCGCCACAGGGCCAGTTAGCTGAGGGTTGTGCGAATGAACGTGCTAGTGGGTGGGAGGGAGTGAGAGGAGTCGTTAGGGAGGGGAGGAATTTTCAGAGGCACAAATTTGGATGAGAGACGTACCCAGCCTGCCAGAGGAGGGGGCGGTTTGTGGGTGCTCCGGTCTGCTATGGGGGAAGCTTTGGGGTGGACCCCACTTCTCCATGGCGAGGCATGGGGGGAAGGGGTCTTAGTTTGATATTTTTTTTTTTTGCTGCCTTTTTGTGCCTCTGAGTCCTTTTCCTTTTATCCCTGTTATACCTTGTTTTGGGCCCCCAGTTCAGGAGAGATCCGAAGCTCCTGCTAACCTCTAAGCCTGTGCTTAAATCCAGTCGGTTTCAGTCAGGTTTTTAATTGGCTTGGCTGTAATTCTCAAAGGATTCCACGTAGATTGGTTCAGACGATGCTACAGGGATCCCCTGCGCTGGAGCCTCAATGTTGTGCTTCTAAAAATCCAAATCGTTGGTACCATGTTAGTTTTGTTTTGCTTTTTGTTCGTCGACATCTGTAGAATTTAATTTTATGGCTTGTTTTGACCGATTCCCAGCTCCTTTTTGAATGGTGTTTTCTATTGTAGAAGAAGGAGGACATTTTTAAAATTGCTTTCATTTGAAAAAAACAATAATTTTGCCCCTAAAAATTGACACACGTTGAAAACTTTTGTTTTTTCCTCCCTCCAAAATTGGTTGTGATGCTCAGTGCAAAATTCTAAATAATTTAAAATGTTGACTCTCTTTTTAAAATAGGCATTTATTATTTATGATGGTTTTTTGCGAGAGGGGAAAATAGTTTTATAAAAAAAACTTTTTTCCCTCAAATTAAAAAAAAATTGGTCTTAAAAACAAAACTTTGTAAAAAGAGAAACACACAAGCTATGTAATAAAAAAACAAATGTTCCATATTTGGAGCAAATTGTATTGATTAGAACAATTTTTTTCTCCCAAAATTTAAAATAAAAAAACACTTTTCTTATTAAAAAGAATACTAAACCTCTGTTTCAGGAGAAAAGGCAAATACAAATTTTGAACCATTTTTCCCTGAAAAGAAACACATTTGAATTTTAGACTAACTTTCTCCTTGTAAACAACGCATGTGTGTCTTCAGAATTCCTTTGAAACAATTTTCTTAAAGACTCCTTTGATGGGGGGAGGAATTTTTTTTTTTTTTTTTTTTTTATTACCAGTCTCAAGGAAGAGAAACTGTTTTGCAGAAATATTGAATTGTGATTGTAGAAAAATTTCCTTCTTCGGGGGTTGGGATAAATAGCTATACCTCCCAGAAATAGTTACTGTGCTACTGATCCAAGATGTATGAATATTTTTATTGTCCTATGGTGGAGAATATGTAAGTGTATTGCAGAAATCCGGCCGGTTCTCATATCTCGCACTCTCCTCTTTTAGAAATACCGTAACTTACCCATAGTTAAATTTTTCCCTGTATTTGTCTGGGTACGTGGAACAGCTTTAAAAGAAAGTTTTATCCCCCACTCCAACACTGAACTCCCAGTCCCCTTTACTCGACTCCATTAGACTTCACTCTGAGCTGGGAATAGAACCCAGGAGTCCTGACTCCTAGCCCTGCTCCCGTCCTCTCTCCCTCTAACCTTTAGTCCCTGCTCCCCTCGTGGACCCACATTAATATTTAAGTGACTATCTCTTCTTCACCCAATTGTAAGCGGGTGACTCTTCTGTGGAGAGTAAAAAATCAGCAAATGTGGGGTTTCGTGCCCCCTTAGATTCCTCCCTTTTTGCAAGTGACCATAAGAGTGGGGCTACGTTTGAACACCTTGGGTTCTATCCCTGCTTTGCCACAGCCACCTCTTAGACTGGGACATGCCCTGACTCCGTTTCCTCAGCTCTTTAGGTACTTCCCTCCCGGGGGCGGAAAGCTTTTTAAGTAGCTTGCTTGATGGCTCTGTCTGTACAGTGCCTGGCGCAGTGGTCCTGCTATCTGTGATAAAACGGGTTTCCTTTACCCCTAGCCTTTAATGAAAACTGGAGACCAAGTATCACCCTGCCCCCACCAGTATTTATTGATCCTTTTGAGCCGCTTGCCAGCTGGGCTTGGTACTTCATTTCTCCAGCCGTCCCACTCAAGTGAGGCCTGGTTTCCCACCCTCACCCCAGGTGCCCCCGTGGGATCTGTGATACGCTTATAGATTCGGCAAAGCCACCAGGCGCTTGTTCTGTAACCAAGTGTCCAGGCCTCTCGTTCCCTGTCTCTCTTTCTCCCTTTTGTGGTGGTTTTTTTTTTTTTTTTTTCCGTTTCGGAATAAAGTCCAGCCCACACAATAGCAACTACTTTGGCTTGCCAGACCCCAGCTGAGATTTCTCCTTGCCAGGTACGTCTTGGAAGGGCGGCATTGAGTTTCTTAGTCTTGTCTAAACACCTCCCCCCCTCCACCCAAATTTATATTCCATCCCTTGGGAAACTTCTAGGAGGCTGCTAAATTTGTTAATGACTCTTTGGAGGGGAGCGGAGAAGGGCGGCTAAATTTTCTGCTGAAAACTCTTTTTTTGTGATAAGCTTTAAAATGTGAACTTGGAATGGTTTTTCATGTAGAAATGCTTCAGTGCCGGTTGGGGTTGCTGTGCTATTTCCCATGATGCACCATAGAAACTCAGGAAAGACCCCAGTGCATGGTGGGACTTGTAGTTTGAGTAATTTATGCCCGCCATTCTTGCAGGCTCCACTCCCTGACTGGCTTACATCTCCCATAAAGGAACACCTCTGCCAGGTGGAAGAACACAGTGCATCATGGGAGATGTAGGCTGCTCTTGGAACCTGCCCCCCCTGCCCCCCCCCCCCCAGACATGGATGGGAGCATGAAACACTTGCATTACACCTCCTATTATGCGCTCTCCTATCCTGGAGAGGGGAAACAGTACATCATGGGATAGCCTGGCCCTAGTGCATCATGGGAAATGTGGTCTGGCTGGGCAGCCTGGCCTGTGGAGGAGAATAGGGACATGAGGGAATGGATTCAGGCCAGCCGGCAGAGGCAGGGGGTAGCAAAAGGGGGCATCGGCCAAGGGTGACAAAATGGGGTAGAGAGGTGGGGGAGGGGTGGTGCGATCTGGGTAGGGCTGAAGGCTGGCTGCCTTTGCCCCGCCCTTCCGCCCAATGCCCCTCCCCTGCACATGCCTGGGGTAACTCTGGTCGCTGGACAAACAGCCCCTCTTAACCACCACCCTCCTCCTTTGATCATCGCTTGCCTCAGAGCAGCAACAGGAAGTATTTCTGAGCGGGATGGAAAGTATAAAACAACCCGACTCAGTCTAGCTAAGTCTTGTCAGCTGAGTGCATCTGACGGAGCAGAGAAGGGGAACTTCACCTCCCATAAAATCTTCTGGCCGAGGCATGCAGAGGTAGGGCTGCTACTCAAGTTGCTATGGAGTGCGTTGGGCTCTTATTTCCAGCCAGTGGCTTGTGGAATTTGGGGATGAAGTTTGTACAAGACGACGATGTTGGTTAGAACTGTACGCGCGCGGGGGTGGCGGAGGGGAAGTGCGTTGTATTTAAGATGTTTTGTTTTTTATTAATTAACTAAAAATCTCACCAAGAAAAAAACTGGACCCAAGTGCAGCCGGATTACTTTTTGTTGTTGCATACTCGACGATGAAGGCGGGAGCTGTGGAAAGCCCCAGGCCTTTTGTCTCTGTGTGCCTGTGGAAGGGTTTGGGTTTAGTTCTGTGGGCAGTGGCTCCCAGTGCCCTCTGCAGCTGAGAGCTGTGGTGGTGGTCCCATTTTACAGAAGGTTAGACTGAGGCTGACATCACCCAGGGGGCCATGGCTGGAGAGGAGAATTCAAGTCACAGCAGAATGCTGCAACCACTCAACTCTGCTGCCGCACCCACAGATACACAGCTGTAGCATTAAAAAAATCAGTATTTATTTAAAAAACAGAAATGGGGGATCCTCTTTATTTATCTGATAGTTGCTGCTTTGCCCCAGAGTTGCGAGTTGGTGCAATAGCTTGTTAAAGCTGAGGTTCGTGTGCAGGAGTGCCCGGGATTCAGACAGCTGGGCCTGTGCACAGAATGGTTGAATCGTGCTCCACGCTGTCTCTCCCTCTCCCCAGGTTACACGGAGCTCAGGTGTGGTTGGAGGGAAACTCAGAGTTAAGCAGAGACCTGGGTCCTACAAATGGCCAGGCCTGCCATTGTGGGTGGGTTTGGCTCCCTGAATTGGAACCCCTTCATATTTGGAAGGGGGTAGGTCAGCACAGCCCCCTAAATGCCCCTTCTTATGCCAGATGCTGCATGGACCCCCTCTGGCCAAGGTAGAGACCCCCAGCTGCTGCACAGACCTCACCCCAACTGAGATCCAGGCCTGGGCTACCGGGTGTTGCACAGAGACAATGCTTGAATTTGGAAACCAGGTAATTCTGATTTACACTTGGGGAAACCGAGGCCCAGCCCTTGAGGAATGATTTGCCCAGCACCACATGCAGCGTGGTAGGGAACCCAGGAGGCCTGGCTCCTACTCCCTCTCACCCAGACCTGGGGATAGGACTCAGGTGTCATGGCTTCCACCCTCTGCCTTTTACTACATGAACCCTCCTTCCCTTCTCCGCTAACCCTTCCTTTCAGCTCTGACTGCAGCCCCTGCCCCTTGGCTTTCGGTCAGGCTCTAGAACAGGCAGGCCTCTTGCAGCCCATGAATTCTAGGTACGTGAGCACAGTTAGCAAAACTACCCTAGCCGTGGAGAGCCTCTTGGCTACGACTATAGTGCGTCCCACTGAGATGGAGAAGGGCCACTCATGCAGCCCACTGGGTAGCCTTGGTTGCCCTTGGCTGCTCTAAAAGGGCCACCCCTGGCTTTGGGGGTGCTTGATCAGGACTGCAAAGACAGAGGACGGCTGTGAGCATTGGGCTGATCTCACCCCTGAACCACTGCTTGTGGCTGGGCTAGAACATCTCTGCCCTTTGGCTTTTCCCTGCCTTGCTGGTACCAGGGGTCTTGCCTGCCCCTCTGCCCAGCATGGAGTGTGACTGGGGCTCTGGGGCCAGACATAGAGGAGCATGGGGGTGTTTGTGTCCTTGCTGCCCCCCTGTGGCTGCAGTTGGGGGTCTGTCTGGCCCCACTGCAAGGAATGGCTTTGGCCTGAGCCCCCAGGAGCAGAGGGCGTGCAGGGACCCCAATCGCCTTTCTGGCCAGATCTTTATTTGCAAAGCCAGGACCTCAATGAGTGCAAAGGGGCCCAACAGCTCTGGGGTGTAGCTGGGTAGGAGAGCAGAGAGGACTGATCCTGAAGGTCGGGTTCCCTGCTGGGGTCACCTGCCCCTAGCTCCATTGGAGCCAATGTGGCTGTGCCCTCAGTTGGTGTCACTTGGCCATAGCTCCATGGGCTCAGGGGGGTCTGGTCCCCAGCAGAGCATCCAGCCCTGATTCTTAATTCAGCCCATCTCCTCTGGCTTGCCCCCATGCTGCCCCCACTTTGAACTTCAAGCCAAGGCGCAGGGGGAGTTAAGAAACGGGAGGGTCCCCTTCCCTCTTTAGAGAGCCCCACTGCTGAGGCTGAGCTCTGGGTGAGAAGGGTCGGGAGGTTCATGCTTCAGGGTTTCAGCCAACCAGCTGTAGAGGGGAGGAGGGAATCCCCCAGGCCTATTGCCCCATTGGGATTAGTAACTGAGACAGCAGAGCTCAGCCATGGCTGGAGACAGGACCTGTCTGGGGTGGTCTGTGCTCCAACTTACTCCAGCGGGGTAGGGTGCTGTGCTGGAAGTGGGGAGTGGACGGGGGTCCTGTCGATCTGTGAGCATTCCCCTCTGGGGGTTTATCTGTCCCTCCTGCCTGCCCCTAGGAGTAGGGCTAGGGGTGCGTAATCTATGGGTGCCTCTCTCTGGGATCCCTCCCCATGCACATGTGAATGGTCGGGGGCTGGAGTGAGTTCATGCCATGGAGACATGGGCTTGCTGTTAACGTTCGGGTCTGCGGGGGGCCGCAGTGGGGGTGGGACTGAGCAACAGGGCTCCACCGTCCGACCCGGATCTCAACATTGAAATATTCTCTCGCCGAAGCCTTAGATTCTGCAGCTTCCTTCTGAGCAGGGGTGGGCCCAGTGCAGACTATTGCTCCTGTGTCTTGTTTCCCTCGTGTCCTGGGCTCCAGCAACACAGCAAAGAAGTAGAGATGGGACCACGGCAGAACTGATAAATCAACCCAGGAAACCTTCCTCTACGTTACTCGTGTTTCTCACAGGCCCCCACGGAGTGGGAAGTAACTAGGCAATCACAACGTGGGTGCGTGTCCCCTCCTTTGGCTGGCAGGTACGTGCAAGTTATTTGTTTAGGTCTCTGCTTTGTAACGTTGAGTTTAAGTTGGAACCCTTGTCTGGTTTTTTTTTTTTCTTTTTTTTCCTCGCTGACCGAGAAACGAGGGGCGTGTTTCTCTTTAGGCCAGGCAGACCGTGCTGGACTTGCAGCTATAAGAAAATAAATTCCACCAGGAAATCGGTGGCTGTTTCTCTCCCCTTCTGACAGGCGTGGGCACTGGCTCAGCGGGGCGAAGGGAGGGTTGTGGGAAAAGGGAGGGCTGGCGTCTCATCCCAGGGACCCTGGTGAGAGCTGGAAATGACCCAGCCCAAGTCTTTGGAAGGGTGGTGGGGAACTCAGGGCCCTTCGGGGTTACGACAACCTGGTGGCGCACGGAGAGGGAGGAGGGCTGCTCATGGCCCGGACGGCCCAGGGCTGCATTAGCAGCTGACCCATGAATAGCCCGATGAAGGGATTTAGCTAATGGTTCCTATCCACAATTGTTTTGGGGTCCTATGACCTGGCTGATGAGTGAGGCATTACCCCTCCAGAGGGCTCTGGCTCCTACTTAGATGCTCTTAGTCCGGCCAATCAGCAGGGGCTAGCCTACCCACAATGCTTTGCAGCCAGCCTACAGCCTGAGCAGGTGTGTGGCTGCGGCAGAACAAGGTCAGAGCCAATATTCCCAGGGGCCGAGTGTGTCAATGGGGGAGGGGGGAGGGTGGGAACGAGGACTCCTGGGTTCTGTGCAGCATTACGGGAAGGGAGTGGGGCCTAGTGGGTTGGAGCAGAAGGTGATGGCTGCGTGCCAGGACTCCAGGTTTTTCTCCTTGGCTCTGGAAGGGAGTAGGGCTCCTGGGTTCGAGCAGGGGGTGGGGGATGTGCAGGGAGCCAGGACTCCTGGGTTCTAGCCTGGCTCTGCCATAGATGCCTTGTGTGTTCAGAGCCGTCGCTGCAGCGTTCTGGGAGGCATTTCTGCCCCCGCCCCCATATACAAGGGAGGGGATAGACCTGGGAGCTGGGTCTGTGCAGCACCAGGCAGAATTGGGGCCTGTCACCCCCTTCCCTCAGTCACCCCGAGGCAGAGCCTCCCCCCAAATGGGGAGTGTCAGGGGCTGAGAGCCAGTGGCCAGGACCAGCTGCCCTCCTGTTGATGTTGCACCCCTGTAACAGCGCGGGGGAGCACGCGGCTGGGCTGGGCTGGGCTGGTGACCAATCTTCTCGCATTTTTTCCAGCTCTGGGCAGAACACGTTTTGTTCTCTGCACAGAAGCCTGTTCGGCCGCACACCACCAGTAGGAACACAAGGCTGCGGCTGTGGGTGCTCCTGGGTAGCAGCTGCCCAAGTGCTCAGCTGCCAGGGATGACAGTGAATGCTGATCCTGCCTAGGAGACGTGCTCGAGGGCCTGGGCTGGCCAAAACCGATGTTCCTGCGAGGGGGTCGGTGGCATCCCTCCCTGTGGTCTCCCTCTCCAATCCTTTATCTCGGGGACTCAGTGCAACCCCCAACCTCATGTCCCTTTTGCCAAGGGCTCTGTGTGCACCTGCTTCCCTCCTCTCCCCATGCCAGAGGTTGTGTGTGTCCTCCCCACCATCCTTTCTCTCTAGATCAGTCATTCAGATGTCAACTTTATCAGGGTATTTGGGGCAGACTCAGAGCCCTGGTTTCAGAGTAATCAAGGTGGACGAATCAGAAAAAAATTGATTGAGGTGAGCAAATCAGAGAGTAGAGAGATAGAAGGGGGCGGGAGGTCAAGGATTAGATTAAGCCAAGTATGCAAATGAGTCCTTTTGCATACAAGTTTGCATACTTGGCTAAATCTAATTCTTGACCTCCCCCCCACCCCTCTACTCTCTGATTTGCTCACCTTGATTAATGTTTTTGGTTCTCTGTGCCTTAAATATTGAGTCTGTTCTGGTCTGGCTCTGGGCTGAAGAAGTGGGTCTGTCCCACGAAAGCTCGTCACCAAATAAATTATTTTGTTTGTCTTTAAAGCGCTACTGGGCTGCTTTTTTGTTTTGTCTGATCCTACTGCAAGCCCGGAGAGAGGCTGAGCCAGCCACTCCCTATTTACTGCTGTGGGGATGGAGGAGGCTGCAGGTAGCTGGTAGCAGGAACCGATAAGTACCTGTTAGTTCTGCAACCAGATACTCTTATTACATCCCTAGCACAGCACAGGGAATCATCTAGTGATCCCTCCCGTCACCCATTCCCAGCTTCTGACAAACAGAGGCCAGGGCCACCCATCCTTACTAACAGCCATTGAGGGACCCGTCTTCTAGGGATTTACCACGTTGTTTTTTAAGGCCAGTTAAACTCCTGGTCTTCAGCACATCCTCTGGCAGTGAGTTCCGCAGGTTGACTCTGCAGTGTGTGGAGAAGTTCTTCCTTTCTTTCTGTTTTAAGCCTGCTGCCTGCTCGCTTGCCGTGTTGACCCCTCATTTGTGTGTTATGAAAGCAGAGCAATTGCCCTGCCTCAATTTTTCCACACCACTGTGATTTTTATAGATCGCCAGCATATTCCCTCCCGTGCCTATCCTTAGGGGAAACAACTCTGTTGTGTTGCTACCTCATGGTGGGAAGAAGCCCTGGGCAGACAGTCTATAAGCAGAGCTGGTCACGCTTCCTGGCGCAATGGTGGCCTGATGTAATACACTCATCCCTCGTTAAACGAGTATGTGCTAAAACGAGGGACACGTATACCTGCCTCTGTTCACTAGACAAGTGAACTCCCCCCACTAAAATGAGCCTTACCCCCTCCCCGAGGACCCAGCCTACTGCAGCTTGACCCCTGCCCACCCACCCAACATCCCCGACCTGCCGCAGTCTGAACCCCCAACCTGCCCCATGGCCCCAACCTGCCGCAGCCTTAACCCCCACCTGCCCCACGGCCTCAACCTGCCACAGCCTGAACCCCCCCTGCCCACCCCACATCCCCCATGGCCTCAACATGCCGCAGCCTTAACCCCCACCTGCCCCGCAGCCTCAACCTGCCGCAGCCTTAACCCCCACCTGCCCCACGGCCCCAACATGCCGCAGCCTGAACCCCCCCCCACCTGCCCCATAGCCTCAACCTGCCACAGCTGGAACCCCCCACCTGCCCCACGGCCTCAACCTACCGCAGCCTGACCCCCCCCCCCACCTGCTCCATAGCCTCAAACTGCCACAGCCGGAACCCCACAACTGCCCCACGGCCTCAACCTGCCGCAGCCTCAACCCCCCACCTGCCCCACGGCCTCAACCTGCCGCAGCCTGAACCCACCCCCCCCCGCCCCACGGCCTCAACCTGCCGCAGCCTAAACCCCCCTGCCCCATGGCCTCAACCTGCCACAGCCCTAACCCTCACCCCCCCGCCCGCCTGCCCCATGGATCCAACCTGCCACTGGGTTTTAACCCTCCCTCCCGCTCATGGCCCCAAACTGCCCCCCAGCTTTTAACCCTCCCCAGCGCCCCCCAAACCCAAGGTTCATTTACCTTTCCAAAGCAGCTGCCACTCCGTTGCTGAGTTAGGAGCACTTGGACTGAATCAGAGACTTTCACATGTATTTTAATGGGAATTTAGTGTCCCTCTTACGAGTTTTGCCTACGAGCAGGAAGTTGGGATGTAGCGATGGATGAGGGTGTTTGATGATACCCTGGTTTCAGCTGGGGACTGGAATGTGTAGCAAAGGAAGAGCTGCGAGTGGGGAGACCAGGACTCATGCAGAGACGCATTGGAAGGGATCGGTCAGAAGGGGTCAAGCTGGGGGGTGGAGGGCAGAGGAGCCTGTGACATGACCCTAGAGCACGCACCACTCAGAACCAGGGACAGAACCCACAAGTCCTGAGTTTCAGTAGTTCTCTGCTGTCGGCCAGTACCGATGAGGGCCCTCACTCGCTGGTACTGCCTGGTCCCCACGCAGGATGACAACCTAATACTGCTCTCAGTTACGCGGTTCACTGAACCGGCGGAGGCGTGCGCCTGGGATCTGGACATTCAAGTCCTGCAGGTGAGATGCGGGGGTGCCAATATGAAGTCACACAAGGGAACTGCTTTTGTTTTTCAGTTTATTGTTTTAACCAAGGCAACTGCACATGGTTTTTAACGTGACAGGAACTGTCTGGTGGCAGAAGCAAGCCCTGGGAAGTTACAAAAGAGCAGGAGCAAAATGAACAGCGCCTTGTTATGGAATTAAAGACTCTCGCCATGCAGAGGGCTGGCCTCTATTCCATGTTAAAGACCTCTCGGATGCTCTGCAAAGCCTGCTCCTTGGTTATTTTCTTCCACTCCGGGGGCAGATCGGCAGGCTCTGCAGAGTACTCACTGGCAAATTGGCGACTGAACTTTCTGAATATGTACTTCCAATAATCAGAGGCCCCAATGCTGGGGTCTGGCTGGATGCGCCAGGTGGGGTAGAAGTGGCGATAATCTTTGTAGGGATGCCATTGGAAGGCTGTGTGCCGGTTTCTAAAGCGCATAGAAGAAACCACATCAGAGGAGCACAGAGAATACACTAGCCTGTTACTTGTCAGATTCCTGTATCTCCCCAGCCCTTGAGGCCGATGCACGGATGCAAAATGCTCCTTGTGGTCGCTGCCTCCAGCTTCACAGGGGACTTTGCAGAATGGGCACTGCTTGCCACAGCCAAACACGCGCAGGAAGATCTCATCCTGGGGCTTGAACTGGAGTTGTGGGAACACCGTCTCACGGCTCAGCTCTGCCCGCTTTGAGAGGACACCTTCTTCCAGCTGGCGGAGGAAGCTCTGAATGTTGGCTGAGAACTGCCCCACGCTGGCCGTGTTCCTGAAGAGGATCACCTCCAAACTGTCCTTGGAGATGACCAGCTCCTTGCGCAGAGCTTGGCAAAGACGGTCCAAGAACTCAGAGATGGTGAGGGCAGCTTTGCATTCAGAGCTCTCCAGTGCATGCTGGATTTTCTTCATGATTGTGGCTAGAACTGCTCTCTCAAGCTCCTCCAACCTCTCGTTCTCAAAGTAGTGATCGAACAGGCGTGTCTGGATCCAGGACTTGACAAACTCTTCATAACCATTGATGTATTTCACATAGTTAGCAAAGTTCTTCTCCTCCAGCAGTTTCTTTTGCACAGTGAACTGGAAGAAGCTCCGGCTCCCATACTCAATGGACTCTCCACTGCTGAGAAAATCATCCACGATCTCAATCCCCAGTCTCTTCTGCATGTATTCCCAGAGGGCAGGTTTCAGGCATCGGTCACAGAAATCAAAAGCTCTCTTCTGGCAGGCATCCTTCTCATAGTAAAGGTCTCTGAAGGTGGAGAAATATTGAGGTCTGAGCTCCTCCAGGCGGCGCTGGGGGTCGTTCTTCTTGAGAAAATCTTCGTGCATCTTCTGGAAGGCACCAGCAGCCTCCCCCAGGATATGAAGCTTCAAATCGACTTCGAAGGAAGCACTCGTGTACGTCTTCCCAGTGGCCTTCTGCTGGAGCCTTTCATTGATCATCCACAGCAGTTCCTGGCAGTAAGTCTGGTCATAATCCCCACCAGAATGGACCTTCTGTCCAATGTATCTCCTACATTCCTCCACCAGGGTCTTGGCAAACTCTTCTGCGTCACGCCAATATTCCTGAGTTACAAGCTCCAGGGGCACTCTGTACCAAGACAAGTCCAGATATTCCTTCTTCATGCAAAAGGGTTTGCTTTGATAGGTCAGCAAGTTTTGGGCTTTACGGAGCATCTGACTGACCAAACTCCCTCTGTTCTCCAGGTCCTTGCACAGCTGGTAGCGGATGTTTTTGTGGATTTGGCGTAAGGGTAAGCTCTCCAGTGGCAGCTCTGCGATGGTTTCCTTCCACATCTTGTCAAACTCCCTTTCCAGTTCCTTTTGCTTTAGCTCTTTCTCCCTCTCCCTGCAGTCCCGCAAGAGCCCATCCACTTTCCTTTCGATGGTTTTCACATACTGGGCTTGCAGATGGTCTATCTTGCTCCGACCTTTCTGGATACGAATAGCCTCTTCAGATTTGCACAGCAGATAGTTCTCCAGTTCGTGTCGGAGAATTGTTGTGCTCCGGAGAAAGTCTTCTCTGTATTTCTCTACCAGGTGCAGGTTCCCAGCTCCACTCTCAAAGTAACTCTGTAGGTTCTGCAGCATTTTCTGCTCCCCATCATGCAGCATCTGGTGGACTTCCAGCTTTAGCCTCTCAAACGTGCCTGGACCCAGATCGTCCAGGGATTGGTTCTGGATGGTGGTTTCTGCTTTGGACATCCAGAGGTGCATCTCCTTGCGGAAATCCCACTCCCACTCTGCATACTTCACAGACAGCTGGGTATAGGCCTCGGCCACGAGGCTGTTTCTAAAACTGAAGATGAAGTTCTCATGTTTCACGGCATTCCAGAGGCTCCCCATCCACTCAATGAACTGGGGAATGTCCTTGGAAGATCTGCACAGAGATCGGTTCCTCATGAATCCAAAGAGATATTTCTTCAGCTCAGTCACACTCTCACTGTATCCCATATTCACTGAGGCCATAGGGGGAACCCCATGCCACAGCCCAGGGATGTACCAGCTGTGCTTCTCCGGGTCATAGTCCATGATGTCAGAAAATGTCACCTCCCTACTTTGCTTTTCCATCCTCGCGGCCGCTTTGGTCATTTCATTGAGCTGCTCCAGGAGATGTTTCCTGTCCCTCATGTTTTGGTCATGCGCAGACACATCACTGATGTTCTGATGCACGAACTGGCAGTTGGGTTTGTGCCCGATTTCCTCCATTCGGAGGAAGGCATGGACCACGATTTGCAGAACATCCTTCATTTCAGTGGCGTTCTCCATGGCCATGTTAACGATGGTGATGTCGCTCAGTCCAATCACCAGGGTGGCCAGTTCGTTGTCGTGTTCGTAACTATCCTCCAACGTGGCCAGCTCAGGGGCTTTCAGACCTTCTGTGTCTATCACCAGGATAAAATCACAGCCCAACTCCTGCTGAAAGTTCTCTGCCACTTTGATGAGTGTCATGAAGGCTCCTCGCGTACATCGGCCGCTGCTCACTGCAAACTGTAGCCCGAACATGGTGTTGAGGAGGGTGGATTTCCCTGTGCTCTGCACTCCCAGCACAGTTATAACCACCATTCTGGACCTTCCCCCCAGCTTGGCGTGGAGCTCAGTCAGAACATCCGTCACCCACTGCAGGGGGATGTTGGATGCATCCCCATCTATCAACTCCATGGGAAACCCTTCCAGCATCAGGTCAGCGGTTATGCCTGGGAGATGGATGAACTGTCTGGGCTGATTCCCCATCTTCTGTTCTTTCACCATCGAGCATTCGGCCTCATAAAATTGTCCCAACTCGCGCATGAAGTGCTCCACCCCTAGGGAGCTGGCCGAAATTAATTCATCCAGTTCTGCCAGCCGCTGCGCATCATCACCTAGAGTGTGACATTGGTCTTTGTACTCCGCCCGCAGCCTGGAGAGGTTCCCCCTGGCGATGCCGTCCAGGTGGAACTTCATCCATGTCAGGAAGTAATGTTTCTCAGCTGGAGGCAGTTGTCCTATCCCACTAATAAATTTAAGCATCCCGTCGGTGAGGTCACATTGATTCTGCTGCCTGCGAAGCTCCAACCACCTCTCTCTCAGCTGGGATCTGTAGTCTTCCGGAGGGACATCCCGTTGGCCTTTCATCCGGCACAGCTCTTTCTCCACTTTAGCCAGGCTCTTCCACAGATCCCCTTGGAGCCTCAGCATTTTCCTCTTGTACCTGGCCACATCCTGTATGTCTGCAGTGATTGCTTCAGCATGCTCCAGGGCAGTCTGACACGCTCCATTATCTTCGTCCACCTGGACCCCCAGCTCCCGCGCCATCACAGCCATGTCACCGATGCACGTGCTCTTGGGAGAGGAGCTGATAAGGCCCCGTAGGGTGGATCGGAGCTTTTTCACCAACTCTGTGCTGTTGTCGCTATTCTGTTTCACTAGAAGCTGCGATTTGTTCATATCCAGCAGCAGCGCTAACTTATTGAGGTAGGGCAGCGTTTCTTTGGCTTTCTGGCCCTGACTGTTAAGGATGAAGTAGTATTTGCGGGCTGATCCCTGCAGAGAAGATAGCAGCGCGTGTTCTTTCTCAGCGACGCTCTCTGTTAATATGAACACTGCTGAGGAAATCTCTGTCAAAAAGCTGAACTGCAGCCAGTGCGACTCCATATCTCCTCGCAGATTTGTAACTGCAACAGGCTCTGGGAAAAGATCTGAATTCTCCCTCCCAGCAGGGAAATACCAGGCAATCTCGACCAGCCCCTCTGCCATTTCCCGAGGGATGTTCCCAGACTCCATGTCCCGATGGACGAAGAAATCGTGATGCTGCTGGGAGGGGCTGAGAACCTCGTTGAGGAGTTTGGACTTGGAGAGGCTGCAGCTCCCCAGCCGCACAAAGGAAACGGTCGGCACTTTGGTGAGCACCAGGCTCTCCTCCCTGAACCCTCTGCTCTCTGCCAGGGAGTGCGGCCTCCACTTCTTCACAATGTCCCTCATGGCCCACAGCATTAGGGTGCACCTGGGGGTGTCGAGGGCGGGCAGCAGCAGAGGCAGGGCAAACTGGCACATGGACATTTTGGACAGGAGCTCCTGCTGTAGGAAACCGTCTGAGCAAAGCAGAACGGCACAGAGAACATCCAGGGGGTGGAGAGAAACCCTAGAGTCATCTTCCCTCAGAGAGAAGACATCCCCTCCTATCCCACCCTCCTCATCCTTACTCGTGTCCTCATCCGACGTCTCCTGTCCGAGGCTCGTGCTTCTGGCTGTCCCATTCAGGGCCATGAGCTTTCTCAGGAAGTGCCAAGGTAAACCTACCAAGTCCAGTCCAGTCCAGTCCTTCAGGCTTTCCGAGCTGATTTCCAGGAGATCTCGCAGCCTCAGCTTTCCATTTTGGAAATTCTCGAGTCTCAGCTTGGACAGGACGGTCTCCACGGCTCCTTTTTTCCCTGCAGGGGGAAACAGAGACATCACCCACCCCACCTGGCAACACAGCTCAGGGCCGCTTGCACCGTGGCCGTGGCAACAGTTACAGACCACAGTGGTGATTCCTCGTGCATAGGGAAATGGCCCTCCGCCAGGAGCCGAGGTCAGGGTGTGAATGCAGGGACAGACGCCGGCCTCTCCCAAACGCCGTCTCGTTTCAACTCAAGTGAAGGGATGAACCCAACCGACCTTTCACCCCCGCTCTGTCTCAGCTAACTCTGAGGGTGCTTCGTTTCATCTAGATCCCCTCGCTTCTGCGGCTGGGGGTCCCACACTGAGGCGAAGATGGTGTGACCCCGGCGTGGGGTAAGCGCCTGGCCTAGCAGTTACAGCGCAGTGAGAAGGCCCAGGCAGATGCACGGCCAGGAGGCCAGTCAGGGACTGGAGCGATGGGTTCAGAGGCAGGCAGGGTTTGAGTGGAAGGGCTGGTCAGGGAGCAGATCCGGCACAGCTATGGACGAGGAACGCCCTGAGTAGCCACTGTGCTGCTGCTGTAGCTAGCTGGCTTAAACAGGGACTTATGGGTCCTTCTGTCCTGCCAGGGAGTACAGTCAGCCAGGCCTTGTCTACACGACTGCAGTGAGTCCATCTAAGGAACACTCCTCCCGTCATGTGAATAACACAAGTGAAACGGACATAGCTTAGGTCAACCTACAAGGGCGTCCACCCTGCCCCATGGCAACGGGAAACGCTCTCCCGCAGGCTTCCCTTACTCTCTTTGGGAAGCTGGCGTGTCAGAGCTGGTCGGAGAGCGCTCTGCCATCGATTTAGCTTGTCTTCCTTAGGCCTAATAAAATCAACACCGCTGGGTCCGGCACTGCAGTGCTGATTTGGGCAGGTTTCTCGGGCCCAGCTGAGCTCATCGGGTTGTGAGGCAACCATTCTGGGAACCAGCTGGGTCCTTCCCAGTGGGCCCGTCTTCATTGCCGTTAGCTCAGAAATAGTGAATTTCCCCCCACAGAGCTTTCATTCATGGAGGAGTAGGGGGGGACAGTTTCCAAATCAAGGGCGGAAACACCCAGCATTTAAAAATCTCAGAATCTGCCACAAAAGGGACCTTCCATTCCCCAGGCAGCCCGACGGGTTGTATTTCTAAAACAATTTCACAGACGGACAATACACAGGAGCAGTTAGGAGCAGAGATGGAGACGTTGAATGGAAGAAGCCTGGGAAGAAGTGGAGGGACCTTCCTGACTTCCTCAGGGGCCAATTCAGGCTAGGGTGACTTGGATTTGGAGAGGACCTTAGGGTGTGGTGGGGGGACGTTATCTGGGCTCTACCTCCATGAACTTTGTTGGGAGATATCTCTGGATCCTCAGTTCCACTCCTGTCCGTGGATGCAGAATCGTCTGGCCTCTCGGTTCCACTGCTCTCCACCAACATGGCAACTTCCGGAGTCTGAGGTCTGCTCTCCGCCACGACCGCATCCGAGTCTGGAGTCCCTCCATCTAAGGACCCAGAAAAGAAGCCTGCTCAGATGCCCTAGACTAGCGTGTCTCAACTTTTCCAGGCCACTGTATCCCGCTCAAGTGCCTGATTTGTCCAATGACTTGCATACGATATGAAATATAAAAATACAAAAAAACGCCCCGGTGCGCTCTTACTGAGAAAAGGCCGCTTCTCTCGGTTTTACCATGTCGTCGTCATAAAACGCACTGGTGGGAATATAAATGTTGTACTTACGTTTCCATGTGGTCCTTGAAAGTGTTTTCCACTTGTGAGCCTTTTCCGAAGCCCGTGTCACAGGAACTGGGGCTGAAGCATCTAACATATCTTTATGGGGCCCCCATGGCATGGTGCCCCAGGCTCCTTTGACGCCCCCTCATGCCAGCCTACGCATATTGTCTCCCGAAACCCCTCCCAGCATCCCTTGCAGGCTGCAACACCTCTTCCCACACCCCCAGTTGAGACGCTGATCTAGAGGGCTTGTGTATCTCCCAGAATTTTTGCTATAAAAGTGACGGAACAGGAGTGTATTGACTGATCACAGACTGACTATGAGTCATCACCGTGATGCAATCCTGGAAGAAGCTAACACAGTCCTAGGAGGTATTTCCATGAGAGACAGGGAGGCGTCACTGCCATTATACAGGACACTGGTGAGATCTTACCTGGAAAACTCTGCAATTTCTGGTCTTCCATGTTTTAAGGAAGATAAATTCAATTGGAACAGATGCAGAGAGCAGCTACTGGGGTGATCTGAAGAATGGAAAACCTACCTTTAGAGAGGAGAGTTAAAGCTCTTGGCTTGTTTAACCTAGAAGTTATATTATATATTAAGTATACTATTATATTATATTATATTAGATTGTTAAGTATATTAAGGGTGTACTGTTTAAGGCATGTGCCAATATCCACAAGAACAAAAGTGATATAAACTGTCCATCCGCAAGTTAAGGTGTGAGTACCAGTGGCCAATGTCTCCAGGAGCTGGTGGTGGGACACTAGATGGGGAGGTTTCTGAGTTACCACAGAGAATTGTTACCCAGTTTTCTACCTGATGGTCTCACCCACATGGCCAGGATCTAACCGATCATCCTATTTGTGGTCCAGAAGCAATTTTCCCTCAGTCAGATTGGCCAAGAGCCTACCTGCAAAATTCCATTTTGCTGCAGCAGCCTTTCCTTCTTCTCCACAGCTGGGGCTACTTCCAGATCCTACCAACCAACACAAGAGAGAGTCTCTTAGGCTCGCATCAGAAGGAAGGTGGGATATTATAAATCTGAACCACAGACTATGTCCAATCGGGGTTTTTGAGAGGTGGCCTTCAAAAGTCTTGCTCTGTCTCTTGAAACCCTTTACCTGGATACCCTGAGTTCTACCTTAGCCCCTTCTAAAATAGAGGTGGAACCAAACTTGTAGCTGGAGCTGCTGAAATTGAGCTCCAAGTACTGGGACTCGTGGCTGATTTAACCTGCTAATCTGTGTAGTTCCAAAGAGCCAAGGGCACCTCTCTTCATCCCCCTGGATGTCCCCTAGTGACTGTTTCCATAAATCCACAAGCACCTTCTGCCCTTGCAAAGGAGCGAAATACACAAGAACTAGACTGCTCCTACACCTGACATCTAGCACAGCTTTCCTCCTGCCCCTGTCTATCCACCCCCAAGGAGAATCGGCCTGGGATCCTGTGCTTGGCGCAGGACAGCCCATAAATACTTAAGCACTGTCCTTACACGGGCCACTCTAGAGACCCGACCTGTACCTGCATCATCCGCTCTCTCCGAGGGCTCAGCAGCTGCAGGTATCTCTGAGGATTCAGCACCTTCTGGACTCTCTGGATCATTCTTGTTGGAGGGTGAAGCAGTTTCTGGGTTTTCTGGTCTGTCCCTCATTGTGCACTTGGCAGAATTTGGTGTCACTAGACCATTACCAGAAGACAATACATCTGGCTTCTCGAGTTCTTCCGGCTTCTCTGCATCATTCTTCTCTGAGGACATGGCATCTTCTGGCTCCTGTGGACCAACGTTCCCTGAGAACGGGCAAGTGGCTGGACTCCCTAGCTCATTTTCCTTGTGCAGCACAGCGCTTTCTGGGGTTTCTAGCTCATCCTTCCCTGAAGTCAAAGCAGCCCCAAGATGCTCTCGTCCATTCTTCTGGGAGGACGTGCCACCTTCTGGGTTCTCGGCATCGTTTGTCTGAGTTACACACCCTGCAAAGGGAAAACAAAGAGACGCCCTCAAAGTGTCTCGCAGATTTCTCCACAGTTCTGGGCACCTCCCTGCCTGGGAGAAAAGGGGGTGTGTTTCCATGCCCAGCTGAGCCCTTAGCTGCTCCCCTGCAGGAGCAGGTGCTGCCCCAGGTTCCAGTTAGCTCCGGAGTAAGGGAAAAGGGTAAAAACAGAAATCCTGGCAAAAGGGTGTTATGCGGGAGGGAGGGTGGTTGTTGGGGGACGGGGCTCAGAACAGATGAATTGGGGGCTAAATCCTCATGGTTCCAGGAATGTTACCGACATACTGAGGTTGAGCTGTTTGCAACGCCTCATGAAGAGCCCGAGATACCACCCTGTGGGTCCTGCTTCCTGCCTGCACCCGCCCCGCTCTCGCCCCCTGCTCTCTTCCTGCCCCCGTCTCCAATCGCCAGTCGCTGGGCAACGTCCCCTGCTAAACGCCGAAGGGCCTGAGGAAGCCTCAACTCACCCCGTGCCGGGGGCTGCAAGTCAGACAGGAAGTCTGGGAAGAGGCTCTGCAGACACTGCAGGAACAGCTCACAGCCGCACTCCCCCTTCCTCTGGATCTTGATCAGCAGCCGTCGGATCCGCTCCCGGGGCTCCGGGAGCTTCTCCAGGGCCTCGTACTCCTCCTCGGAGACTATCCCCAGCGAGGCCACTTCATCCAGGACAGAGTCGGGGGTCGTGAGCAGGAGGGCGATGAGTCGCTCCCGTCCCCGGCGGATCGTCTCAAAGGCCATCGGGCTCAGCTCCCTGGGGCTGGGCCAGGGACAGGGAGAGAAACGACGGCAGGTCGTGTTTGCAACTCCTCCCAAACCACCCACAACTCACTCACTGGAGCACAGCAGCCCCTAGCGCCTGGTGGGGGCATTGGGACTAGCCCTGCCTGAGGAGGGAGAACGCTCCCGGATTGCCCCCCCCCGCCTCGCCCCCCCCAGCACAGCGCCCCCAGCTGGGCCCTGCCCCTCCCCCCAGCACAGCGCCCCCTGCTGGGCCCTGCCCCTCCCCACAGCACAGCGCCCCCTGCTGGGACCTGCCCCCCCCGCAGCACAGCGCCCCCTGCTGGGCCCTGCCCCCCCCGCAGCACAGCGCCCCCTGCTGGGCCCTGCCCCTCCCTGCAGCACAGCGCCCCCTGCTGGGCCCTGCCCCCTCCCCCCGCAGCACAGCGCCCCCTGCTGGGCCCTGCCCCCCCCCCCGCAGCACAGCGCCCCCTGCTGGGCCCTGCCCCCCCCCGCAGCACAGCGCCCCCTGCTGGGCCCTGCCCCCCCCGCAGCACAGTGCCCCCTGCTGGGCCCTGCCCCTCCCTGCAGCACAGCGCCCCCTGCTGGGCCCTGCCCCCCCCCCAGCACAGTGCCACCTGCTGGGCCCTGCCCCTCCCTGCAGCACAGCGCCCCCTGCTGGGCCCTGCCCCCCCCCCCCGCAGCACAGCGCCCCCTGCTGGGCCCTGCCCCACCCCCCCGCAGCACAGCGCCCTCTCCTGGGCCCTGCCCCACGCCCAGCACAGCGCCCCCTGCTGGGCCCTGCCCCCCCCACAGCACAGTGCCCCCTGCTGGGCCCTGCCCCACCTAGCACAGTGCCCCTCCTGGGCCCTGCCCCTGCCCCCTCCCCCCCCGCAGCACAGCGCCCCTGGCTGGGCCCTGCCCCACCCACAGCACAGCGCCTCATAGCCCCACATGGGCCCAGCGCTGATTCCCGGCGGTGGGCGACCCTACTAAGCCCGCGCCCCCCGCACCGCCTTGGGGTGCCCCTAACATGGGAGGAGGGTCCCAGGCCGGCGTAGCCCCCCCCCTTCCCTCCCCACCCCCCGAGCTCGCCCCCGCTCTTACCCCAGAGCCCCGCAGCCCAGCGGGCACTGCTGGATGGCGCTCACAGCCCAGGGGACGGCGCCGCCCCTTCCCCGCAACTGCGGCTGCCGGCGCGCCGAGAAAAAGAAACTGAAAGCAGGACGGGGCGTCGGCTGGAGCCGCTGATTTGCCCCGTGCTTTCTGGGGCGGCCAGCGCCCGGGCTGGGAGCGGCCCTGCGGGGAGGGCGGGTCGGAGCCCCGCGGCAGGGCTGGGGGCTGAGGCTGGGAGGGATTTTGCTGCAGGGGGTGGGGATTTGCTGGGGGACACTCAGGCCCTGCCTAGGGCCTCCTGGCTGGGGAGCTGCTGGTGACTTTGGTGGGGTGCTGGGGTTCAGCCAGGCCCTGGGCGGCTCCCCGGCCCGAGCAGGGCCATTTGGTAAGGCGGGGTGGTGGGAATTCGCTGTTGAGTGGCCTCACTTCCCGCAAAGCCGAGTTAGCGCTGCCCCCTGGGGCGGCCAAACATCCCTGCTGCCCAGGCCACAAACGTGCAAATACGGGACGGGGAGACATGGGGCCGAGCCACCAAGCCCCGGAGCCGGGAAGGAGGCGGCAGCCCCAAGATTGCTGTGGGAGCCCTGGAGAATCCCCCAGCCCGCGCCCTGGGAAAGCGGCAGGGACCTGGCAGCCGCCTGCAGTCCCCGCAGGCCTGGGGAAGTGACTCCCGCCAGGAGCTGTGCCTGCACAGGGGCCCCAAACGGGACAACTCATCCTTTTAACAAATAAGTTGGGATGCCTTTTTGGCACCTCAAATACAGGACCGTCCCGCCCAACACGGGATGGATGGTCACCCTCCTGCTGCAGCAGTGCATTGTGGGACGCTATCCCATAGTTCCCTCAGTCCCTCTTTCTGTGCCCTGCCCCCAGGCCCTATTGTACCCCCCACTGCCGGCAACGCTCACCCTGCTGGCTGCTTCCCAGGGCCCTGCAGCCTGGGGAAGCGGGAAACCGACCAGTGCTGGCGTGTGGCAGCCGGGAGCCAGGTGCAGCAGGGCCAGGCAGCCTCTGGAGGCTGAGGACTTTGATTCCAAGGCATGGCGCTTCCACACCGGCCTTCACTCGAACGGCTGAGTTCGAACTCGACGCTGCACCCACCTGGTTCCACTGATATTCGGCTATCGAGCTTGGTGCCCCCTCAATCGAGCTAATGGTATTGACAGGCTGTGTCTACACTGGTCCAAATCGTCGAAAGAGCCATGCTCATGGCTCTTTTGAAGATTACTCATGAGGCGCTGAATTGAACATTCAGCGCCTCATTAGCATTAGGACGCTTCCGGCCGCAGCGCTTCGAAAGCGCCGCCTTTGAACGCCCGCGGCTCGGCACGGCTGCAGGGTTCCTTTTCGAAAGGACCCCCTCACGTTTCGAAATCCCCTGTGCCGTTTGCTGAAATCCCCTTATTCTGCTCCTTTTCGAAAAGGACCCCCGTGTAGCCACGCGTGTTCGAAGCGCCACAGCCGAAACTGTCCTAATGCTAATGAGGTGCTGAATAGTCAATTCAGCACCTCATTAGTAATCTTCAAAATGGCCGTTGGCATGGCTCTTTCGAAGGTCTGTGCCCGTGTAGACACACCCATAGAGTAGATGTAGCCCACCAGTGCTGGTCTTTCCTCCTTGGCTCTGGCTCTGGAGCTGGGGGGCTGCAGGGGCTGATGGGCTTTTCTTTCTTTCTGGGGGCCTTCGGCTGTGAGTGTTTTGTTGCGGAGTTTCTCACCCAGGGGTACATGTACTCTTGGGGTTACGTCAGTGTCTTCCAGGGGGCCAGCTACTCATCTAGACATTTGCCTAGTTTTACAGAAGGCTGTATAAAACCACCAGTACAGTCTAAATGTTCCTTCAGTGACTTGTTTTTACTGCTTCCTGTGCCTCACGCTGAAGTGGAGGCACAACATTTCCAGTTCGTTTCTTTCACAATAAGGTGGCAGAAAGTCAGCACGTTTTCAGCCGTAGTTGGCCATGATAGTTGGGATGGGTTCAGGGGTCCCCGAGCGCTGCACCCTGGCCACAGGCAGGAGTGATTCTCACACAGATGGTAGAACAGGAAGTTTATTAGGCATCAGGGGTCCAGTTTCTCACAGAGGTATCAGTACAGCTGGCAGAGACAGTCATTCCAACCCGTCCTGGGGAGAGGAGCCCAAGGGGTGCCCCTCTGGGGTGTAGTTTCCCCCCTCGCCAGGCTGGCTGCCTTCCAACTCTCTCTTCCCCCAGCTTCCAACTGCCGCCTCCGAATCAAACCAGCTCGGCTCCTCCTTCCTCTTTGTTCAGGGCAGAGGTGTTACCTGCCAGCCTAAGTTAGAGCCCCAGGGTCATCCTTAGCTGCTGGGAGCTGCTCTGTTTGTCTCACACACATCCAGCCTGAGTCTCACACATGCACTCCCCCCACTCCAACACAATAGTCTTGCATGATTTTATAAGTACAAGTAGCAGAGAGGTGGCTGTGTTAGTTTGTATCTCCGAGAACAACAAGAAGTCCTGTGGCGCCTTATAGACTAACGGATATTTTGGAGCATCAGCTTTGGTGAGCAAAGACCTGCTTCATCAGATGCATGAGTGGGGGGTTGGTTTCAGAGGGATATTTAAGGACCGGACTCTTTAAATTTATTTATAAGTAGAGAGGACCTAAAAAAAAAAAAAAAAGCAATAAAAACTGATAAATCAAATCGGATTGAAGGAATTTGTCAGTTTTTATTGTGATTCCTTTTTTGGTCCTCTGTACTTATAAATGTCAGCCTGTATTGGAAATGACACTGATCTCAGGAGGTGGGTCTGTCCCACGAAAGCTCGTCACTGAATAAATCATTTTGTTAGTCTTTTAAAGTGCTCCATTTCTGTGGCTTTGTTTTGTTGGAGCACAGACTAACCCGACGACCTCTCTGTTCCCGTAGTAAACACGTATCACTTTACAAATCATTGTGGGTGCTCTGCTCTTAAAACAGGGGCTACCAAAAGTACAGTTTGACGTTATTCATTGAGGACCGTCTCGTATTCACATGCATTGCTACTCGTGAAGTACTGAGGTTTTTACTGAATTGAAAAACATGGCTCTCCTTGCTGTTTTGGTTGCAGACCCCTGGTCTGGACCATCCCTGTTGGATATTTATCTAACCTGTTCTTAAATATCTCAACGATGGAGTTTCCACAATCTCTCTAGGCAATTTAGTCCAGTGGTTTATCTGCCCTAATGATTAGGAAGCTTTTCCTAATGGCCAACCTAATCTCCCTTGCTGCAGTTTAAGCCCCTTGGTCCTTGTCCTATCATCACAGGCCAAGGAGAATAATTTTTCTCCCTCCTCCTTGTAACGCCCTCTCTCTGCCCCCTCCAATTCCCTGTCTGACGAAGTGGGTCGTTGCCCACGAAAACTTGTGCTCCAAAATATGTTAGTCTACAAGGTGCCCCAGGACTTCTTGTTGTTCTCGAAGATGCAGACGAACACGGCTCCCTCTCTGCTACCGATCAAGGGGGCTCAGCATAACACCTCTTTCCCTCCACTGTTCTGTGCTGGGTGGTGGGGGGCTGGGGGACATGCACAGAGCAGCTGTGGCCTCCCGGGTGGAGTGGAACCAGATGCAGCTGTGTTTCAAGTAGCACCCCTGTTGTGCCCCCTGCACCAGATTTCAGTGGGATGTTGCAGGACCGCTGGTGGTCATCATGCCAGTTGGTGCATCCCAGGTCTCCAAGCAGGCATGGCTGGTGTCGGTGACCCGGACAGACCTAAAGAGGCAGATACATTGGAGGGGAGAGATCGGCTCCAGAGTGACCTGGATAAATGGAGGATTGGGCCAAAAGAAATCTGATGCGGTTCAACAAGGAGAGGTGTAGAGTCCTGCACCTGGGGTGGAAGAATCCCAAGAATTGTTACAGGCTGGGGACTGACTGGCTCAGCAGCAGTGCAGCAGAAAAGGACGTAGGAATTATGGTGGATGAAAGGCTGGATATGGTTTGTTTTCTTGGATATGAGTCAACAGTGTGCCCTGGTAGCCAAGAAGGCTAATGGCATACTGGGGTGCATTAGGAGGAGCATTTCGAGCAGATCTAGAGAAGAGGTTGTTCCCCTCTATTTGTCACTGGTAAGGCCATGTCTGGAATATTGCATCCAGTGCTGGGCCCCCCAGTATAGAAAGGATGTGGATTTGCTGGAGCAGGTTCAGCGGAGGGCAACAAAAATGGTTAAGGGGCTGAAGCACCTGACCTATCAGCAGAGGCGGAGGGATTTGGACTTATTTAGTTGTCAGAAGAGAAGACTGAGGGGCGATTTGATAGCAGCCTTCAACTTCTTTAAGGGGAGCTCTAAAAAGGATGGAGAGAACCTTTCTCACTGGTGACCAATGGTAGAACAAGGAGCAATGGTCTGAAGTTGAAGAGGGGGAGGTGTAGGTTGGATATTAGGAAAATCTACTTTCCCAGGAGGGTGGTGAAGCACTGGAATTCGTTGCCTAGAGAGGTGGTGGAAGCTCCATCCCTAGAGGTTTTTAAGTCCCGGCTTGACAAAGCCCTGGCTCGGATGATTTAGTTGGGGTTGGTCCTGCTTGAAGCAGGGGGCTGAACTCAATGACCTCCTGAGGTCCCTCCCAGCCCTAAGAGTCTATGATTCTATGGCAGTGCACGTTGCCCTAGCAGATTGGGCTGTTTTGGTTCCAGATGGCACAGGTCTGGATCTCCCTCTTGTCAGAGAAGGGCTTGTTGTAGGCGATAGCTCCTCCACCAGGGGCCTCTTTTATTTGTACCATCCACATGCAGAATAAATTTTGTCCTGTGCGCCAAGGCCTGCACATAGAAACACACCCTGCTGGCTGTGGGCCTCTGCTAATCAGCTGGGCAGCAGCTGAATCCAGATTCTTCTGGTCAGTTGCAGGGGAGGGCAGGTGGGGGGCAATTCCTTCCTACCCCCTGCAGGTGGGGCCCAAAGCATGAGGCTGGATTATGGTTATGGCCCGAGTGCAGAGCTGTGCCATGAGCACGTGGCTATGCACAGAGCCATTAGCCCAATAGTCCCAGCCTCCTCCACACCGCCCAGGCCCAGTCTTGTGGTGGGAAGATTCCTGCAAAGTTTATGGAGCTCAGAGCAGTAAGGGGGGGGGGGGCTGGGCTGTAAGACAGAGGGGTTGGGGGGGGGTGCTCAGTAGGGGATGGCATGGGGACTCAATAGGGAGCGTTGTATTGCAAGGAGCAGGCAGGGGCCCAGCAGGAGGCGCTGTGCTGCGTTGGGTTGGGGGGCAGGGCCCAGCAGGGGGCGCTGTGCTGCAGGGAGTGGCAGGGCCCAGCAGGGGACACTGTGCTGCAGGGGTCTGGGCAGGGCCCAGCAGGGGGCGCTGTGCTGCAGGGAGGGGCAGTGCCCAGCAGGGGGCGCTGTGCTGCAGGGGGTGGGGTGGGGCCCAGCAGGGGGCACTGTGCTGAAGGGAGGGGGCAGTGCCCAGCAGGGGGTGCTGTGCTGCAGGGGTCTGGGCAGGGCCCAGCAGGGGGCGCTGTGTTGCAGGGGGTGGGGCAGGGCCCAGCAGGGGGCGCTGTGCTGCAGGGGGTGGGGCAGGGCCCAGCAGGGGGCGCTGTGCTGCAGGGAGGGGCCGGGCCCAGCAGGATGACTGCATTGTAAGCAGCAAGGCGGGAGGCTGGATATCGGGGTGACAGACACATGAACTCTTACGCATTTAAACTCCGGACTGAGGCGCGAAGCTGCATTCTGTGAATGATGTTTTTTATTGTTATTTTAACACCATTGCGAAGCTCAGCCGGTGCTGGGATTAGCAGCGTTCTGCTCCTGCAAAGCCATTGGAACACTCAAGAGCTTTGTGCTACCCTCAGGTGGAGCACGCAAACAAAGACAAACAAACCCAAATTGCGGTTGGTGCTGGGGCACTCCCAGGTCACTGTGTCTTGACTATCAGCCGCTTGAGGCAGCCGTCACCTCTGGTGTGCCGGAAACAAAGCCAGGACCCCGATCTCGGCCAGGGTCTGTGCCCCGCATGACAGGGCCCCTCTGCTCGGTTGAGATCTGCACAGCATCTGGTGAATGGGGCCTGAGCCGTGTTGAGCACAGTGGAGTGCAGATCTCAGAGCCTGTGTGTACTATTGCAACATAAATAACAACACGCTAATAATTAAATGATAATTAACAAGCAGTTAAACAAGAATGTTCCACCCCAGACCCAGCTGCATTTGAGCATCAGCAATAACTCCATAGGACACTGGGCTCTGCTGGCAGGGGAGATCCAACCAGGAAGGTATCATAACACAAATGAAGGCAAGTGATGTCTCTTGTTCCTGATGGGACATCTCGACAGCTGGGACCGTGCAGGAAAGCGAGAGACTTGCCTGTTAGCCTCTGACACTCTGCCAGTGGGTAAAGGAAGCAGATGGCGGATGGGGGGAGCCAGAATTCCCGAATGTGGGTTGGTGGCTAGAAGAAATGGATCTTTCTTTTGGGTCCTTTCACTTTTTGCCCTGCGAAAGAGACCAGAAGGACAATAGGCAGTGAGTCCAGGGGGTATTTAGCCATGGTTATGATGCCTTGGTGGATGCCAAAGCATTGCAGACACAGGAATCACTGCCTTGGAACTGAGATGCAGCCACCTCTGGGGCAGAGCTGCAGGGGGGCAGCTGTCCAGGGAAATTGCTTGGGGATGGCTCTTCTGGCCTTGAAATGCAACCATCTCTGCTCCAATCCCTGCAGCACAGCGCCCCCTGCTGGGCCCTGCCCTGCCCCCTCCAGCACAGCGCCCCCTGCTGGGCTCTGCCCCATTCCCTCCAGCACAGCGCCCACTAATGCTGCACTGGGGCATTTGGGCCAGCCCTGCCTATCAGACACTGATGAGGCAGATCTGGGCCCTGGGTGGCTGATTGGTTGGCAGGAAGGGTGGAAGGTTGGTACCAGGTGCTGGGAAGCTGTTGTGCTTGCAGGGCAGGGGTGGGGGGTGAGAAGAGGGATTGTGGGAGGAGCAGATCGCTCTGCAGCGATACCACACAGTCAAACGCCCCTAGACTTCAAGGGGACCTGGCTTGACAATGTCCTGGCTGGGATGACTTAGTGGGGGTTGATGCTGCTTGAAGCAGGGAGCTGGACTCGATGACCTCCTGAGGTGCCTGCCAGCCCTCGGATGCTATGATTCTATGACCCAACAAGGTCCTGAGTTCCTCACCTTCCCTTCGTTTGGCACCACTGAATGGCTGCGGCTTCTTCCTCTTGCCCCTGGACCCTGCAGGTGAAAGAGATGTATAGTCAGTCGCATTCATATTCAAAAAAAAAAAAAAGGCAGTCCAGTAGCACTTTAAAGACTAACAAGATAATTTATTAGGTGATGAGCTTTCCTGGGACAGACCCACTTCTTCAGCCCAGAGCCAGACCAGAACAGACTCAATATTTAAGGCACAGAGAACCAAAAATAGTAATCAAAGTGGACGAATCAGAAAAATATTACCAAGGTGAACAAACCGGAGAGCAGAGGGGCAGAAAGAGGAGGGATTCAAGAATTAGAGAAAAACAAGTCATTTCTTTTCTGATAATATTTT
The DNA here is from genome assembly GCF_033958435.1 of Carettochelys insculpta. NCBI lineage: Eukaryota > Metazoa > Chordata > Testudines > Carettochelyidae > Carettochelys > Carettochelys insculpta. Next base: position 124,675,024 of record NC_134142.1, on the reverse strand, counting down.
TCTGATTTGTCCACCCTGATTACTATTTTTGGTTCTCTGTGCCTTAAACACTGAGTCTGGTCTGGTCTGGCTCTGGGCTGAAGAAGTGGGTCTGTCCCAGGAAAGCTCATCACCTAATAAATTATTTCGTTAGTCTTTAAAGTGCTACTCGATTGCTGTTTTGTTGTCCAGTCGGTGAGTGTGTGAGCCCCGGACGGCTGTGCCCTGCTCCCTGTAGCACGGTGCCCCATGCCATTGTGCGGTGCCAGCCCGGACAATCAGGGAGAGCATCCTCTATGCAGCCCTGTCCACCTCCCTGCGGCTCAGCTCCCCTCACAGCACTAGAGGGGCTGGTGGTGGCAGAGCCGGTCTCTGGATGGCTGGTTGGCCGGCAGGGTGGAAGTTTGTCCCAGGACCTGGGAGGTGGCTCTGGTTGCGAGGGGGCTGGCTGCAGGAGGAGCAGCTCGCTCTGCAGTGGGCACAATCCCAACAGCCCTTCGAAGTGGCTGAGCAGTGAAAAGTCACCCTAGGGTGCTTCAGGGCTTCACCTTCCCCTGGTTTGGCACCACCCTGTGACCCTGGTTTCCGGCCCTGGACACTGGAACCTGCTGGGGAGGGAGGCACAGTCAGCCTCTGACTCTGCATCTGCCACAGCAGCACGTCGCCCCCTTGTGCCCAACTGGGGTACCAGGCTCACCCAGGAGACAAGGCGCCGCCTGCGGGGTCCCTGCCTTGCTTCCAGCGACCCTGGGCATCGCCCTGGTCCACTGGCGTCAGCTCTGCCAGCTCCCGCTAAGCCTCCTGCAACTCGGCACCCCTGATGCCACGCCAGAGGGGCTGGTGGTGGCAGAGCTGGGCTCTGGGCGCTTGGCTGGGGGGGTGGAAGGGGTTTTGTGGAAGCTGGGGACGGGGGGGACCCTTGGTTGGGTGTCAGCTTGCAAGAGGGGCGGCAGTGAGCAGCACAGGCCCCCTGCTGAGCCCCGCCCCACCTCCCTGCAGCACAGCGCCCCCTGCTGGCTCCACTCCCTCCCTGCAGCACAGCGCCCCCTGCTGAGCCCCGCCCTACCTCCCTGCAGCACAGCGCCCCCTGCTGGCTCCACTCCCTCCCTGCAGCACAGCGCCCCCTGCTGAGCCCCGCCCCACCTCCCTGCAGCACAGCGCCCCCTGCTGAGCCCCGCCCTACCTCCCTGCAGCACAGTGCCCCCTGCTGGCTCCACTCCCTCCCCGCAGCACAGCGCCCCGTGCTGAGCCCCGCCCCGCCTCCCTGCAGCACAGCGCCCCCTGCTGAGCCCCGCCCTACCTCCCTGCAGCACAGCGCCCCCTGCTGGCTCCACTCCCTCCCTGCAGCACAGCGCCCCCTGCTGAGCCCCGCCCTACCTCCCTGCAGCACAGCGCCCCCTGCTGGCTCCACTCCCTCCCTGCAGCACAGCGCCCCCTGCTGAGCCCCGCCCTACCTCCCTGCAGCACAGCGCCCCCTGCTGGCTCCACTCCCTCCCTGCAGCACAGCACCCCCTGCTGAGCCCCGCCCCACCTCCCTGCAGCACAGCGCCCCCTGCTGGCTCCACTCCCTCCCCGCAGCACAGCGCCCCCTACTGAGCCCCGCCCCACCTCCCTGCAGCACAGTGCCCCCTGCTGGCTCCACTCCCTCCCCGCAGCACAGCGCCCCCTGCTGAGCCCCGCCCCACCTCCCTGCAGCACAGTGCCCCCTGCTGGCTCCACTCCCTCCCTGCAGCACAGCGCCCCCTGCTGGCTCCACTCCCTCCCCGCAGCACAGGCCCCCAGCTGAGCCCCGCCCCACCTCCCTGCAGCACAGTGCCCCCTGCTGGCTCCACTCCCTCCCTGCAGCACAGCGCCCCCTGCTGAGCCCCGCCCTACCTCCCTGCAGCACAGCGCCCCCTGCTGGCTCCACTCCCTCCCTGCAGCACAGCGCCCCCTGCTGAGCCCCGCCCTACCTCCCTGCAGCACAGCGCCCCCTGCTGGCTCCACTCCCTCCCCACAGCACAGCGCCCCCTGCTGAGCCCCGCCCCGCCTCCCTGCAGCACAGCGCCCCCTGCTGGCTCCACTCCCTCCTTGCAGCACAGCGCCCCCTGCTGAGCCCCGCCCCACCTCCCTGCAGCACAGCGCCCCCTGCTGGCTCCACTCCCTCCCCGCAGCACAGCGCCCCCTGCTGAGCCCCGCCCCGCCTCCCTGCAGCACAGCGCCCCCTGCTGGCTCCACTCCCTCCCTGCAGCACAGCGCCCCATGCTGGGCCCTGCCCCACCTCCCTGCAGCACAGCGCCCCCTGCTGGCTCCACTCCCTCCTTGCAGCACAGCGCCCCGTGCTGGGCCCTGCCCCACCTCCCTGCAGCACAGTGCCCCCTGCTGGCTCCACTCCCTCCCTGCAGCACAGCGCCCTGTGCTGGGCCCTGCCCCACCTCCCTGCAGCACAGCGCCCCCTGCTGGCTCCACTCCCTCCCTGCAGCACAGCGCCCCGTGCTGGGCCCTGCCCCCCCCCCCGCAGCTCAGCACCCCCAGCTGGGCCCTGCCCCCCTCCCTGCAGCACTGATACAGTGGCTGGGGAATGACACGTTCTCAGGCATCTGCGACTCACCTCCCCCTCGTTTGGCACAACCGGGTGGCATCGGCTTCCAGTACCCCTTGCCACTGGAAACTGAGGGGCAGAGAGCTATAGTCGGGGAGTGGCTCTGCTAAGTCCCCCAGCCTGTCCCCTGCAGCACTGCGCCCCCTAGCAGTGCAGTGCAGGGGGGGTCCGCATTGGTGGAGAGGGGAGAGCCCCCCCGCCCCTGCCCTGCGCCCTACAGAACCACACCCCTGGGGCTGCACTAGCGTGGTGGGCGGCGGTAGGGCAGAGCTCTGGGTGGCCAGGGGTGGCTGGCAGGGTGGGACGTTGGGCCTGGGAGCTGGAGGTGGCTCTGGTCAGGAGAGGGCAGATGGCAGGAGGGGCAGGTCGCTCTGCGGTGGCAGGACACTTCCAAACGCCCCTGGGAAGGCCTGGGAGTGTGAAAGGGGCCTGGGCCCTCAGGGACTCACCTTCCCCTCGTCTGGCACAGCTGGGTGGCACCAGCTCCCCCCATTCCCAGCCGGAACCTGCAGAAGAAGAGGTTGTCAGGGAGCGTCTCTGAGTTGCCCGCATTGTTCTCTGCAGCTCCGCACCCTAGTGCTGCCCTGGGGCACTGGGGTCAGCCCTGCCCATCGGGGGTGGTGCCTCCTGCTGGGCCCTGACCTGCTCCCCACAGCACATCACCCCCTGCTGGGCCCTGCCCCTCCCTGCAGCACAGCGCCCCCTGCTGGGCCCTGCCCCTCCCTGCAGCACAGCGCCCCCCCCCCAGTGCTGCACTGGGGCATTGGGGGCAGCGCTGGCTGTGAGGGCAGAGCACCCCCTGCTGACTCTTGCTCTGTTCCACACCCCCCGTGTCTCCTATGGCCATCCTGGGGCGTCAGGCCCAGTGCGGCCCGTCAGGGGCAGCGTCCCCCAAAGGCCCCCTGCTCCGGTCTCTGCCACGCAGCGCCCCCTGCTGGTGGTGGCCGCGCTGGGCTCTGGGTGGCCAGTGGTGGGAAGCTTTGGCCCAGGGGGCCGCTCGCAGGAGGGGAGGGGAGGGGAGGGGAGGTCTCTCTGCGGTCCCACCACACCTCAGAACGCCGCGTGGCCTTGCAGGGGGGCACAGAGGCAGCTCAGGCACCTGGGGAACTCACCTTCCTCATCTGAGGCACCAGCCGGGGTCACTGGCTTTTCCCCCCCTCCACATGTAGCTGCGGGAGAGACCGTGGCCTGGTCAGTGTGGGAATCACCCATATGGATCCCTGCAGCCGGCACAGGGCCCCGTCCCACCGCATGGGGGTCAGCGCCCCTTCCTGAGCCCTTCTCGGCCCCCTGCAGCCGGCACAGGGCCCCCCGTCCCACCGCATAGGGGTCAGCGCCCCCTCCTGAGCCCTTCTCGGCCCCCTGCAGCCGGCACAGGGACCCCCGTCCCACCGCATAGGGGTCAGCGCCCCCTCCTGAGCCCTTCTCGGCCCCCTGCAGCCGGCACAGGGCCCCGTCCCACCGCACGGGGGTCAGCGCCCCCTCCTGAGCCCTTCTCGGCCCCCTGCAGCCGGCACAGGGCCCCGTCCCACCGCATAGGGGTCAGCGCCCCCTCCTGAGCCCTTCTCGGCCCCCTGCAGCCAGCACAGGGCCCCGTCCCACCGCATGGGGGTCAGCGCCCCCTCCTGAGCCCTTCTTGGCCCCCTGCAGCCGGCACAGGGCCCCGTCCCACCGCATGGGGGTCAGCGCCCCCTCCTGAGCCCTTCTCGGTCCCCTGCAGCCGGCACAGGGACCCCCGTCCCACCGCATAGGGGTCAGCGCCCCCTCCTGAGCCCTTCTCGGCCCCCTGCAGCCGGCACAGGGCCCCGTCCCACCGCATGGGGGTCAGCGCCCCCTCCTGAGCCCTTCTCGGCCCCCTGCAGCTGGGCACCTCCTCATGCCGCGCGAGGGCAGCCAGGGGTGGCAGAGCTGGGCTCCGGGTGGTTGGCAAGCAGGGTAGGCGTGTCGCAGACACGGGAGGGAGCGCTGGCTGCAGGGAGCGGACCACAGGAGGGGCAGGCACCTGGCGGGGATCACACACTTTCTAGCACCCGCTGCACTGCTCAGGGACTCACTCTGCCCTCGTGTGGTGCCCGTCATAGTCCCCGGCTCTCCTCCCGCTCCGCCGGGGCCTGCAGGAGAGAGAAGCAGTCAGGGAGCGTCTGTCAACACCGCGCTGCCGTCTGCGCCAGGCCAAGCGTCCAGCTCAGCCACGCAACCATTGCGCAGCTGGCGTCAGCGGCTCCGAGAGCAATTGCTCTGGCCGGGACACAGCTGGAGGGAGACGGGAGCGTTGAGCTAGGACCTCCCTGGCTCCTGGTGCCATGGAGCAGCACCCTGGCCTGCTGGTTCGGTTTCGCGCAGCCTCGGTAGGCGCACGAAATCCAACCCCAGGAAATCGACTCCGTCAGTCCGCCCGCTGGATGTGCACTGGGTGCAAGGGGACAGCGCCCCCTACTGGGCCCTTCCTCTGCTCTCTGCAGCACGGCGCCCTCTGCCGCCACCCTGGGGCACCCGGCCCAGCACTGAGTGCCAGGGGCGAACACCCCTGCCCTGCTCTGCCCCACCCCCTGCAGCTGGAGCCCCTGGTGCCACACTGGAGGGGCTGGCGTAGCAGAGCTGGGCTCTGGGTGGCCGGGCAGTGGCAGGCAGGGTGGGCGGCTTGTCCTAGGACATGGGCGGTGGCTGTGGTTGGGTGGGGGGGGGCAGATTGCGGGAGGGGCCAGGCGCTTGCGAGGGAGCATCCCCGTCGGAGCACGTCGGAACGGCTGAGGAGTGAGAAGAGCCCTTGGGTGCTCAGCGACTCACCCTGCCCTTGTGTGGTACCAGGCGTGGGCGCAGGGGTTCCCGCCTCTCCGCCGGAGCCTGCAGGAGCAATAGAGGAAGAGTCAGGGAGCGTCTCTGGGCCATCCACGTTGTCTCCTGCAGCCTAGCGCCCTGGTGTCACCGTGGGCTATGGGGCCTGCTTTGACTCCCAGGGCTGTTCTGTTCTGCTGTGCTCCACCACCTGCAGCCTGGCACCGGGTAGCGTCACACTCGAGGGGCTGGCAGTGGCAGAGCTGGGCTCTGGGTGGCCGGGCGGGTGGCAGGCAGGGCGGAAGGTGGCTGTTGCAGGAGGGGCAGATCCCTGTGCAGGGCACACACCCTTCTGAACCCCGGTTAACTGCCTGGGGAGTGAAAGCCTGTCCCCAGGTGCTCAGGGACTCACCTCGCCCTGGGGTGGTACCAGCCGCTGGCACCGACGTTCCCCCCTCTGCACCGGAGCCTGCAGGAGAGATGCGTAATCAGGGAGATTCTCTGAGACACCCGCATTGGTTCCTGCAGCGCGGCGCCCCCTAGCGCAGCAGTGGGGCATTAGGGTCAGCACTGGGTGCAAGGGGACAGCGCCCCCTACTGGGCCCTTCCTCTGCTCTCTGCAGCACGGTGCCCACTGCCGCCACCCTGGGGCACCCGGCCCAGCCCTGAGTGCCACGGGCGAACACCCCTGCCCTGCTCTGCCCCACCCCCTGCAGCTGGAGCCCCTGGTGCCACACTGGAGGGGCTGGCGTGGCAGAGCTGGGCTCTGGGTGGCCGGGCGGTGGCAGGCAGGGTGGGCGGCTTGTCCTAGGATATGGGCGGTGGCTGTGGTTGGGTGGGGGGGGCAGATTGCGGGACGGGACGGGCGCTTGCGAGGGAGCATCCCCGTCGGAGCACCCCGGAATGGCCGAGGAGTAAGAAGAGCCCTTGGGTGCTCAGCGACTCACCCTGCCCTTGTGTGGTACCAGGCATGGGCGCAGGGGTTCCCGCCTCTCCGCCGGAGCCTGCAGGAGCAATAGAGGAAGAGTCAGGGAGCGTCTCTGGGCCACCCGCGTTATCTCCTGCAGCCTAGCGCCCTGGTGTCACCGTGGGCTATGGGGCCTGCTTTGACTCCCAGGGCTGTTCTGTTCTGCTGTGCTCCACCACCTGCAGCCTGGCACCGGGTAGCGTCACACTTGAGGGGCTGGCAGTGGCAGAGCTGGGCTCTGGGTGGCCGGGCGGGTGGCAGGCAGGGCGGAAGGTGGCTGTTGCAGGAGGGGCAGATCCCTGTGCAGGGCACACACCCTTCTGAACCCCGGTTAACTGCCTGGGGAGTGAAAGCCTGTCCCCAGGTGCTCAGGGACTCACCTCGCCCTGGGGTGGTACCAGCCGCTGGCACCGACGTTCCCCCCTCTGCGCCGGAGCCTGCAGGAGAGATGCGTAATCAGGGAGATTCTCTGAGACACCCGCATTGGTTCCTGCAGCGCGGCGCCCCCTAGCGCAGCAGTGGGGCATTAGGGTCAGCACTGGGTGCAAGGGGACAGCGCCCCCTACTGGGCCCTTCTTCTGCTCTCTGCAGCATGGCGCCCACTGCCGCCACCCTGGGGCACCCGGCCCAGCCCTGAGTGCCAGGGGTGAACACCCCTGCCCTGCTCTGCCCCACCCCCTGCAGCTGGGAGCCCCTGGTGCCACACTAGAGGGGCTGGTGATGGCAGAGCTGGGCTCTGGGTGGCCAGGCGGTGGGCAGGAAGGGTGGAAGCTTTGTCCCAAGAGCTGGGAGGTTGCTGTGGTTGGGTGGGGGCAGATGGAGGGAGAGCCACTCTTCTGAACACCCCACAAACATCCAAGGGACTGTAACAGTGTCCTCGGGTGCTCAGGGGCTCACCTTGTCCTCCTGCGGGACCAGCTGTAGTCACTGGCTTCTCTCCATCACTGCCAGAGCCTGCAGGAGGGAGAGGTATGGTCAGGGGGTGTCTTTGAGTCCCCTGCATTGCTTCCAGCAGCGCAGAGCCTGGTAGCAACCCCATGGCCATTGGTGCCTGCCCTGCCCACTGGTGGAGAGTAGGTAGCCTCCAACGGAGCACCCTGGTTTTCCTTTCTGGTCTTCCATCCAGCCACTGACAGAGCCCCACTGCTTGGTGTGGGCACCCAAAGAAATCAAGGCTGCTGTCTGGATCTGCCCTTACTTGGAGTAGGCTTCACTGGGCAGGCATCCTCTTCTGTGATGGCTGGAACGGGCATGGGCTGGGGGGCAAAGTAACCATCCCGTGTGATGTCCATGATCCAGTTCTCATGTGCTCTAATGTCTGTGTACACCCCAGGCTGGCTCTTCTTCCCGCAGCCGTTCCTGAAGCTGGAGAGGCCGGTCAGGAACCAAGCACCCTTCTCATTGCATATCAGGGGTCCCCCCTGGTCAGCCTAGACAGCCAAGGGCAGAGGAACAACTGCATGAGTTCTGGAACAGGAGGATTCTCAGGGCCTGCTGCATGGAGGTTATCCCAGGCTTTCCCCCTCGAGTGGCTGCATGAGGAGAAGTCCCAGAAATTCTGAGGAATACTTCTCCCCCTCGAATGAGCATGAGTTAACCCAGTGCGCAGTGGATCAGAGGTTGCACAGACCATCTCTGCCCTATGCAGAGCTACAGATGCTATGTCCTTGCCCAGTCCAAGGAAAGATTAGCCACAGACGACAGGAGAGGTCAGTTCCAGAGAACCAGGACAAACCCATGACTCTGCCATGGGCAAAATAGGACACATCAGCACCATAGAGAGATCCACCGGAAGGAGGGTGTCTGGAAAACGTGCCTGACCCCAAGCAGATAGTTCAGCCATGGCCGACGTAAACTTTCAGCACAATGGACCATAGATTGCTGGGTACATGCGCAGCCCAATAGTGGTTGGTTCAACCATGGCTAATAGGCCATTACAACGCTACAGGCAGTTCCATAACCCCCAGGTAGTGTGAGGCATGCCCAGCCTGGAGGCAGAATGGCTCAGCCCAAGATGATGGGACACTTCAGCACCATGAACAGCTCCAGAGAAGCTGGAATCTCCAGCTCATCCACAGCCTGAGGCCAGAGCATCTGACAAGCAAATGGGGCAGGGGGAAGACAGGAGGGTGGGACCCCTGGGGCTCTTCCCAGAACCAGGACACCTCATGGAAGATAGAGAAATGTTTCCCTTGACGAAGCCATGGAGCTCAGTCCCTCAGTGCCAGCTATGGTGGCTGCCCAGATGTTCTGAAAACCCTGCCCCACTCAGGAGCGTTGGCTGGAGGGCTCCCTCACCTCACAGCTGGTGGTCTCCTTTTGAGCGGCACAAAGCATTTCCGGCAGGATGGGCACAGCCTCACTCGCTGAGCTGGACTGGTTGTAGGTGCACTTACAGGCAACCGGCCCCATGAGCTCCACCTCCATGCCCTGGAGTGGCTGCACTGAGGAAGGCTGAGCTGTGGAAACAGAGAGATGTCGGAGTGTAAGCTGTCCACGACTACCCCTGAACCCATCTGCTGGTCCTTGAGCCGGCCAGTTACTGCCTGGGGTCCAGATCACAGGTGATGGCCTCTCGAGGGGAAAGGTCGCATGTCCCACGTACCGTTCTCCCGTCCCCTGACCCAGCAGGTGCCCCCAAGTCGGAAGCGGTGTGTTTCGTAAGGGAGGCAGACCGCCCATATGTGCTCCCCGAACACAACCGGCTGGCTGAGCCTCAGCAGCGCAATGTCTTTGCCCTCAATCACGTTCACGAAGGCCGCATGGAGGATCAGCTTCTGTAGGCCCCTCTCTTCTTGCCAGCGAGGCTCCACCCCATCCCGCCGCTCGCCCAGCAGCACCTTCCAGTCAGTGTGTTCCTGCCGCCTGCAACACAGACCCACAGGGGGTTACTGGTCTGTTGTTGGGGGGTGGAGGGAAGTCTGGGAGCCAGGACTCCTGGGTTCTGTCCCAGCTCTGGGAGGGAAGTGTAGGCTGTTGGGTTGGAAGGAGGCTAGAGCCTGGAGTCCTGGGTTCTGTCCCTGGCTCTGCAAGAGGAGTGGGCTCTAAGGGGTGGGGGCTGGGAGCCTGGACTCCTGGGTTCTCTCATGCTCTGATAGTACAGCAGGGATGGGGGCTCAGACACCTGGGTTTTATCTGTGACTCTGAGAGGAGAGCAAGGCCCAAAGGGGAGAACATAAGAACACCCAGACCAGATCAAACCAAAGGTCCATCCAGCCCAGTGTCCTGTCTGCTGACGGTGGCCGATGCTGGGTGCCCCAGAGGGACTGAACAGAACAGGGAATCATCATATGATCTCTCTCGTCAGCCAATCCCAGCTTCTGACAAACAGAGGCTAGAGACGCCCTCCCAGCCCATAGCTAGTGATGGACCATGGAGTCATCCAGCCTTTCTCCAACCCCTTTTACCCACTGGGAGTTCACAGCCTTCTCGGGCCAGGAGTCCCCCAGGTTGACTTTGTGTTCTGTGAAGACCTCTTCCTTCTGTCAGTTTTAAACCTGCCGTGTCTTAAAGTGGGGCAGGGCGTGCCCGGCAGGCAGTCCTTCTCCCGAGCAGACCTGGATCTCCAAGGAGTGTGACTCCTCTTCCTCCCTCCTGCCCCGGTCCCCGCGAGGCCGCCCCGGCCCAGTGCCCCTCACTCACTCGATGAAGCAGTGAGCAGCCGCCAGCACCCAGCTCTCGGCGATCAGGGCTCCCCCACAGATGTGCTGGCCTCTAAACTGTAGGCTCACGTACCAGGGCCAGGCCCCCTTGGCAGTGAAGCTCAATTCGTGGCCGTTCAGTTTGCCACAGCCTGGAGAGATTCAGAGTCAGTCACCTATTACCTGCCCTCGTAAGCCAGCCAGCCCCCCAGTCCTGTGGCTGGAGCAGAGCCAGTGCCCCGAGAGGGGAAAGGCCCCATGGCCGATTCCCCATGTCCCTCAGTCAGCCAGTGCCCCCCTGTGGGGCTGGACTAGAGCTAGTGCCTGTGGAGGGGAAAGGCCCCATGTCCCATTCTACAACTCTGGGTGGAACCAGTCCTCTACCCTGGGCCAGACCTGAGTGGGGGCCCCTGTCCCATTCCCCATGTCTCAGCACCAGCCAGGCCCCCACCTGGGGCCAGGTCAGAACTGGTGATCAATAGCAGGGAAAGGCCCCGATGTCCCATTCTCCGCTGGCCGTACCTTTGCACTTTCCTTCCTCGCTGCTGATGGGGGGCGGCCCAGTCTGCACAGCAAAGGAGGCTCCCCCGGTGTGGTTCTGAATCCATCTGG